>NC_083575.1:15184719-15504164 GCF_027579695.1 Neoarius graeffei | reverse complement strand
GCCTTACCCACTCTCTAATTTTGGGGACTGATTGGCCGGGATTTCGGGGTTTAATGACACGCTTAGTCGAGAGTGGGTCCTGCCATTTGACAGGGGGAGGTTCCGGTATCGCTTTGGCAGGAGCAGCTGTCACAGAGCCGTCTACGTCATCTCCGCGTCAGAGTGAGGAGCCGCCGGCTCCTCCTCTCTCTATTGGGGAATCCCTCGCGGATTTCCCATTAGAGCAGTCGCGAGACGAGACTCTGAGGCATGTGTTTGACCAAGTGAGAGTAATCGATGGTCAAACGCTCCAGCCGAACGCCACCCCGTCCTTCCCCTACTTCACGATTATGAAGGATAGATTATACCGAGTGACACAGGACACTCAAACTAAAGAGCGCATCACGCAGCTTTTAATTCCGAAGAGCCGCCGGGAATTGGTATTCCAGGCGGCTCACTTTAATCCCATGGCTGGACACTTGGGGCAGGATAAAACACTAGCCCGAATAATGGCCCGTTTCTATTGGCCGGGGATTCGCGGCGATGTCCGTAGGTGGTGTACGGCATGCTGCGAATGCCAGTTAGTAAACCCAGCGGCCATTCCAAAAGCGCCTTTGCGCCCTCTACCATTAATCGAGACCCCGTTTGAGAGAATTGGGATGGATCTCGTCGGGCCATTAGATCGGTCAGCACGAGGGTACCGCTTTATATTAGTTCTGGTGGACTATGCAACGCGATACCCGGAAGCAGTGCCTCTGCGCAATATCTCAGCATGCACTATTGCCGAGGCACTCTTCCGCGCCATCTCCCGAGTTGGAATCCCGAAAGAGATTCTGACTGATCAAGGCACTACGTTTATGTCACGAACACTGTGCGAACTGTATGGGTTATTGGGGATTAAGCCAATCCGCACCAGCGTGTATCACCCACAAACGGACGGTTTAGTGGAACGATTCAACCACACCCTCAAAAATATTATTAAAAAATTCGTAAGTGAGGACACATGTAACTGGGATAAGTGGCTCGAACCCTTGCTGTTCTCAGTGCGAGAGGTCCCCCAAGCCTCCACGGGGTTCTCCCCGTTCGAATTATTATATGGGCGTAAGCCGCGCGGCATCCTGGACGTGCTGCGGGAAAATTGGGAGGAGGGACCTTCACAAAGTAAGAACGAAATTCAGTACGTTATGGACCTGCGCGCAAAACTCCACACGCTCACCCACCTAACTCAGGAGAATTTGTGGCAGGCCCAGGAACGGCAAGCCCGCCTGTACAACAAGGGTACGCGCCTTAGAGAGTTCACACCGGGAGATAAGGTACTCGTACTGTTGCCCACGTCGAGCTCCAAATTGATCGCCAAGTGGCAAGGACCCTTTGAGGTCACACGGCGAATCGGGGACGTCGACTATGAGGTGAGGCGAACGGACAGGGGTGGGGCGCTACAGATTTACCACCTCAATCTGCTTAAACTCTGGAACGAGGAGGTCCCTGTGGCGTTGGTGTCGGTGGTTCTGGAGAAGGCAGAGCTGGGGCCGGAGGTTCAAAAGGGAACATTGGCATCACGTACCTCTCCGGTCTCCTGTGGAGACCACCTCTCCCTGACCCAACTCACGGAGGTCGCCCAGTTGCAGGCCGAGTTTTCGGATGTGTTCTCGCCCCTGCCCGGTTGCACTAACCTCATAGAGCACCACATCGAGACGCCCCCGGGGGTGGTAGTGCGTAGCCGCCCTTACAGGCTACCCGAACACAAAAAAAAGGTGGTTCGGGAAGAACTTCAGACCATGCTCGAAATGGGCATCGTCGAGGAGTCCCACAGTGACTGGAGCAGCCTGGTGTTCTTGGTACCCAAGGCCGACGGGTCGGTCCGGTTTTGTGTGGACTATAGGAAAGTCAACGCGGTGTCTAAATTTGACGCGTACCCAATGCCTCGTATTGACGAGCTGCTCGATCGACTAGGCACGGCTCGCTTTTATTCGACACTGGATTTGACGAAGGGATATTGGCAGATCCCCTTGACTCCACTATCCCGAGAAAAAACGGCCTTTTCCACACCGTTCGGCTTACACCAATTCGTCACACTTCCATTTGGGCTGTTTGGGGCGCCCGCTACGTTTCAGCGGCTGATGGATCGGGTCCTCCGCCCCCACGCCACCTATGCGGCCGCCTATCTGGATGACATCATCATATATAGTAATGACTGGCCGAGGCACTTGGAACACCTAAGGGCCGTCCTTAGGTCGCTGAGGCGGGCGGGTCTCACAGCCAACCCAAAGAAGTGTGCGATTGGGCGGGTGGAAGTACGGTATCTGGGCTTCCACTTGGGCAACGGGCAGGTGCGTCCCCAAATTAATAAGACCGCAGCGATTGCGGCCTGCCCGAGGCCCAAGACCAAAAAGGGGGTGAGACAGTTCCTGGGGCTGGCTGGCTATTATCGTAGGTTTATACCTAATTATTCGGACGTCACCAGCCCGCTGACTGACCTCACTAAAAAGGGAGCGCCAGATCCGGTCCAGTGGACGGAGCAGTGTCAGCGGGCTTTCTCTGAGGTAAAGGCTGCACTGTGTGGGGGGCCACTTTTACACTCCCCTGACTTCTCTCTCCCTTTTATGTTGCAGACGGATGCGTCGGACAGAGGGCTGGGGGCCGTTTTGTCCCAGCAGGTGGAGGGGGAGGACCGCCCAGTCCTTTACATCAGTCGGAAGCTGTCAGTGTGTGAGGGGCGCTACAGCACGATTGAGAAGGAGTGCTTGGCGATCAAGTGGGCGGTCCTCGGCCTCCGTTACTACCTGCTGGGGCGCCCTTTCACCCTCTGTTCGGACCACGTGCCCCTCCAGTGGCTCCACCGCATGAAGGATGCCAACGCGCGGATCACCCGTTGGTATCTGGCACTCCAAACCTTCAACTTCAAGGTGGTCCACAGGCCGGGGGCGCAGATGGTCGTGGCGGACTTCTTCTCCCATCAAGGGGGGGGGGAGTTGGCTGCAGGCCGGACGGGCGCCCGGCCTGAGTTGGGCGGTGGGGGTATGTGGCAGCGGGGGCGTGGTCAAGCGCCGGTCTGTGACAGGAGGGCGGAGTCAGGGAAGGTAAGTGGCAGAATCACTTCACCTGAGAGCAATTAACCTGTGTTTGTGTGTCTTCCCAGTGACCGCGCCCTATATGAGGAGGGAGAGTGAGAGCGGAGGGAGCTCAACCCTGAACCAGACACAGGTTGTGTGTGTCTGTGCGAGTGATATTGTTAAACTGAAAAGTGTGGCAATAAAGCCAATTTATAAAACCTGATCTCTGTCCTGCCGTCCTCTGTGCTCCACCCACACGTAGGGAGTCTTAAAAGTATATAAGAGGGATTTGCCGTGGTAGGTCTTATGATGCACTATGGCGTATTTGGCATTGCTGGAGGATGTGGCAAATGGAAGAATTAGGAAAGAGCGAGTCTTCAGAGACCAACAAGATTTGTTGGCCAATGACGATGAGTGGCTCATGAGCCGATTCTGATTGCCACGAGCTGTCCTTTTACACCTGATAGCTGAGTTGGGCCCAGTGTTGGAGAGAGGTACCCGCCGGAATCATGCCATCCCAGTCTCGCTGCAAGTGCTGACACTCATCGGCTTTCTGGCCACTGGCACTTTTCAGCGAGAACTGGCTGACCGGTCTGGGATATCGCAGCCAACCTTCAGCCACATTTTGCCAGAAGTGTTAGGAGGTGTAATTGGTTTATCACCAAACTACATCAAGTTTCCTTAGACGGTGGGTGAACAGGCAAATAAAAAAGTGCAATTTGCAGCAAAGTCCGATTTCCCAAATGTGATCGGTGCTATTAAGGTTTTTCACCCACGTGACCAAGTCATGTGATGCATCGTTAGGCTGCCATTGTGGATGTCACGGCTCAAATCAGTTTGAATGCAAGGAAGGTCTCATCTCATCTCATTATCTCTAGCCGCTTTATCCTTCTACAGGGTCGCAGGCAAGCTGGAGCCTATCCCAGCTGACTATGGGCGAAAGGCGGGGTACACCCTGGACAAGTCGCCAGGTCATCACAGGGCTGACACATAGACACAGACAACCATTCACACTCACATTCACACCTACGGTCAATTTAGAGTCACCAGTTAACCTAACCTGCATGTCTTTGGACTGTGGGGGAAACCGGAGCACCCGGAGGAAACCCACGTGGACACGGGGAGAACATGCAAACTCCACACAGAAAGGCCCTCGCCAGCCCCGGGGCTCGAACCCAGGACCTTCTTGCTGTGAGGCGACAGCGCTAACCACTACACCACCGTGCCGCCCTGCAAGGAAGGTGACAAACGAAAAACATAAAAGAAAAAGGAGCGAGATGCAGAAAACACCTCCACTATCCAGTGACGTAGGGCATTTACAGGGCGAGCAGAGGGAGAGGTATTTGCAAAAATTGAGGTTAGCAGGCTTAGAGAACGACGTTTACCTGCTTCCACCAGGATTGTTCACTGACGTATGGAAGTACATGAAGCCCTCGTCTTTACCTGACTTCGGCCCACATGATCTGTATACCTATGTCATTAAAAACCCATCGCCATACACAGGTATTGATCTGAAAGCGTATAAGAGTTTGGATGCCTACAAATATTTTGTGTCAGGCTGGGTAACATGCCTACATCAGTGGGTCGTCCCTGGAGCCGGTGGTCGCCATCTTATTACAGCTAAGGTTTGTTCACATTTTCATTTACTTTCGGTCCTCAGGATAAACAAAATGTTATTAAATGTCATTGAAATAACTTCTTAGTCTGTTGAGACATGGCCCATTATAAATCTGCTGTTACCAGGCAATGACCAAGAACTGTATTATTAGGGTCGGTGTCTGTGTTGTAGCAGTGTACTAGCAGCTAGCTGTTAGCACTAGCTAATGTCAACAACATAGTAGCTCATATGTTACTGTAGCAATGTTTATGTTCAGTCATTTGGATGACTGTTAAAACCTTTCAGTCTCAAGTTTTTCCTTTACTGTATTTACTAGTTTACTGTAATTATGATCCGGCAGCTATTTACACCGGATCCAGTGTAAATAGCTGCCGGAGCGCGCTCCGGCTTGCTCCCGGAGCAAGCCAGAGCGCGCTGCTTAATTTGAGGGGGAGCAAGCCGGAGCGCGCTCCGGAACCTCGGCTGGAGCACTCCGGGAGCAAGCCGGAGCGCGCTGCTTAATTTGAGGGGGAGCAAGCTGGAGCGCGCTCCGGCAGCTATTTACACTGGATCCGGTGTAAATAGCTGCCGGATCATAATTACAGTAAACTAGTAAATACAGTAAAGGAAAAACTTGAGACAGAAAGGTTTTAACAGTCATCCAAGTGACTGAATGTAAAAATTGCTACAGTAACATACTAGCTGTTGTTGACATTAGCTAGCTTGACCTTCAAAATGGCGGACACCGGGGCGTCACGTGACCCTGTGACGTCAGGTGAAATACCTCAATTGACTGCACTCATATTGCTATAAGGGCACCGAGTGAAAATGAATTTGGCTTTGTTAACAGGAAGCATTTTCATTCCCTCAATGTCCAAGATAACTTGGACATTGAGGGAATGAAAATGCTTCCTGTTAACAAAGCCAAATTCATTTTCACTCGGTAATGTGATGTGATGCAGACATGGTCCTCACAAATGTTGTCGCCCAGTGGCCTGGTTCGACCCATGATTCATTTATATTGAGACATAGCAGCGTTGGGCGGAGACTGGTTGCTGGAGCTGTGCGGGTGATTAATGCATAAATTCTGAAAGTATTTGTAACCATTCTTAGACCATTTCTAAATATTCAACCCTTTACTCATTCAGTTATGTTGTAGGTGACAGTGGGTATCCGCTGAAACGGTGGCTGCTCACGCCATTTATGAACCCCCAAAATGCCTGAGGAGACCACTTACAACCTGCGCCACAGCCTGGCACGCGCTGTTGTGGAGCGCACCATCAGGCTCCTGAAGGGCAGATGGCGTTGTCTGGATGCCACGGGGGGAGCGCTATGTTACAGACCCGAAAAGGTCTGTAGGATTGTTAGGGCCCGTGCTGTGCTGCACAATGTGGCACAGCTACAAAACGTGCCTTTGCAAGCTGAAGAGGTCAACCTTGACCTCGACCCCGATCCCTATCCCCAGGCATTCCACCCAAATGCAGGAGCCGTTCACCAGCGCGAGGAGGTGATGAGCTGCTTGTAAATAATTAGGTATTGAAACAAATGATTACTTTTTAAGAAATTCTTTAATGCAGACCACTCATTTTTTATTTCTTTTAACTCCTGGGCGACCTCGCGGATGGCATCCACATGTTCCCGCTGCACTTGCAGCACTGAATCTGTTAGGATATGGGCGCTGGTGGCTGGTTTCGGCATGGATGCACATGCATTGGAGGCCGTGGACGTCCTTGGGACCTCCGCTGCTGCAGCCAACACACTGCTGGCCTCACTGGCACACCCAGCAACTGCGGGGGAATTTTTTTGTTAATAAAATACTTTTTCTGGATGAAGACTCATTTCAATTAATTTCACACCCATTTCAAACAAGGGGGGCACACGTGCTATGTGAGGTGGTTCCTTGATACACAACCAAAAAAAAATTACATACCCGAGTCCTCGGCTGGTTCATGTGGCTTAGCATCGGTGTCACCCTCCTCCTCACGCAACAACTCCACTCAGGAGGGTTTCCCCTATAATGCCAGCCAGTTTTTGATCCAGTGGGGTGAGCTCTGACTCCCCCTTCCCCCGGCCGTTGCATGGACACTTTGGCGGTGTGCTGCCATCCTCTTCTTGGCGTCCACCTTTGTCGGACCATTTTTGTTTGTTTGTTTGTTTGTTTGTTTGTTTGTTTGTTTTTTAAACCTCTGCCATAGTACGGCCTTGTGAAGCTACAGAATTGACCGCATCGGCCACATGCTGTCATTCACATGCTTTTGTTTTTTTTTCGCATTTGTAACTCCCGTACTATGGCCTCCAAACAAAACAGCTCGATGCTGCTCCACTTCATCTACTATCACTTCAACTTCACAGTCGGTGAAGTTGCGCTTCTTTGTCTTTCCTTCTGTTTTGGGCATGTTGTCCACAGATATCAATATTCATTAAGGGCGTTTCACTGAATATTTATAGGCAATTGTGGGTGTGTCTTGAGGTACGCACAGGTGCCACAAATTTAGAGTGGATTGTGATTTATAAAGGGAAATTGGCATGGAACATGCATGCGCATGGTTTTATAAATCAGAATATTTCTGTGCGCATGCACATTCTGAGTTTCGTGCACATGCCATCTTCTGGCGTAAATCCTGCACAAAGTTTTATAAATGAGGCTCCAGATCTTTCACCCATAGAAAACATTTGGCACATCATAAAACGGAAGATCTGACAAAAAAGACCTCAGACAGTTGAGCAACTAGAATCCTACATTAGACAAGAATGGGTTAACATTCCTATCCCTAAACTTAATAATAATATAATAATAATAATAAATTTTATTTATAATGCACTTTCTATTGTTAAAATCTCAAAGTGCTACAAAAGGTGAATAAAAAGGGAAGTTAAAAAAAAGGGTTGCAATAAAAAAGTATTGCAATAAAAAATGAAAGGAAGCAGAGGCAATAAAATAAAAATGAAAAGAAGGAACAAGATTAACAGTAGGCCAATTTAAAAAGATGTGTTTTTAAGTGCCTTTTAAAGGTTTCTGTAGGCTGTGGGGCCCTTAGATGGTCAGGGAGGGCATTCCACAGCCTTGGAGCAGCACAAGAAAAGGCCCTGTCACCCATACTGTGGAGTTTGGTTCTGGGTATGTGGAGGGTATTTGTGTTTGTGGACCGGAGGGAGCGTGTGTTGACCTGGGGGGTGAGGAGTTCTTGTAGGTAGTGGGGGGCATTTCCATTTATGCACTGGTGGGTGAGAAGTGAGACCTTGTACTGGATTCTGAAATGGACCGGGAGCCAGTGAAGGTTTTTCAGAATGGGGGTGATGTGTTCATGTTTGCGCACCCTCATCAGGATCCTGGCAGCAGAGTTCTGGATGTATTGAAGCCTCTGGATGTTCTTGCCAGGAATCCCGATGAGGAGTGCATTGCAGTAGTCCAGTCTGGAGGAGACAAAGGCGTGGACGAGCTTCTCTGCATCTCCCAGGCTGAGTAAAGGACGGAGTTTGGCTATGTTTCTGAGGTGATAGAAGGCTGTCTTACAGAGATGTTTGATGTGGGTGTCAAAGGTGAGGTGTGAGTCCATTTTAACACCCAAGTTAGTGACAGCTGTGGATAAGGGGATGTTTTGGCCAGAGAAGGAGATGCTGGTGATGGTGGAAGAGCGGAGCTGATGAGGAGTGCCAACCAGTATTGCTTCTGTTTTGGAGCTGTTTAGTTGTAGAAAATTGTGTCTCATCCACGCCTCAATCTCCTCCAGACAGGTGGCCAGGGTGGATGTTGGCTGGGGAACAGATGAGGTGGGGGTTGTCCTGAGGTAGAGCTGGGTGTCGTCGGCGTAGCAGTGGAAGGAGATACCATGTCTGTTGATGATATGTCCAAGGGGGAGCATGTAGATGATGAAAAGTGTGGGGCCCAACACCAAACCCTGGGGGACACCACAAGTGACTGTGTGCGAGTATGATTTTGCCCTGCCCAGTGCTACGTGTTCAGTTCTGTCTGTCAGGTAGGAGGTGAACCAGTTGTGTACAGTGTCCGAGAGTCCAATGATGTGTTGCAGGCGGTAAAGGAGGATGTTGTGGTCGACAGTGTCAAAAGCAGCTGTCAGGTCCAGGAGGATGAGTAGGGAGGTGGAGCCGGCGTCTGCCGTCATCAGGAGGTCATTTGTGACCCTGACCAGAGCTGTCTCTGTGCTATGGCCAGGGCGGAAGCCAGACTGAAACTTCTCGAACAGGTTATTATGTTTGAGGTGATTATGGAGTTGAGCTGCAACTGTTTTTTCCAGCACTTTTGACAGGAATGGGAGATTGGAGATCGGCCGGTAGTGGGAGAGGACATCTGGATCGAGGGTGGGTTTTTTCAGCAGAGGTCTGATGACAGCAGTTTTTAGTGCAGAAGGAACATGGCCATCCAGGAGGGAGTGGTTTATGATGATAGTGATGAGAGGGGACACGGCAGAGATGTTGGCCTTCAGCAGAGCTGAGGGGAAGGGGTCCAGAGCACAGGTGGATGGCTTCATTTTTGTGATGATGCGCTCCACTTCTTCCTGTGTGGCTTCTGAAAATGAGCAGAGGGGCTGGACAGTTGTCGGCGAGGAGTCATCGGTTTGCAGGGGTAGGACAACAGTGGCAGAGAGGTGTAACCGGATGTTGTGAACTTTTTGCCTGAAGAAGTTCATGTGCATGTTGCACCTCTCCTCAGTGGTCTCAGAGTGGGAGGATGAGGGGGGCTTGAGAAGGTGATTTATTGTTGAGAAAAGTTGTTTGGAATTACCAGGGCTGTTATTGATGATGGAGGAGTAGAACTTGGACTGCGCATCCCTCAAAGCTTCTGTGTATGCCCTCCTGTGTTCCCTGTACGCCTGTAAACTTGAGCAACTTGTCTCCTCAGTCCCCAGACGTTTACAGACTGTTGTAAAGAGAAAAGGGGATGTCTCACAGTGCCTTGTCCCAACTTTTTTGAGACATGTTGTCATGAAATTTAAAATCACCTAATTTTTCTCTTTAAATGATACATTTTCTCAGTTTAAACATTTGATATGTCCTCGATGTTTGTTCTATTCTGAATAAAATATGGAATTTTGAAACTTCATCATTGCATTCCGTTTTTATTTACAATTTGTACTTTGTCCCAACTTTTTTGGAATCGGGGTTGTATATACTGATACTTGCCTATACACTAGGCATAGGCCAGTACTAGAGACCTTCTACTGGCTTTACAGAGTCATTGTAGCATACATACACATTTTGGCAAATCCAAATATGCCTCTTGGCAAAGACATGACTGATTTTTGGTGGAGTTGGAATCTTTAGAGTCATTTAAGGTGAGCTTTGGAATCACCCAGAGGCCTTTATTTTATTTTATTTTATTTTATTTTATTTTATTTTATTTTATTTTATTTTATTTATTTATTTAAAACCAGGAATAATGGGAAAAGTGAAACTGTCCATTACTTAGAATGGTGCTGATGACTTTTGTTCCCTTTGGGCTGCAGCAATCAAGCAGGAAGAAATAAATCCCATTTTCTGTTTAATTTGTTCAGCTCATTAAATATTGAGCAAGTGATGGATTGGTGTGATTTCCAATAACATGACTTCCCGTGGCCTAAAAAATGACACACACACTCATACATGTGCACACCATCGTGCAGACAGTGTCAAATAATCTAGTAGTGCACTTATTTTTTTATGATTACTTGAGATCTACAATTTACTCTCGAATTTGTGCCATGTGCAGTGTATTTTTGTTCCACACTCGTTTTTGTTACAAGTTAGATAAGCATTCACATGTTACAATGATCAAGTATGATCAAATTTGTAAAAATAGTACAAATATTTCTAGATTAAAACATTTGTGTTCCCTGAAAGTCAGGGTCAAGGCATGAATAGAATTAATAAGAGCTGTGTGAAGCAGCCATCCATTATCCATAACCACTTATCCTGTGCAGATTTGCAGGCAAGCTGGAGCCTATCCCAGTCGACTATGGGTGAGAGGCAGGGTACACCCTGGCCAAGTCATCAAATCATCACAGGGCTGACATATAGAGACAAACAGCCATTCACACCTATGGTCAATTTGGAGCCACCAATTAGCCTAACCTGCGTGTCTTTTAGACTGTGGAGGAAACCGGAGCACCCAGAGGAAACCCATGGGGAGAACATGCAAACTCCACATAGAAAGGCCCCCTGTCAGCCACTGGCCTCGAACACAGAACCTTCTTGCTGTGGGGCAACAGTGTTAACCACTACACCACCATGCCACCCCTAGATGAAGCATGTAACCTCAAAACACATACAATATGGACACACACATCACATCACATTATCTCTAGCCGCTTTATCCTTCTACAGGGTCGCAGGCAAGCTGGAGCCTATCCCAGCTGACTACGGGTGAAAGGCAGGGTACACCCTGGACAAGTCGCCAGGTCATCACAGGGCTGACACATAGACACAGACAACCATTCACACTCACATTCACACCTACGGTCAATTTAGAGTCACCAGTTAACCTAACCTGCATGTCTTTGGACTGTGGGGGAAACCGGAGCACCCGGAGGAAACCCACGCGGACACGGGGAGAACATGCAAACTCCGCACAGAAAGGCCCTCGCCGGCCCCGGGGCTCGAACCCAGGACCTTCTTGCTGTGAGGCGACAGCGCTAACCACTACACCACCGTGCCGCCCCAATATGGACACCATGTCCAACAAATCAGCATTTGACTATGAAACCCTGTGGTTATGGAGTAATCAACCCAAATTTTTTGTTCATTTTGGACAGTCCGAAAATAAATATCAATGACCAAGGCCAATGTGGACAACATTATACAGGGATAACCCATATCAAGAACAAAAACACAAGCAAGGATTAATAACAGGAAACATGGATGTAGAAAACAAGGCTTGGAAATGCACAAGGATAATCAACAAGACTTCGCAAAGAGGAAGAGAATCAGGGCATAAAATCTATTCAAGGACTGACTAGGAACAGGTGCACCCATTAGGCTTACAAGGCACTGGCAAGCCAGGGATACAGATACAGCTGAAACTATTATCTGTAGCTGCTTATCCTGTACAGGGTCGCAGGTAAGCTGGAGCCTATCCCAGCTGACTATAATGCCGCTTTTCCACTACCAACGCGGCTGAGTTGGGCTGAGCCGTGCCGTGCTGAGTTGAGCTGAGCGGGGCTGTTGGAGTTGCATTTCGACTACAACCGCGCTGAACCGTGCTGGCTGGAAGTGGGTGGACACATTGGATGGAGTTAGCGAAAGTGGGTGGATGTCACGTGATGTCGTTAGGCGGTGCAAACAGTGACATCAGTGATCTTTTAAGCGGTAGTCTCACAACCCGGAGAGTAAACAATAAACATGGAGGACATGGAGTCGTTAGTGTTGCTGGTCTTGGTGCTGTGGCTTGTTGTCACCGACAATGCCAACAGATACTGGCAAGAGCGTATAGATGAGGCGAGGCGCATAAGGCTTCATAATTCTCGTAATTCGTAATTCTTCTTCTTCCGGGTTTACGGTGTTTACAGATCCCAGCATGCTCGCGGGGCATGTGAGGACACTCCTCCTCACCAATCAGTACACAGGGGAGTGTCTGCTCACGCCCCCAGCCTCACTCAGCTCGGTTTGGATCGCTTCAGCCCTACTCCAAAACCGTGTGAGTTTTGGGGGCTGAGCAGGGCTGAAGCGAGCTGAGTCGTGCTGTTCTTAGATAGTCGAAATGCGAGCCGTGTCGGGCTGAAGTGAGCTGAAGCGAGCTGAAAAAGGGTAGTGGAAAAGGGCCATAAGTGAGAGGCAGGGTACACCCTGGACAAGTTGCCAGGTCATCACAGGGCTAACACATACAGACAAATGACCATTTACACCTACAGTCAATTTAGAGCCACCGATTAGCCTAACCTGCATGTATTTGGACTGTGGGGGGAAACCGGAGCACCCGGAGGAAACCCACGCAGACATGGGGAGAACATACAAACGCCACACAGAAAGGCCCTCATTGGTCACTGGGCTCGAACCCAGGACCTTCTTGCTGTGAGGCAACAGTGCTAACCACTACACCACCATACCGCCCCTGGCTGTAACATTAAACAAAGGAAATTATATGAACTCAAAACAAAAAATATGAGCAACTGGAAAATGCACCACGTGCATGAAAAGAGGAATATGTGATTTAAGGTGTCACGCAACAACGCCTCAGTAGATGTACCCAAAAGGGGCTACTACTGTGTATATAATGGATTATTAATTGTTTAAAATAACCTATCACTCACAATTAGATTGTACTGCACAATAGTGATAACAGCACATTTAATCAGACCTGTATGAAAATGTAAGGAAATGGAAATGTTTGGCATCTGTAGTAATAAGGGATCCTCCACATGTCATGTTTTTCTTATCCTGTGAGATACAACATGACTGAGAAAATCTTGAGAAAGGAGATCTGACAAACCTTCTCCCCTGCTGTGGAAATAAAGTGAGCCAAAGTTGGCACTTGTCCTGTCAGAATTTATGAACTTATGAGTTTTAAGTGGTGAACATTCAAGAGCATATATGTGGTCTCAGGACAAGCTTTGTCAAGCCACTATCTCCCCACCATCCTGGCCCAGTGTGTTTTGCTGTTTGCTTTCCTGTAATTAAGAATCTCTCTTGTCCAAATTCTTTGCATTATGGTGCTGTGATCTGAAGCTCATGCGTTCTGCAATAACTGCAGTTAACCACTTCCTTTTCCATTAATTATCCTCCACATAGTGTTTGTCACCTAAATCAAGACCAACTCATGACCAAGACCGAAATGTATTGAGATCAAGTCAAGACCGAGACCAAGTCAAGACATGACCAGTGCATGTGTGTGAGGGGGGTGAGGAGGGGTGATGACAGGAAGAAAAATTTCAAATTAGTAATGGGTCACATTATGTCATTTGAAGCAGAAAATTCTACATCCAATCAGAATAACCATGTTAACAAATAAATCAGACCTTAGGCAATTAGGGAAATCCCCACAGTTGTGGTCTTGACTGTCTTGAAATAAAATCCTGAGTCCTCTATGTCTGAGACCGAGACAAGTCTGAGTAAAAACGCAGTCAATTCTGAGATGAAACCAAGACCTTCAAAAAGTGGTCTTGAGACCAAGACTGGTCTCAACTGCTGCAACACTACATCCACAGCATCTCTTTAATTCAGTGAATGAGAAATTCTGACACTTGTTCTTTCTGGGTTGTATTCAGAGTTGGTGACGAAAGTTAGTTATACGCATATCCTGTAAAATTCAAACTCAAACATACAACTTTTCTGTTGTGAATATGGGTCCATCTCAGAAACTGGTCTCTCATTCGGGACATTATGGTCAAAAAATAAATTTTATATTTTTACTTTTTTTTGCGCATTTACCTAACACAATGTTTATTTTGTCATGTTTAATAAAAATATAGTATCTTGCTTTATCTGGCCTCCACTGTGGACTTTTTATTTTTTATTACAATTAAAATGCTTTTGTAAAATTGATTTTCTTATAAAATAACTACATCATGAAAAATTAAAGCCCCTCCTTCACAGATGAGTAAAAATATTGAATAAATTTCCTCTTTTTGATTGCTTGGGTTAAAAAAGCCAAGTTATGATTACTGATTATTCACTTAAATATGAAAATATGATACATTTTGGGTATTTGATATGGCGAAATAGGACACAATGGAAAAATCAAGAACACACCGGAAAGATGAGAATAACGGTGGTAGTAAAAGAACAGCGACTGTACCAGCTGAAGGTAGCGCGGGTCTCTGCTGCGGCGCGCGAGCAATGGGACATCACTACCGCACCGGACGGAGCGCGGGGCGGGGCAAAATGACTGGCCGTAGATTCTATCAAAAGTTCGATCTAAATTGACCATGGTTGCAAAATATGAGCCAAAAATACGCAAACACTACAAAATATGAAAGTAAGATGAAAAAGAAACATTCTATTGCCTTATACTGCAAGACTAAAACAAAATAAAACTGTCAAAACTCACCTTTTCAGTGATGACGTCCGAACAGATCACTCGTGTAACAGAAAGACCGCAAATGGAAGCCCGATCAACTTCTAACTGTTGGAGTGGAAAATTCCATTCTACACATGCAAATTATTAATGTGTGTCCTTCCCTGCACATAAATAACACGCTACGGTAAAAAAATAGACCACAACTCATTTTATAGCTCAGAAATTCATACAAGACCAGCTACCATGTAACATATTCTGTAAAAAACATATTCTATACCTAACTTTCAGCTTTCATTTTAAAAAAACAAAATCGCAGATTATAACTAAATTTTTATATGGCGTAGTGATTTTAAGTTACTACTTTTGGTGAGGTAGTGACCTTGACCCTGAGGCTTTCTGTTTAGATCAAAACAGACGATCGTATTGGTTTTGGGTATGCAGAAAATGGAGTTACAACAGTGATCAAATATTTTGCATGATGTTTTATTATGGTTATGATTATTCTGTGAGCGCACCAATCCTTAGGTGTATCAAGTTACAACTTAAAATACAATTGGTGATAACTGTAGAGTTTTCAGTGGACTACAACCTTTTTAAGGGAATGCGATGTCAACCATTTATCATGTTCCAGATCAAGCCGCCATTTTTCCTTCAAATTTGCAGAATTTTTGCCAAATTCTGAATAGAATATTCACATCAAAGATTTAGTTTTATCTGTATTTTTTTCATTTTATTTCAAATTAAAACCAACATCACCATTCAAAATCGCATAGTTTATTGACTGAGTATATTTAGTGGGGTACTGTACCCCCATAGTACCCAGTTTCTGAGACAGACCCATATACTTAAGCTGATTTTCTGAGCAGCCCATTTAGATGATGAAAATTAAGTGCATGTAGTTCACAACTCAATTATATAATGGCATACATACAGTATTTCTGCATATAATTTTGTCCCTGAATGACATTGCATAGTTTCATGTATTTAAGGTCAGAATCAAATGTAGCTGAGACACATGTCTGTCTTAGGCAAATTCTGCCCTACACACCCAACCATCCAGGATGGATGGATGGATGGATGCCTGTAGTTAGGTTTGAGGTCTGAATACTGATGTAGGCAATTTCAGCTTTAACTTTTCACTCCTCTGAATGAGTTCAGTAATGTATTAGAATAGGCCTCTTCAACAATTCAGTCACATCAGACTTTTGGCTATGAGTTTACTCCAATTTTCAGGTACACTCTTTTTTTCTCCATCCATCCCTTCTTCCTTTCCAAAAGCACTGGGAAGCTTTTTTGTGTGTCCAGACTCTGAAGTTTGTCACTCAAGAGAGTGAGAGATAACAAGATGTCCTCCCAAGTGCTGACCTCCTGACTTCACCCCAGTGGAGAATGGAGGGATTCTGACAGCTTGGCTGAGCTCTGAGTAGAATTCTGCAAGTTGGAAATGGAGAATGAGAACCACAGTGGAATAAAATGTTCCTTTCCAGCCCCTTGCACGATCAATTCTGACTTTGTGTAGGTGTCTGTGCATGAGTTTGGGTTCTAATAAAAGATGGAGAGCATGTGATTAAAAAAAGACCAGTCACTTGTCAGACATTTTTAGACCACAGTGTCCTATTGAATGCTTGATTCTAATTGATCAGAAGGTGTTCATTAATTTTCTAGAACAGCAGCTCAGATAGAACCTCGAGATGCAGGCAAATTCATAGGCACTTATATATTGCACAGAGTCTATAGACAGAATTAAAAAAAATATGCATTATCTTTGATATGATGTGTGAGTTTATTTTGCATTTTTGGAAGGAGTCTCCAGTGTCAGGGCATTGGCAGAGGTTAAAGTTTATAGACATGGAAATACTTTCTAGACAGAGGGCTTTACACTTTCTCAAGCTATTATTTTTTGAAAGGCTGCATTTTTTTAGGGCTGTGGGTGACGGTTTCTCTAATTAGGTTCAAGAAAAGGAACTTGTTTCATGGACATTTCAGAACATCAAATGTAACTCTATCTGAATGAAAATTGGCAAATGTAGTTATTTGGTGATTGTTGTCGAATATGAGGAATAAAATACTTTGGGGCATGGTCTTACTAGAAAACAAACTCATATCACACCACACTGTTGTTCCACCCCAACCCAGAAGAAGAAAAAAAATTGTAATTACCTCCTTGTTATTGGTGATGATATTAGCATGACTCTGTAATACAGATGACAAAGGAGAGAACAAGGTGCCATAGCAGAGTTTGCTTGTGTTTTTTGTACACACCGTCTTACACAGTGTATAAGAAAATAAAAAGATGAATTCAATTCAAGGAGTTTAGGTTTGACAGATGAAGTTAAAGTGTGAGAAATGTGATCTCTGGAGAAGTTTCCACAGCCCTTTAAAGTGCAGCCTCATTAGTGTGTCTAAAAGCCCAGAGACCTTGTTCAGAGAAGACATGTTTCCAGCCTGTCTGCTTGGTAGATCTAGTGATACTGTGGAAGAAAAAAAGTTGGCTGGTGGAGAAAATTGTGTTGTATGTCAGCTCCTTAAATATCAAGCGTGTCATGTGAGCAGAGGGTGGAAACAGCCAAGCCACATTTGCCCTTTTCATAAAGTCTGCAAGTGTTAGATCGCAACAGGAGATTTCTTGGTGTGACGAAAGCATGAAATAAACAGATCTGAGCTGTGTGAGATATGCAGCAGTTTACAGACAATGTCAAAACATATGTAGAAGGTTATCATTTATTCTAATCACTGTAAGGAACGGCAGATGTGAAGTAATCAGTTACAAAAATCATAGACTCAATTAACACATCCATAATATATACGGATATTACTAAATCCAACCAAACTGATACACAGCTGTATGTGCTTTTAAGGTAGCGTTTTTTTTGTTTTGTTTTGTTTCAATTGGAGTTGCCAGTGAGTTTTATCAATTCTCTCTTATTGATGCTTACACGATCTGGCGTGACTGGCACCTTGGCTGGTGCTGTTCCTTAAGCCTCTGGCATCACCACAACAAAACTTATAAGCCCAGACTTCCTCTTGAGTAAATTCTGCTCTCAGTGAGTTCAAGAGAGGAGATTGACAGTCAAAGCAACAATAGAGTGAGATTGCTAAAATAAAAACATGCCATTGAATATGGCCAATATATTGTGTGGCTTGTTTTAGTGTTAACAAGCTGTTTTCCGAGTTCACCATCAGACCAACTGCCCCATTGCATATGAAAAGGGATGTCATGTCCTGAGAGAGATTAAATTAGATAGAGCTTTATTGATCCCTTTGGGAGGGTTCCCTCAGGGAAATTAAAAATTCCAGCAGCATCATTACAGGATAAACAGAGAATAGGAAATGGAGAAAATTTATCTAGAAGTTAAGTATTGACATATACAAAAAAAATGAAAAAAAAGTCCAGCAGGAGAGGTATTGCACATTGTCCAGTATTGCTTTTTGTCAGGCTAGGCTACTGCTCCTCCCCCCAGAGAGGAGTTGTACAGTCTGATGGCATGAGGGACAAAGGAGTTTTTAAGTCTGTTAGTCCTGCACTTGGGAAGGAGCATTCTGTCACTGAACAGGCTCCTCTGGTTGCTGATGACGGTGTGCAGAGGGTGAGTGGAATCATCCATGATGTTCAGTAGTTTGTCCATAGTCCTCTTCTCTGCCACCATCACTAGAGAGTCCAGCTTCATGCCGACCACAGAGCCAGCCCGCCTGATCAGTTTGTCCAGTCTGGATGTGTCCTCCTTGGATGTGCTGCCCCCCCCAGCACACCACGGTGTAAAACAAGACACTGGTGACCACAGACTGATAGAACATCCACAAGAGTTTCCTGCAGATGTTAAAAGACCGCAGCCTCCTCAGGAAGTACAACCTGCTCTGTCCCTTCCTGTACAAGTGGTTGGTGTTGCAAGTCCAGTCCAGCTTGCTGTCCAGCTACAGCCCGAGGTACTTGTAGGAATCCACAGCCTCCACCTCAACTTCCTTGATCAGAACTGGTCATGACCTTGGTCTGGACCTCCCAAAGTCAATGACCAGCTCCTTGGTCTTTGAGGTGTTGAGCTGCAGATGGTTCCTGTTGCACCACACAGCAAAGTCCCTCACCAGGCTCCTATACTCCTCCTCTCTGTCGTCACTGATACACCCACTGATGGCTGTGTCATCGGCAAACTTCTGAATGTGACGGAGCTCCGAGTTGTAGCAGAAGTCCACGGTGTACAAGATGAAGAGAAGAGGGGCCAGCACCATGCCCTGGGGTGCTCTGGTGCTGCTAAGCACAGTGTCACACGTGATGTCCTTCAGCCTGACATACTGCTGCCTGTCGGTGAGATAGCTGGAGTTCCAGGTGACCAGGCAGGGGTCCACTCGCATCCTGTTCAGTTTGTCCTGAAGCATAAGGGGCTGGATGGTATTGAAGGCACTCGAGAAGTCCAAGAAGAGGATCCTCACTGTGCCATTTCCCTTATCCAGATGCGAGTGGGCTCAGTGTAGCAGGTAGAGGATGGCGTCTTCCACACACAGCTGGAATCACAGCAAAAAGTTGGCTCTACAAATTACCGACTTTGGGGGTGGGGGGGTGAATACCTATGCACACTCCAGACCTGATACGCAAACTGCAGACAGTCCTGGGCGTGTTGCACTTGGGGTTTGAGGAGGCTGAGGAAGAGCTGGTCCAGTGTCTTCATCAGATGTGAAGTGAGTGCCACCGGTCGGAAGTCGTTCAGCTCACTGGGCCAGTTCTTCTTGGGAACTGGAACAATGCATGATGTCTTCCAGAGGGTGGGCACTCTCCCCAGCTGCAGGCTGAGGTTGAAGATGTGTTGGAGTGGTTCATCCAGTTCAGTAGTTGGGGACACACCTTGTCCGGGCCTGCTGCTTTCCTGGGGTGAAGCTTCCTCAGTTGACCTCTGTCCTGGTCTGCAGTAATGCATGGTGGAGTCTGTGTTGAGGTGGGGGAGGTGGGGGAGGAGGGGGCTGCTGTGATGACTGGGGGGGAGGTGTGTTGAGGGAAGAAGGAGAGATGGCTGCAGTGAGGGGGAGGGTGGGGGGATGTGGGCTGGTTGAACCGGTTGAAGTCATTCAGCTCGTTCGCCTTCTTCACTGTCCCCCACCCCACATCTCTGGTCTTTGTGTTGTGGCCTGTGATGGTTTTCACACCTTCCCAGACCTCCCTCATGCTGTTCTTCAGCTTCTGCTCCACCTTTCTCCTGTAGCTGTCCTTAGCTTCCCTCATGCAGCGTTTCACCTCCTGCGGTGCTGCTTTCATCACCTCCCTGCTCCTGAAGGTGGTCTGCCTGTTGAGGACAGTTTTTGACTCCCTGTGTTACCCATGGCTTGTTTTTAGGGTAACACCGTACAGTCTTAGTGGGGGAAACCACGGCTGCACAGAAGTTGAGATAATCTGTCAGACAGTGTGTGAGCCCCTCTTTGTCCTCACAGTGTGGGCTAAGCAGCACATCCCAGTCCATGGTGTCATAACAGTCTCTGAGGGCATTTTCCATTTCAGGGGACCACCTCCTGATGGAGCTAGTTGTTGCAGGCTGCCTTTGGACCAGGAGGGTGTACTTTGGCTGTAGATGAACCAGGTTGTGGTCAGACTTCCCTAGTGGGGGGAGGGGTGTGACTCTGTATGCATCTCTCACATTAGCATACAGCAAGTCAATTGTCCTGTTGTTCCTTGTTGGACAGTCCACGACCTGGTAAAAAGCAGCCAAAGTAGAGTCCAAAGTAGCGTGATTAAAGTCCCCAGAAATTATCATAAATGCCTCAGGGTGCCGTGTCTGCAGCCTTGCTGTGACAGAGTGAATCCTCTCACATGCAATGGCTGCGTCTGCCCTTGGAGGGATGTAAACACAGATGGTGATCACGTGAGCAAACTCCCTTGGCAGATATGGCCACAGGCTAATGGCTAGCAGCTCCAAGTCTGGGCAATGTAAGACTGTCTTTACGGAGATATGTCCTGGGTTACACCAGCGGTTGTTCACGTAAATGATGAGTCCAACAGCTTTGCTTTTCCCACATGCTTTAGTGTCTCTGTCGGCTCTCACAGCAGTGAATCCCCGCAGGTCCACATTAGCATCAGGTACGAGGTGGGTTAGCCATGTCTCCATAAAGATAAATAAGCTGCTATCCCGGTAAATCCACTGGTTGTTCAGTGCGGATAGCTCGTCGACCTTATTCGGCAGTGAGTTCACATTCCCCATGATAACAGAGGGAATGGATGGTTTGCAGCACTGCTGGTTGTCCGCTAACCTAGCCTTTAGCGTAGTCCCGGCTTTGCAGCTTCTGGGTCTCCTCCTCAGCTCTGCCTGGATGGGGTGTCATATCCCAGCTCGTCCTGCTCCTTAGTGGGGAGCAAGTGTGCGAAGTATGCCAGTATCCTGATTGCATACACATTGAAAATATTCTAGAGGGAGGCCAATAAGCAGAACTTTTTAAATGGAATACCTGTACTTTCAATAGAAGTTTGAAAAATGCATCTGTGTTCTTGGATGATACAAACATAGAAACAAAAATAGATCCACCATTCTAAACTAGTTACATGATATGAAGGTTATCAGATTCATTTCATATACCTAAAAGGGTCTTTAGGAGCCAGTTCAGACTCAAATCTAGAATTGGACCACCAAGTTGAGTTGAGTCCTGGTTCTAAAATGTGGGGTCTACCTTTTCGTTTGCACCTCTGTGGAATCTTGGGTCAGAACAACTTTGTTGTGGGTTATTTTCAATGAGGCCTGAGGCAGAATAAAGCTGAGGGGAGGAGGACCAGTCATTTGGCTCTAAATAGGGCACAGAGACTAAACTGATTACAGAGGTCTGTCATAGTTTCAAAGGCTGCATGGTGAACAGCATCTTTTATATTGATGGACAACCACCCAACCATACATAGTCACACGTAGTGTTGTACTCAAGACCACCTAAACCAAGACCAAGTCATGATCAAGACAAGACCAAGATTTTGAGGGGTTGAGATCAAGTCAAGACCAAGATCAAGGCAGGGCGAGACTGAGTCAAAACCAGGACCAGACCAGTGTATGTGAAGGGGTGCAGTGAGGAGTGACAGCCATTAACAGTAAGAAAAATTTTGAATTAGCAATGAGTCTAATTATTGGTCATATTTGAAGCAGGAAATTTTACATCCAATCACAGTAACAATGTTAACAAATAAATCAGACAATGTATAAGCAATTTCATGAAATCCCCACTGTTGTGGTCTTGACTGGTCTTGAAATAAAATCCCAAGTCCTCTGTCTGAGACTGAGACAAAACCAAGTAAAAATGCGGTCAATTCCGAGATGAGTCTGAGACCTTCAAAAAGTCGTCTTTAGACCAGTCCCAAGGCCAAGACTGGTCTCAAGTCCTACAACACTAGTCACAGGTCCTCTGGATGCTTTGATGGCACAGAAGGTGGTATACCATAAGAGGATACTGTAGAGAGAGACCAGACCCAATGGGACAAGTGAGTGGTGGATGAAGGAAAATCCAACTACTGGCCAAGCATACAAGGAATCCAGCTTACATTGCTTAATCAGCAATGACAGTATATGGTTTAGTGTGGGAAAACCATCCATTCCAGTTGGCTAGAGCAGTGTTCCTCAACCACTGGGCCATCTAGTAGGCTGCACATTTTTTTCCAGTTTGAAGCCAAATACTAAATAATTCAGGATGTCGTAGGGACCTAAATCCGGTAGCTGGTTTGTCATACAGTTTTCAAGTGGAATAAATACATTTGTGGGTAAATTAAGAACAAGCCTTTATTTTGTCACATTTAACCTGCGCATGCACACTTATGCGCGTGCACACAGAGCGAGAAAGCGCAGCAGGCTGAATAAATGAATACATTTGTGGATAAATTATATGGATCTGTGGTGCCTGTTGGAAGAGAAGAGCAGGAAGGATTGAGAATTGAGTGGCTGTGGTTTGTTTACACCTGATACTAAAACTTGTAGCATCCTAGCAACCTTCTCAAAGACGCATACAAAAAGCCCAGAAACTCGTATTTACCCGGGCAAATACAATACAGGATTTATCTTGTGGTGTCCTGATCCCCAGATCTTTAACTCATCCACATATAAAAAGTTGTATGTCTCCATGCTCTTCCAGGTTTTCATCTGTTTATCCATGTAGAACGATGTCTGCAGCATCAGGTAGTTTGAGTTGTCAGGGAAATCAATGGATGGGTGATCTTCCCACAATGAGTCATAATGAATGAATGAATGACTTTTTATTTAAACACGATAAGTTGATCAGCAGAGCTGGTGGGGTTGTGTACAGGTGCAAATAATTACAAATGCAAAATATTAAAAATATACACAATCTTTAAAAAAACAAATCTGTTTATCTTTGAATTATCTTCACATTAAGTTAATTAATAGTATGCATAACTATTGTCTTTTTGTATTTAGTTATGGCTACAATAGGATCAAAATTTATTCGACTAATGTCAAATTTAGCAAGTAATTTTTTTCTTTCCTAGGAAAAATCCTTCTCTGTTAACGTGTAAGGTTCTATAGTTGTGGTCAGAAGTTTACATACAGTGACTTGAATGTCATCTTGGATATGAATGTCATGGCAATATTTGGGCTTTCAGTAATTTCTTTGAACTGTTCTTTTTCTGTGGTAGAATGATTGTACAGCATACATCTTTAATAATAATAAAAAAAACCTAGAATTTGGTGCAGAAGTTTTTTAATTTTCTTTGGGTTTTCTGAAATCAACACAGGGTCAAAATTATACATACAGGGTCAGAAATTTACATACACTCACTTAGATTATTAATTTAGAGGTGCTGAAACTTCCAAAATGTCTCTTATCTTGCCAAGGCTGAGGTCTCTTAACTTTCTGTTCGTGATCATGATTGACTGTTGCTGGTAGCTTCTCTGTGCCTTCATAAAAAGGGTTTGTTTACAGCACTCATTGGATTGACCAACACACAGTAAAATGGGAAAGTCCAAGGAGCTCAGTGCAGATCTGAGAAAAAGGATTGCAGATATGCACAACTCCGGAATGTCTCTTGGAGCCATTTCTAAACAACTGCAAATTTCAAGATCAGTTCAAACAATTGTATGCAAGTTATTATGAGGTATAGTCACTGTGCTGTCAAACTCCATGAAGCAAAGACTTTTATTTAAGTTTAAGGGAGTGGGGACTTTTATTTTGATACCTGACATTACAGGAAGTTGATTTCCAAGGTTCTCATTCTTTAGTTAGTGCAGCAGGCACATGCAGAGTGCAGTGATAGCAGAGGTCTCATCTCATCTCATCTCATTATCTCTAGCCGCTTTATCCTTCTACAGGGTCGCAGGCAAGCTGGAGCCTATCCCAGCTGACTATGGGCGAAAGGCGGGGTACACCCTGGACAAGTCGCCAGGTCATCACAGGGCTGACACATAGACACACACAACCATTCACACTCACATTCACACCTACGGTCAATTCAGAGTCACCAGTTAACCTAACCTGCATGTCTTTGGACTGTGGGGGAAACCGGAGCACCCGGAGGAAACCCACGCGGACACGGGGAGAACATGCAAACTCCACACAGAAAGGCCCTCGCCGGCCCCGGGGCTCGAACCCAGGACCTTCTTGCTGTGAGGCGACAGCGCTAACCACTACACCACCGTGCCGCCCGATAGCAGAGGTGTTTGTTGTAAAAAGAACAGGGGAACTTAAAGCATAAGCCATCTCTGGGGAAGCCACTGGTGAGCATGTTGTTATTTCTATTCATGTCGGCTGTTTGCTAGCGATGTTTTAATGTTATAACTTTAGCAGTGTAATGCAGCTAACGTTCACTAGCAGTCACATTGCAGTAAGTCTTAGCTTTAGCCTTTAGCTTTATATGTGCTTTGTCATGCAACTTGGTTGTTGTAATGGGTGTAGTTTTTGGTTTAAAGTAATTGTGTACTTTGTATTTTCTTCTTCTAGAAGGGATTGAATTCATTTCATAAGCAAAGAAGTCTCAGATATCAAGATGGCTGTTGAAGCTCTTGGCAAATCACTGGATCAGCTGAAGAAAGACAGAACAGGTGTAAAGAGCTGTTTCACTAAGCAAGCAAACTACCTCAGTAGAAAGACAAGTGCTCTAACTGAGTCAGAGCTCAGAGAAGAATTTGCAAAGCTCTCTGTTGACGCACGTAAGCTCATAGAGGCCAATGATGAATACAGAGCTGGGTTAGAAGCAGAGCTCGAATCCCAAGTAGAAGATGGTGAAGAGGCTGTGCTTGACAAGGAGCAAGACACAAACCTTAAGAAAGTCACCAGTGACTGTGAGCTGAAGTTTGAAGAAGTAAAAGCCACTGTTCAAACCAGCCTCTGGGGCAGGTATGGGCATGATGCACTAGAGGCTGCTTTTGAGGAAGCAGAAAAGGCCTGTAGGCATACCTACTCCATACCGGTGGAGAGTGATAATTATGAAGGTTATGAAGTCCACCTCACTGTAGTGGATAAGTTAATCAAGGAAGCTTCCAAAGTTCTATCAGCCTGGGAGTCCTGGGTCCCAATGTCAGAGAGAGATGACTTCCAAAAGCGAAGTAAGGACATGAAGCTAGCCTATATTGACCTTTAAATGAGAGAGGCTGAGTTTGCTAGGGCACGAAGGGCTGCCGAAGAAAGGCAGGCAACAGAAGTGAAACCGGTGCTAACTGGAAACATACCGCCAGTCGTAAAACTCAAGCAAACTCAATTGCCGACATTTAATGGCTGCAAGAGGGATTTCTACTGCTGGAAGATGGATTGGGAAAGCCTTCAAAAGCAAGGTGAGCCAACTGGCTCACCAGAGGTTAAAAAGATCCAGCTTCTTGACAGTGTGGGCGAGAAGATTGTCAAAGATCACAGACTGTCAGCTTACAACACGGCAGATGACGTCTTCAGAGTGTTGGAAAATGGGTATGGGAATAAATACACCATTGCTCTGGAGATTGTTGAAGAACTGGAGAAGATTCCACCTGTCAGAGGAAATCAGCCAAGAAAAGTGGTAGACTTAATCCAGACAATTGAGAAAGCACTTGCGGACCTTGCAGATCTAGGAAGCACTGGTGCCATTAAAAACCAACTAGTGGTTAAATGAATAGAGAGCAAGCTTCCTGAGTTTGTAAAGAAGGACTGGCTTGTGTTCATGGTGGATCCCAGTAATGGTGTCACTCAAGATAACCACTTTGACATGCTTCTCGGGTTCCTGAAGACGCAGGAGGAGATCTAGTCTCTCAAAGACCACTTAAGAACAAACAGGTCAGAGAAATCAGACAGCGCAGATAGGAAGTTCAGCAAGAAAGTTGTTCAACTAAAGCTACAGAAAGAAAGGAGGAGGATGGCGATGAAGGGTGTGTCATTTGTGGAAATGAGAAGCACCAAAACAGAATTTTCTTCTGCAAGAAATTTAAAGGCCTTCAGCTGTCAGAAAGGGAAGCTGCTGTGAAAAAGATTGGCACTTGCAGGGAGTGCTTAGGATGCCATAAGGACAATGATGACTGCAAAGACACCTGTGCAGAAACAAAGACTGTAAGGAGAGAGGCTCTTCAGATCATCACTTTTCTTCTCTGTCCAAGGGGAAACGCCAAAAGACGTGACTCTGAGAAACCTCAGAAAGATAACAAGAACAGAAAGGACTTAACTGAGGAACAGGAGAAGTTCTTGAGTGAACTGTCCCCGGAATTGGCAGAGAGATGCTGGATGGCATTCCCAAACAATTAATCCAAAGTTAGCTGCTCTGTTGAGTCTAAGGTTGGCCTTCTGAGGGAAAGTGGACAAACAGAACTTCCTGTTATCATGATGTTAATGGAGGTGACCGCAAATGCAGGGCAGAAGATTGGAACCCTGGTGGACCTAGTGTCGAACACCAATTACATCATGCATAAAGCTGCCAACAGACTGAATCTCAGGAGTGAGAGGATCACGCTTGTTGTGCATGGAGTGGGTGGAATGACCACCAAAGTAGACACAAAAAATATCTCCTCAGAGTTCGAGTCAAAACCTCTAAGGGAACTGTAAGGGCACATGAACTTATCTGTTATGGCTTGAAGGAGATAGCAAAAGTCCATCAAGTAGTCAGGCCTAAACAGTTGAAGTTCTTCCCAGAAGTTGACCTTAAAGAGCTGAGAAGACCTGAGGAGATTGAGCTTCTCATAAGTCACAGAGAAGGGAGACTTGCCCCACAGAGAGTAAAAGTTGTGGGGGATCTTGTACTGTGGGAAAGCCCTCTTGGAAAGACAGTAGGGGGAGCACACCCTGATCTGTTTGAGCAAGTAAATATGGCTGCACACAGGTCAAAGACGCACTTTGCTCGTTCCATGAGAACAGCTGCCATGAGATATGAAGAGATTCTTGCTGAGCCAACCTTCAAGGCTAAGACAGTTCACCTGCAAAACACCTTGGTCGAGGCCAAGCACACAACTGCTACTCATCGAGACTTCCTAGAGTGGTGGAGGTGGGACAGCATTGGTGCAGCCTGTGAGCCTAAATGTGATGGATGCCGCTGTGGGAACTGCCAACCTGGAGGGAAGGAAATGACCCTAGCAGAAGAAAGGGAGCTTGAGATTATAAAATATGGCCTCACCTATGTCATAGAGCAGGGGTGTTCAAACTGATTCATAAAGGGCCGTGTGGCTGCAGGTTTTCATTCCAGCCATGCAGCAGCACACCTCATTTGGCTTATTCAATCAACTGACACACCCACCCTTTAATCAAGGGTGGGTGTGTCTGCAAGTATTTGACTGTGTGAAGACAGTTCAGTTGATTGAATGAGCCAAGTCAGGTGTGCTGCTGCATGGCTGGAATGAAAACCTGCAGCCACATGGCCCTTTATGGATCAGTTTGGATACCACTGTCATAGAGGATGAACGTAGTACGTCTCCACACTGGGATGCTAGATATCCATGGATAATGGATCCAGCTTGCCTCCCTAATAACAGAAGTGGAGTTGAGGCCACGTTCTTAAGAACTGAAAAGTGTCTCAGGAAAGAGCCTGAATGGCTCGCTGCTTATACAGCTCAAGTCCATGAGATGGTTGAGCGAGGAGCTGCAAAGAGACTCACAGCGGAGATGATTGATAACTGGAGAGGACCAGTCTGGTATGTGAGCCATCTAGTAGCACCCAATCCCCACTCTGTCACTACTCCAGTGCACCTTGTTTGGAACAGTAGTCAACAGTTCAAAGGAGTGAGCATAAATGATCTGCTGTTAAAAGGGCCAGATGTCTTAAACCCAATTAGAGCTGTCCTACTAAGGTTTAGAAGGGGTGCACATACAGCCTTAGGAGACATCAGAAAGATGTACAACTCAGTGTGGCTGGAGGAGCATGAGATGCACTTGCACAGATTGAGGGACCAACAGGATGAGGAAATGGGGGAATATGCCGTCACAAGAGTGAACATAGGTGATAGACCTGCTGGATGCATAGCATAACTGGCTGTGTGAAACAGCAAGGCTCCCTAAGTTCTCTCACCTAGGAGAGGCACGTAGAGTACTGGAGGAAGACAGTTACGTGGACGACATCCTGACTTCCCACAATGACGCAAATGGGCTAGACAAGATCTCCAAGGAGATTGAGGAAATCCTAAAGGCCGGTGGACTTTCCTTGAAGCCATGGGTTCGATCTGGGCAAAGTGGGAGGCAGGAGAGTACAACAGAAGCCCTCACAGCAAAGACTCTGTCTGAGATGGGGAAAACACTTTTGCTGCCAAATCAGATGAGATGAGGATAACAAGGCTTTAGGCATTGGATATCTGGCAGAAGAAGACAGACTCTATATGATGACGTCAATCAACTTCTCGAGGAGGAAAGGAAAGATGAGAACAGGCCAAGACCTCTCAGTAGAGGAGGTGAGATCAAAAACACCTGATCCTCTAACAAGAGTGCTACTGAGCCAGATAGCTGGGCTCTATGGTCCTATTGGACTGGTCACACCAATTAAGCAGAAAGGTACTATCCTTGTCAGGAAGGCTTTTCAGGAGTCAGGGAGTGGAAATCTGGCTTGAAGCACTTGGGACAAGCCACTCTCTGAGAGTCTCAGGGAGGAGGCCATTAGGCTGTTCCAAGAGTATACACAGTTGGGACAGATTAAGTTCCATAGAAGTCTTACACCCTCAGGCTGGAGGGGAAAGCCTTTGGCTATCACTTTCTCTGATGGGAGTGACAAGTCGTATGGAGCTGTACCTTAGGTGGGAAACAGACTAAGGCGTTGATGTCCGACTAGTGGAGTCCAAGGCCAAACTGACGCCACTGGACCAGAAAGGAGATGCTGTTAAAGCTGAAGTCTGTGGCACGGTCTTTGCGGCGAGGCTCAGGAAGTTTGTAGAGAAACATGGCCAGATGGAAATAGGCCGTTGGTTCCATCTAGTTGACAGTCAGACAGTACTTGGAGCTGTTCAGCGAGAGAGTTATGGTTACCAAACATTCTTTGCCAAAAGAATAGGAGAGATCCAAAAAGCTGGACCTGTTGAAGACTGGTGGTGGATACCAGGTAACATCAACATTGCCGATATTATCTCAAGAGGAGCTACTTTGAAAGATCTCCAAGAGGCTTGGCAAAGTGGACCAGAGTTCTTGAAGTGGCCATTGGCTGAGTGGCCAATAAAGTCTGCTGGAGAAGTTGTGACAGATGCCAGAGGCAGCATTAGTAAGATGCAAAGGAAAGCATTCTCAGCAGCAGTAACAAGGGCTCAAGCAAAAAGATGTCAAGGGGCCGTTACAAAGAAAAACCTGAAGGTTGACGAGCCTAAAGACAAAAATATTGCTGACCTGGAACAATCCGACCTCAGCTCAGATGTATGTGAAAAGTCAATGCAGAGAATAACACCTGCTGGCTCAGCTGTCAAAAATCTCCTGGACATGAAGTTCAGCAGCTTATCTCGGCTGGTTGGTGTTGTTGTGTGGATAAGGCAGGCCACCAATAAGTGGCTGGGCCTGAGGTACTAGGCCATGAAGCAAGTAAAGTGGGAGGCACCACCCTCTGATGCAGAATCAAAAGCACTTGTGCTCAGTGTTGAAGACCATGAGTATGCCTTCAAGATTCTCTGCCTGTCAGCTCAAGCAGGTGTGATGTCCCCTGACACAACCCTCAACGGGTTGGTAGTGTTCAAAGGAAAAGATGGACTTCTCAACTGTGGAGGAAGAATCCAAGCCTTTAAAGAAGACAAAACGACTGTGCCCATTCTCCCTCATGAAGCATGGATAGCCATGCTTCTGGCACAAGAAGCTCATGCTGTGAACCATGAAGGGGTGGCAGGAACACTTCTAAGGATGAGAAGTAAAGCTTGGGTTGTTACAGGAAGAAGATTAGCCAAAAAGGCAGTGGAAAGCTGTGTAACCTGCAGGAAAGCAAGGGCAAAACAATGTCAACAGATAATGGGTGACTTACCACCAGAGCATGTTGGACCAGCAGCTCCATTTCAGTTTACTGCCATGGATCTGTTTGGGCCTTATGAGGTCAAAGACAAGGTGAAGAAGAAAGTGAGACTCAACGTGTGGGGCATTGTGTTTAGCTGCATGGCATCCAGAGCCATACATGCTGACCTTGTCAGTGACTTGTCAGCTGAGGGATTTCTGCTGGCTTACCAGAGGTTTACATCACTGAGAGGACATCCTAGCAGGGTATGGTCTGATCCGGGTACTTTGTAGGGGCCAAACCTGCTCTTGAGGACCTCTATAAGTTTCTTGAGTACCTAGAGAGGTCAGGGCTGGAAGAGGAGTTTGCCAAACATGGCACAAACTGGTCCTGGAAGATCCATCCTGCAGACTCACCTCACAGAAACAGAGCAGCTGAGGCAGCCGTTCGGACCATGAAAAGAGCCCTGCAGAATGTAGCTGGAAATGGTGTCTTCACATGGGGAGACTTTTGTGTATATGGCAGCCAATCTGGCCAACGAAAGGCCTATAGACGCACGAGCACAAAGCCAGGAGGAATGTGTGGAGTACATCACCCCAAACTCTCTCCTGCTGGGGCATGTCCGCTCAAGTGGAGACCCAGGAGATTTCCAGTTCGAGAGTTATCCTTACAAAAGACTGAGAGTCATCCAATCAGAGGTGAACAAGTTTTGGAAGAAGTGGTGTCAGCTCGCAGGCCCAAACCTGTCAGAAGTAAGTGGCATACGAGAGAGAGAAATGTTGCTGTGGGAGACATCATTTGGCTTGCTGATCAGAATGCCCTAAGAGGTCAATTCAAGTTGGCCAGGGTAATCAGTACTAATCCTGATGAGAAAGGGATTGTGAGAGATGTCCAAGTCAGGACATTTCCTAGCTATCCTCTTATGATCAAGAGACCAACCAATGAGGGATATACAAGCACTCTTGCTTGTATATCCCTCATTGGTTGGTCTCTTGATCAAAACTGGAAAGAAGACCACCATGAAGATTCCTGCGACCGTTCTCCATAGAGATGTCAGGCTACTTGTCATTTTGGTTCCGGTAGAGGAGCAACAGAATGGAGACCCAGCAGCTTCAGGGAACGACTGATGTGATTGAGCTCCTGATCTGAAAGATCTCCAAGAGGCTTGGCAAAGTGGACCAGAGTTCTGAGATCCTGATCTGATTGAGCTCCTGGTTCCAGAACCCAAGGTGGTCACCTTGGGTTCTGGAACCAGGAGCTCAAGTGGGAGGTGTGCTTTCAGATTCCATGAAGCAAAGACTTTTATTTAAGTTTAAGGGAGTGGGGACTTTTATTTTGATACCTGACGTTACAGGAAGTTGATTTCCAAGGTTCTTATTCTTTAGTTAGCACAGCAGGCAAATGCAGTGTGCAGTGATAGCAGAGGTGTTTGTTGTAAAAAGAACAGAAGAACAGGGGAATTTAAAGCATAAGCCATCTCTGGGGAAGCCACTGGTGAGCATGTTGTTATTTCTATTCATGTCGGCTGTTTGCTAGCAATGTTTTAATGTTATAACTTTAGCAATGTAATGCAGCTAACATTCACTAGCAGTCACATTGCGCCAAGTCTTAGCTTTATATGTGCTTTGTCATGCAACTTGGTTGTTATAATGGGTGTAGTTTTTCTCATCTCATTATCTCTAACTGCTTTATCCTTCTACAGGGTCACAGGCAAGCTGGAGCCTATCCCAGCTGACTATGGGCGAAAGGCGGGGTACACCCTGGACAAGTCGCCAGGTCATCACAGGGCTGACACATAGACACAGACAACCATTCACACTCACATTCACACCTACGGTCAATTTAGAGTCACCAGTTAACCTAACCTGCATGTCTTTGGACTGTGGGGGAAACCGGAGCACCTGGAGGAAACCCACGCGGACACGGGGAGAACATGCAAACTCCGCACAGAAAGGCCCTCGCCGTTCACGGGGCTCGAACCCGGACCTTCTTGCTGTGAGGTGACAGCGCTAACCACTCCACCACCATGCCGCCCCGGTGTAGTTTTTGGTTTAAAGTAATTGTGTACTTTTTCTTGATTTGTAAAGGTTTTTAACCTACTGACTAATTGAAGCTAAAGGCCCGGTCCCACTGGCCGATGGACACAAAACGTATGCAAAAAGGACACAGCGGACGAGCAAAATTTCGGGGGTGGCTCTATCCATTTTCATCCGCTCCAGAAATGGACAAAATTGGCAAAAATTTGCGAAAACAGAACGGAAAAGAACGGGCGTAGGTAGTATATAGCGGGGATGTTAAACGCATGTTCATAGGAAGCCTAGTGGATGAAAGCGGATGGAAGTGGATGACAGCTCCGAAGGGGTTACCGGTGATAACTGAGAAGCGGACGCATAGCAGAAAGAGCGGATGCATAGCGGATGAAGGGGATGCATCACGTACACCTAACGGAAACAAAGGGGATGTTGCGCGGATGTATATCGGATGCAGACCGTTCACTGCGCATGCAGGGGGTATGAATTGCGTCTGCTCCGCGGATATAAAAGGATGCAGCACGCATGCCGTCAGCATAAAGCAGAAAGACGTGCTGGCGGCTACATCGATACATCTCTACTACTAGATGATTTTCTCCCCCTTTTTATACAAAATATCGATTGTCCGCTAGGTGTCCTTCTACATACTCTAGACATACTCCAGACATCCTAAATATACGAGATACATCCCAGATATAAACGCTTTGTCCGTTTTGAATACTTTATATACGAGATGCATACGCTTACATCCTTTCTATTTCCGTGCTACTAACGATGAATAGACGTTTCATGTACCTTATCTTTCCTCCCTCTTTCCATTTTCAGCTGCAGCGGATGTGAGTTGCGAGGATGCCCAGAGGATGCCCAGAGGATGCAGAGAGGATACAGCAGACGTTTAACGGATGATGACGGACATAGAACATTTGTTGCTCGTATATGTCACGGATTTACATCATACACGGTGGAAAGTTCATCCGTTCTAAAAGTTTTGTGCAGCTCAAAACTTTTTGCGCGGATGAAATCACAGTGGACGGATGCTCGATGGATAGAGCGTATGAAGCACGTATGCAATGAGTACACAATGGATGCATAGCGTTTTCCAACGGATGGCAAAGATTTTTTTATGTTTTACATCCTCTTTGCATCCGTAAGTGCAGTGGGACCGGGCCTTAACTGAAGCTAATTTCAACCTGAAATGCTCTAACAACTAAATATAGAAAAGAAAGAAGATTGAGTTGTGAAAATCTGAGTTGATCCATTCTACCCCGTAGTTGGCTAAAGTCTTTTCAAGTTTGCCCAGGCTTTAAGTAGAGTGTGGCAGTGGGGGCGTGGCCAAGCAGTCTGTGAATGGAGGGCGGGGTCAGGGAAGGTAAGTGGCTAAGTCATTACACCTGGTGTCAATTAATGTGTGTATGTTTGTTTGTTGCAGGGATGGAGGATAAAAGGAGGGGGAGAGCAGAGAAGAGTCTCGCCCCCGGCCAGGACACGTGTGTGTGTGACTGTGTGAGTGAGAGAAGCTGAAAAGCTGATGATGGATAGCAAAATAAAATGTCTGTGTGAACACGAACTCTCGCCTGCCGTGCTTCTGTGCTCCACCCACATCAGGGATTACTACATAGAGATACCCCAATAACTTGACAGTCACTTTGTCAAGCCACTTTGCTTCAAGATAACACAAACTGTCACCCTCAGCTGAAAGGAAATTGGTTTGGATGGTCAGGAGCAACCTGGGAACCATCATGGCACAGCCCTGCCATGAACTGGAAGCTGATGGATCACTGTTTACAGTTCAGTGAGTTTTACATCACCATGGACTAAGAAGCTGCTATCCAAGAAACAACCCTCTGCTCTAAAATCGACATCTTCAAGCTTAGTTTGAAGCTGACCATACAGACAAAGAAAAAAGCCTTCTGGAGGATAGCTGTATGGTCAGATGAGACAAAGATTGAGTTGTTTGGCCACAGTGACTACCATGTACAGAGGGACACTGTACCAACTGGTGGCGGTGGCAGGATCATCATGCTGTTTTGCGGCCAGTGGAACTGGTTCATTGCACAAAGTGGATGGAATAATGAAGAAAGACTATCTCAGAATTCTTCAGCATAAACCATCAGAAACTTGAACACGACTTGAAAGTTACAACAGGACAATGAACCCAAACACTCATCAGAGCTGGTTGTGGAGGATAAAGCAGGCTAACATTAAGCTTAAAACAAGTCCTGACTTCAACCCTACCGAAAATACATGGACCATGCTTATAAGTCAAGTCCATGCCAAGAAGGGGAAAAAAAAAAAAAACAAATTTAATTGAACTCTACCAATTCTACCATGAAAAGTCATGAAATATCCAACCAGAATTCTGCCAGAAGCTTGTTCATGGTAAACAATGTTTGGTCAAGGTGAATCTTGCGAAGAGACATTTTACCCAAATGTTAGGTGTGCTATGTATATTTTTGACCCTGTGTTGATTTCAGAAAACCCAAAGAAAATTAAACTTTGTGCACCAAATTCTAGTTTTTTTTCAATTAAAGATGTATACTGTACATTCTGCCACAGAAAAAGAACAGTTCAAAGAAATTACTGAAAGCCCAAATATTGCCCTGACATTCATATCCAAGATGACATTCATGTCACTGTATGTAAAGTTCTGACCCCAACTGTATACCATTGAGTGGTTTCTATAACCACTTCTTTTAAGTGTATTTCTTGGTTTTAATAACTTGCTTGTTTGCTGTACACAAACATGGCAATAAGTTCTTGTGTTAATCGACCAGACTCCACTTTTGGATCATTAATCCCTTTTGACTGAGAATGCCCTGCATCCATGGTTTTATGTTGACTTCTGGCGCATCCATAAAGTTTTAAGTACAATACCTACAGTTAAAAATAGTTTTTGTTTTTTATTGCATTTATTTAATTCCTGGACTCCCATCTGTAACAGGGAGTGATGTTGCATCCCATTAATACATGTTACAATAGGTTACACTTGACAATAAATTATTAGATTCTAATAGAATAGATGAGCCAAAATAATTGGGGATCTTTTAATGGGCCCCAACTCATCACAAGTATGAATAGGTGGGCCTTAAAGCAGAAAAGATTGAGAACCCCTGGGCTAGAGGGCAGAGGATGTAGAATTTGCTGACTGAGGAGCAGTGAAAAAAGTAACAAATGGTCTAGATTCAGTAACCTGCAAATTGTGCATGGTATCAGTATAACGTGGCCAATGAACATGACCACAAACATGCATGCAAAATCCCATTCATACACCCAGCTGCAAAGGTACTTTGGAGCATTAAGCGTGACACACACTTTCTTGAAGGTTCAGTCTTTTATCCCTTAGCTTTGTCCTTCCTCCAGCTAAACAGATCAATCTATTAAATGGGTTTTTCTTTTGGTCTTTCCATACTGATGCCTGGTGAGGCTGTGTGATGTACAGAACTTTGATATTCTTTTGCTCAGACTGAAAGTGGAATTAGTTTTTTTTCCTCTTCCCAATAACAACAGGAAAAAAGGACAAATCCAAGGACATAGAAAAACAAATTGCATAACACCAGGGTGATCTGATGTGGTGAAAATATGGTGGAAGATTCAATCACCACATCAGAGAAGACTGTAAAGCTTAGAGAGGAAATGGCGAACAGGAACATTGAGAGGAACTTTCAGGGCAACATGATCTGGGTACAAATGACTTTCAGTATCTCCACTGTTTCTCTCCAAAGAAGTGTGATAAAGAGAGAACCTTGAATTTCACTAGCTTTCAAATCAGTTTCAAGTTCCATGTGTCTATCTTATTATCTACAGTATATACAGGGTGTTTCAAAAATTGATATTTGTTTTATTTGATATATACATCTCAAATAACAAATTTTTAAACACCCTGTACTTCTCTGTATATACCAGTGGACATTTTAATAGGAACACCTGCACCTTTTAAGCAATAAAAACTGTACTGCAGCCAGCCAGCAGGAGCACTAGACCTGTTGTGGCTTCATTTTGTAGAGATAATACGCTCTCCGTGTTTTCTACAGTCGATCATCTCATCTCATCTCATTATCTCTAGCCGCTTTATCCTTCTACAGGGTCGCAGGCAAGCTGGAGCCTATCCCAGCTGACTACGGGCGAAAGGCAGGGTACACCCTGGACAAGTCGCCAGGTCATCACAGGGCTGACACATAGACACAGACAACCATTCACACTCACATTCACACCTACGGTCAATTTAGAGTCACCAGATAACCTAACCTGCATGTCTTTGGACTGTGGGGGAAACCGGAGCACCCGGAGGAAACCCACGCGGACACGGGGAGAACATGCAAACTCCGCACAGAAAGGCCCTCTCCGGCCATGGGGCTCGAACCCAGGACCTTCTTGCTGTGAGGCGACAGCGCTAACCACTACACCACCGTGCCGCCCGACAGTCGATCATATATATACCAATATATTATATTGAGAAGTGACTTGATTCCACATGGATTGTTCTAATTGATTTAATTGAAATTCATGAATTAAAGGGTGCCAGTACATGATCAATATCAATAGTACAAGTCCTAATTATAATAATGCACCCAAGTGCAGCCACCTAATGAGCTATCATAAATAGCTTTAAATGCTTAAAAGTTCAAAAGCATGTCAAACTTTTTGCACATGGGCAACCAATATGGCACCCAGGTGGTGCCATAGTGGTCAAGTGGTCAGTCAAGTCACTGATACCCAGGTGCCAGAAGTTAAGTATAGCTGGTGTAAATATACTTATCAGCCTGGATTTAGTCAGATGAGAAAGTGCTATCTTCAAGTCAAGATGGACAGGGGAGAAACTGGATACCTGTATGAACCTCTAATAAAAGAGGTTCATACTGCATCTGTTAAATGACTTCAGCAGTGAATCATCAGATGATTCTCATCTCATCTCATCATCTCTAGCCGCTTTATCCTGTTCTACAGGGTCGCAGGCAAGCTGGAGCCTACCCTAGCTGACTACGGGAGAAAGGCGGGGTACACCCTGGACAAGTCGCCAGGTCATCACAGAGCTGACACATAGACACAGACAACCATTCACACTCACATTCACACCTACAGTCAATTTAGAGTCACCAGTTAACCTAACCTGCATGTCACTGATACCCAGGTGCCAGAAGTTAAGTATAGCTGGTGTAAATATACTTATTAGCCTGGATTTAGTCAGATGAGAAAGTGCTATCTTCAAGTCAAGATGGACAGGGGAGAAACTGGATACCTAAACTGGAAACCCACGGGGAGAACATGCAAACTCCGTACAGAAAGGTCTGTACGGCCCGAGGGCCGGCCACGGGGCTCGAACCCAGACCTTCTTGCTGTGAGGCAACAGCGCTAACCACTACACCACCGTGCTGCCTTCAGATGATTCTAATGATGAAATCAGTGGTGCTTTGCAAGTGCAAAGTCAGGAAGGCAGGTCAAAGGGCTTGGCAGCTATCTGGTGCCTATTTGGAAAGGGTGCCAAGGAGAAAACTGACATTGAATGTGTTTGTTGTAAATGGCATGGACTTTTATGTGATATAATACAGGCACAGTCATTGAACTGTTTCATGGATAAACCTGGTTTGGAAACATGTCACACAAAAGTCTACATTGGAAATGGTCTATATGCAGACAATGTGAGAGGGTCAGCACCAGATGGAGAACTCATAAATCGGTAAGCAGCCTATCATATATAGAAACTTTGTGTGTGTTTGTGTGCATCCATCCTAGCAAGAAAGACCCATTTATTTTATTTATTTATTGTGTGTGAATACAGGTATACGATACAACCGTGGTACGTCTGATCTCAGATAACAACCAGTCAACCTACAGGGAAGAGGTCAAGAAACTGGAGTGCTGGAGTTGAGACAACAACCTCGTCTTGAACTCCAAAAAGACAAAAGAACTCATTGTGGACTTCAGGAGACAGGCCACCACTCCATCAGCATCCGCAGCGAGAATGTGGAGGTAGTCCAGAATTTCTGATTTCTTGGCATACACATCAGCCAGGACCTGTCATGGACCACAAACACTTCGGCATTGGCTAAAAAAGGTCTTCAGAGGCTCCATTTCCTGACAACCCTGAGGGAAGCACAACTGCCTCAACAGCTGCTGATGAACTTCTACAGGTACACCATAGAGTCAGTAATTACATGCTGCATCACTGTGTGGTACTCAGGCTGCACCTTGGAGGATAAGAAGGCCCTGCAGCGCATCATAAAAACACCTCAGTGGATCACAGGCACTCCACTTCCATCACTGGAAGAAATCCATCACACTCTGTGCACCCACAGAGCCAAAAACATTATCAAGGACCCAACCCATCCTGGACATGGACTCTCTACCCCTCTGCCATCTGGAAAGCACTACAGAACTCTGTATGCCCACACAACCTGACTGATGAATAGTTTTTACTCCATAGCTATCACACGACTGAACTCACAACACTCACTGCCCCCTCCAACTAATCCACAGGTCTGAACAGCACACCTCCACTCACTCACTGCTGCTATACTACTGTGTAATACAGCCCATGGCATTTGACTGGTTCTGTATATTCTGTGCTGTATATTACTATATCAACACTAGTGCAATAACATAGTACAATATTCCACTATGTGCAATACTCATGCACTTTATCATACTTGTATAATATTCCTCTATGTGCAATACTCATGCACTTTATAATATACATAATTGTCAGGATGCAGGCATTTATGGATGTATGTGTAGGGGAGCGTGGGGAATGCAGACTGGCAAACAAATTCAAAACGCTAGACAAACTCGAAGTTAAGGGACAGGCAGGGGTCACTCAATTGGCAGACAGAGTAATAAGGACTAGACTAAAGAGAAACAAGAATGAAACAATAATGAGGATTGAGAACATGATAAGGCAGGCACAATAACAAGGCTTGGTATAACAGGTAAGACACTGAATGATGCTTCACATCGAGTGAGTGCAGGAGAGCTGTTTATATAGCGTGGGCTGATTTACCAGGAAATGAGTGATAGGTATAATTAATAGGCAGGCAATAGAGGGCACTGTGGTTCTTGAGTGCTGTAGTTCAGATCAGCTATGTTTTTAGTCTAACTGGAAGTGGCACTTTCTACTGTATATCGTTACTGACAGAACCCCCCCCAAGGAGCTCCCTTCAGGAACTAAATTCTTCCTAGGACGCCCCCTCCTTCTGGGTGTGGGCTTGTCGGGGTGTTGGTTGTGAAAGTCTTGAGTAAGGACTTGAGTAAATCTTGAGCTAGGATGTCCTTAGCTCCCACCCAGCTTCATTACTCTGGTTCATAGCCCTCCCAATCTACCAGGTACTCTAGCGGACCTCTTCTACTTCTAGAGTCTAGGATCTGATTTACCTGGTAGATGGGTTCTCCTTCTGGTCCAGGAGACATATGGTTGGGGTTGGGCATGTTCTCAGACAGGGGACCCTGGATGGAGGGCTTGAGGCAGGAGACATGGAAGGTGGGTGACAGACGACTGTGAGGTGGGAGCTCAAGTCTATAGGAAATTAGTTTGAGCTTATATAGACAGGTTGAACCAGCAAGTAATGTGTGATGAGCTGCACCTGTATCAAATTACTGGCTGTCTATCAACCTGTGTCCCTGTATCTTTTTCAGACCATCAGGAATGAGAGAGCGAGCTGTGATACCCCAGTCATGTGTGTTTGTTAGTTTGGTGACAGTCACTGAAAAGTGTGTGCAAATAAAGGAACTCCAGGGATTAAAGTATTCCGGCCCCCTGCCGGATTTCCGGCGTGCAGCACTTGACTGCTGGCAATATATATATATATATATATATATATATATATATATATATATATATATATATTATTAGGAGGAAAAAAAAGTTCGATAACCCCATGGCTTTCGAGTGTGTTCGTTCTCTGCCAGTGATAGGAAAGAAGCGCAACTCTCCGGTTCTGAAACTAACAGTATTAGCCAATCAGAAGTAAAACGGGGCGGGTCTTAACACAATGTGCCTCGAGCAACTTCAGATTAGAGAGAGCGGCATTTCATGGAGTGAGGACAATGCAGTATATGAAGCCAGGGGAAAATACCCTCGCCATAGATAAAGGTCTGAAGAATAAATGGCGCTGGGCATGGTTGGAGGAGATTGGACGAGATGGCAAGCCATTTAGCAGTTGGTGTAGGAAGTTGAGGGAGCCAGGCACTTGCTTCTGCACGCTGTGCTCCAAGAAGCTCATATATGCATCCAGCGGCAAAAAGGTTCTTCCTAGACATGAGTCAGACCCTGCCCACAGAGCAACTGTTCGCGCTGTCCCACACACAACACACTTACCAGGAGCAACAACACCTGATGTACCTGCATCCATAACTGACCGTGTGTGTGACTTGAAAATACGGGTGTGCGCATTTCTCGCAGAACACGACCTCTCCTTCAAGCTCGTGCAACCCCTGGTCGATCTGTGTAAAAACATAGCGTATAAATAATTTATAAAAGTGTATAAATAATTTATACACTTGACTTTCTATTTTCTATTAATATATGTGTATTTAATTTGCCATTATTTCTGATGAACAAAGTTCAAAGTTATTGAAATGTTGAAATTGTTGAATTATTTGAATTATTAAAACTGTTTAAAAAGTAAACCACTGTCCTTTTAATGTACCCTAAATTAAATGGGTACAAAGATTTTATTTTTCTAATGCTAGACTGAATTTCACATACCCTTGTAACAGTTCACCTTGTGATTGTAGGTCAATTTGTAGCCTGTTAAGGACAAAGCTTAGCAGCAAAACTTGATATCAAAAGAAATCCTAAATGCTACATGTAGCATATTTTGGTGAGGTGCACTTTTGCCATCTACTGGCCGTTTTTGGTATTGCATTTTCAAAAGTCAAACTTAGGCTGCAATCATTCATGCAATCTTTTTGACCCTGTGAATGTGTTCATGTCGCATATTACGACCCCTGCAACCACATAAAACATATATATATATATATATATATATATATATATATATGCCTATATTGTGTGCCAACTCTTCCAACCGACCGGCCATATGGTGAATAGAGTCGCTTGCATAAGTCTAAAAAGTTCAGGCTCAGGATTTTTTTTTGCTTTAATCCCTGGAACTCACCTGTTCTGAAGCCTGCTTCCCATTCCTCTGTTTCCCAAAATCAGAGACTGTTGCCGAAACCCAGGACTGAGAAATGAGCACCACCATGGGATCCGAACCAGTCCAAGAACTCCTCCAAATGCTCGCTGATGACCTCCAGTGCCAGCAGCAAGCCCTTGTCGTGCTTTCCATCAACCTGGACCGGTGCTTCTGGGATCTGCTTAAGCCAAGGCAGAGGATCAGCAGGTAATATGGAGTTGGGTCCAGTCTGCTGGTGCTCCAGCCAGCATTCCTGTAGGAATGTACACCTGCTGTAGGACAGCTCGCTTCAGGTGGGGGTACTCCAGCATATTGGAGGCCGGGAGCTGTCGAGCCGCGAGCTGGGCCTCCCCTGACAAGATGGGCAGGAGACGAGCTGCCCACTGTGAGGTTGGCCAGGAGCTCGCCTCCGTGACACACTCAAACAGCTTGGTGAAGGCATCGGGGTCATCCTGTGGTTCCATCTTCACCAGCTGGATGGGCACGCTGGTCACAGGATGACCCCAACAACTTCATCGAGCAGTTTGAGCGTGTCGCGGAGGCGAGCTCCTGGCCAACCTCACAGTGAATGGCTTGCCTTCTGCCCATCTTGTCAGGGGAGGCCCAGCTTGCAGCTCGACAACTCCTGGCCTCCAATATGCTGGAGTACCCCCACCTGAAGCGAGCCATCCTACAGCGGGTCGGATGTGGCCCAGAAGAATAGCACCAGTGCTTCCGCATGCTGGCTTAACTCAAGTTATGCCACAGATTCTCAATTGGATTGAGGTCTGGGCTTTGACTAGGCCATTCCAAGACATTTAAATGTCTCCCTTTAAACCACTCCAGTGTAACTTTAGCAATATGTTTAGGGTCATTGTCCTGCTAGACTGTGACCCTTCATCCCAGTCTGAAACCTCTGGCTGACTCAAACAGGTTTTCCTCCAGAATTGCCCTGTATTTAGTGCCATCCATCTTTCCTTCAGTCCTGACCAGCTTTCCTGTCCCTGCAGATGAAAAACATCCCCACCGCATGATGCTGCCACCACCACACTTCATTGTAGGGATGGTGTTCTCAGGTTGTTGGGTTTGCACCACACATGGCATTTCCCATAATGGCCAAAAAGTTCAATTTTTGTCTCATTTGACCGAAGAATATGATTTTTTTTTTCTAGCCACTCTGTGGAGTGTACGACTTAAAGTGGTCCTATGGACAGATATTCCCATCTCCACTGTGGATCTTTGCAGCTCTTTCAGCGTCATCATTGGTGTCTTTGTTGCATATCTGATTAATGCCCTCCTTGCCCAGTCTGTGAGTTTTGGTGGGCGGCCTACTCTTGTCAGATTTGTAGTGGTGCCATATTCTTTCCATTTTGCTATAATGGATTTAATGGTGCTCCCTGGGATATTCAAAGTTTGGGATATATTTTTATGACCTAACCCTGATCTATACTTCTCCACAACTTTGTCTCTGACATGTTTGGCATGCTCCTTGGTTTTCATGTTGCTTGCTTAGTAGTGTGGCAGAGTCAGGGTCCTTTCAGAACATGTTGATTTATCAGTCCTCCCAGGATTTCACGGGCCTTTTTTGTGATTGTTGCGGGCTAAAATGTCTGATTTTGCGGGGGTTTTCCAAAAAATTACGATGAAAGTTGCGGTGTTTTTTAGGTTTTTGTTGCAATTACATTGTGGGAGGAAGTGAAAGTTGCAAGAAATTGTTGTGATTTTCTCTTTTTGTGATTAAAATTGACTGATATGTTAAATATTAAGTTATTACTGAAAAACTATTGATTAAAAAAAACAGACACTGAGAAATGGTCCTATAAACAACTTTACCAATATAAAAGATTACCAGGACTACAAAAATGCAGAAAAATAGGCTTTACTTATCCAAATGCACCTGTTGGTTCAAAAGTTAAAGTGCATAGAACCTCGCAGCACAACATGAAGTTACCTTAAAATATAATATAAATGCCTCAGCTTTCATGTAAGAAATAAAACTATTAATACTAGTACTGTATGCAGGCAGTCTCTCCTGAAGACTAAATTAAACAATAATTATAAACTAATAAAATAAATGGGGGCGGCACGGTGGTGTAGTGGTTAGCGCTGTCGCCTCACAGCAAGAAGGTCCTGGGTTCGAGCCCCGGGGCCGGCGAGGGCCTTTCTGTGTGGAGTTTGCATGTTCTCCCCGTGTCCGCGTGGGTTTCCTCCGGGTGCTCCGGTTTCCCCCACAGTCCAAAGACATGTAGGTTAGGTTAACTGGTGACTCTCAATTGACCGTAGGTGTGAATGTGAGTGTGAATGGTTGTCTGTGTCTATGTGTCAGCCCTGTGATGACCTGGCGATTTGTCCAGGGTGTACCCCGCCTTTCGCCCGTAGTCAGCTGGGATAGGCTCCAGCTTGCCTGCGACCCTGTAGAAGGATAAAGCGGCTAGAGATAATGAGATGAGATGAGAAAATAAATGGCTCAGGCTTCATAGAAGAAAAAAAAAAAACCAATTTGAACAGAATCTCACAGTATGAGGCTGAAGCTGCTTAAACAATGGAAAATAAAATACCATTTTGGCAAAAATGTTGGCATCCATTAATTTCTTGTATTAAGTAAAAAAAATAATGTAAAGTGCACACAGTCCTTCACTGTAAACATAACACACTTTCAGTAACAGAATTTAAGCATATATAAACACTGACTTGCACATGCTGCTTCTCTTGAATGAATACACGGAAGCAAGGCGGAAGGTAGTTTGTCGACGTCACCTCAAGACGACGCTAACGATTGGTCAAATTTGCGGGAAAGTTGCGGTGATTGGATATAATTGCAACACCGCCCTGAATTTGCGGGGATTGGTTGAATTTGCGTTGAAGTTGCAAATCGCAACATTGTGAAATCCTGGGAAGGTCTGATTTATACAGACATCATGTGACAGATCATGTGACATTTTGATTGCACACAGGTGGATCTTAATCAACTAATTATGTGACTTAAGAAGTGAACTGGTTGTACCAGCTCTTATTTACGGGTTTCATACAAAAAGGGGCTGAATACTTGTGCACACTCCAGATTTCTGTTTTTTCATCTTAATTATTGTTTGTGTCACAATAAAAAAAAAGTGCACCTTTTAAATTTGTAGGCATGTTGTGTAAATCTAATGGTGCTAACCCACCAAAAATCCATTTTAATTCCAGTTTGTAATGCAACAAAACAGGACAAACACCAAGGGGGATTAATACTTTTGCAAGACACTGATGGTCAAATCCTCCAGCCTAACATTGCGCTTTCCTGCCCGTATTTTTGTATTATCAAGGATAGGCTGTATTGAGTGATGCAGGACACTCAAACTAATGAAAAGATAACTCAACTCAGTTGTTGGTCCCAAAGAGCCATAGGGAACTTTTATTCCATCAATCTGCACACGGGTATCACTTTGTATTAGTCATTGTGGATTATGCAACTTTTATTCCATGCGGCAATAAAATTAATCTGTGAGTTTTGATGGGCTGGCATTTGGGGCAGGATAAAACACTAAATCAACTCATGGCCCATTTCTATTGGCCAGGGATTTGCACCAATGTCCACAAGTGATGTGTGGCTTGTCGCAAATGCCAACTGGTAAATCTGGCAGCCACACCAAAACGCCATTGTGCCCATTGCCACTGATCGAGATCCCCTTAAAAAAAATGGCATGGATCTCATCGGACCATTAGATCAATCTGCACACAGGTGTCACTTTGTATTAGTCATTGTGGATTATGCAACGCTATACCCAGAAGCAGTGCCTCTCTGCAATATCTCAGCACGCACTGTTGCAGAGGCAGTCTTCCATCTTATCTCCTGAATTGGGATTCCGAAAGAAATCCTGACTGATCAAGGCACTATGTTTGTCATGCATACTCCGCGAATTATACAAATTATTGGGGATTAAATTGATTCGTACTCGTGTTTTATCATCTGCAAATGGACGGGCTGGTCAAATGATTTAACCAAAAACTTACAAACATGATTTGTAAGTTTGTTCATGGGGATGCTAAAAATTGGGACAGCTGGCTCGACCCTCTGTTGTTTGCAGAGTGTGAGGTCCTACAAGCCTCCACCAGGTTTTCCCTGTTTGAATTGCTGTATGGGCAAAAGCCCCGTCATGTCTTAGTCATCATTAAAGAAAATTGGGAGGAGGGACCTTTTCAAACTAAAAATGAAATTCAGTATGTTCTTGACCTGAGAGCAAAACTCCATGCACTGAGTCACATAAACCTGGAGAATTTGCTACAGGCCCAAGAACGTCAAGCTCATCTGTACAACGGGGGCACGGCTAAGGGAATTTGCACCGGGAGATAAAGTCCTCATTTTGCTGCCTACCTCAAGTGCAAAATTGCTCACCAAGTGGCAAGGGCCCTTTGAGGTCACATGGTAGATTGGGGAGGTCGACTATGAGGTCAAACAGCCAGATAAGGGTGACATATTTACCACCTTGATCTCCTGAAACCGTGGAGAGAAGAGGTTCCTGTGGCTCTGGCGATGGTAGTTCTGGAGAGGGCAGAGCTGGGACCAGAGGCAAGTCCAAAAAGCATGACCCAATTCACCCCAGTCCCCTGTGGAGACCACCTCTCACCAGCCCATAGAGCACAGGTAGTTAGGTTGCAGGAGGAATTCTCCGATGTGTTCTTGCCACTCCCTGGTCACACTAACCTCATAGAACACCACAAACAGTGGTGTTTGAAAGTGTGTGAACCCTTTAGAATTTTCTATATTGCTGCATAAATATGACCTAATGCATCAGATTTTCACACAAGTCCTAAAAGTAGATAAAGAGAACCTGGTAAAACAAATGAGACAAAAATATTATACTTGGTCATTTATTTATTGAGGAAAATTATCCAATATTACATGTCTATGAATGGCAAAAGTTTGTGGACCTCTAGGATTAGCATTTAATTTGAAGGGGAAATTAGAGTCAGGTGTTTTCAATCAGCGGGATGACAATCAGGTGTGAGTGGGCACCCTGTTTTATTTAAGGAACAGGGATCTATCAAAGCCTGATCTTCACAACACATGTTTGTGGAAGTGGTATCATGGCATGAACAAAGGAGATTTCTGAGGCCCACAGAAAAAGCATTGTTGATGTTCATCAGGCTGGAAAAGGTTACAAAACCATCTCTAAAGAGTTTGGACTCCACCAATCCACAGCCAGACAGATTGTGTACAAATGGAGGAAATTCAAGACCATTATTACCCTCCCCAGTAGTGGTCGACCAACAAAGATCACTCCAAGAGTGATAAGCGTGTAATAGTCAGCGAGGTCACAAAGAACCCCAGGGTAATTTCTAAGCAACTGAAGGCCTCTCTCACATTGGCTAATATTCATGAGTCCACCATCAGGAGAACACTGAATAACAATAGTCTGCATGGCAGGGTTGCAAGGAGAAAGCCACTGCTCTCTAAAAAGAACATTGCTGCTCATCTTTAGTTTGCTAAAGATCACGGGGACAAGCCAGAAGGCTATTGGAAAAATGTTTTGTGGATGGATGAGACCAAAATATAACTTTTTGGTTTAAGTGAGAAGCATTATGTTTGGAGAAAGGAAAACACTGCATTCCAGCATAAGAACCTTATCCCATCTGTGAAACATGGTGGTGGTGGTAGTATCATGGTTTGGGCCTGTTTTGCTGTATCTGGGCCAGGACGGCTTGCCATCATTAATGGAACAATGAATTCTGAATTATACCAGCAAATTCTAAAGGAAGGTGTCAGGATGTCTGTCCATGAACTGACTTTCAAGAGAAGGTGGGTGATGCAGCAAAACAATGACCCTAAGCACACAAGTTGTTCTACCAAAGAATGGTTAAAGAAGAATAAAGTTAATGTTTTGGAATGGCCAAGTCAAAGTCCTGACCTTAATCCAATCGAAATGTTGTGGAAGGACCTGAAGTGAGCAGTTCATGTGAGGAAACCCACCAAGATTCCAAAGTTGAAGCTGTTCTGTACAGAGTAATGGGCTAAAATTCCTCCAAGCTGGTGTGCAGGACTGATCATTAGTTACTGGAAACGTTCAGTTGCAGCTATTGCTGCACAAGGGGGTCACGCCAGATACTAAATGCAAAGGTTCACATACTTTTGCCACTCACAGATATGTAATATTGGATCATTTTCCTCAATAAATAAATGACCAGGTATAATATTTTTGTCTCCTTTGTTTAACTGGGTTCTCTTTATCTACTTTTAGGACTTGTGTCAAAATCTGATGATGTCTTAGGTCATATTTATGCAGAAATATGAACATTTAGAACATTCTAAATGGTTTACAAACTTTCAAGCACCACTGTAGAGACTCCCCTTGGGGTGGTGGTGTGCAGCCACCCGTATCAGCTCCCCAAACACAAGTAAAATGTGGTTTGGGATGAACTTCAGGCTATGCTTAAGATGGGAGTAATTGAGAAGTTGCACAACGACTGGAGCAGCCCAGTGGTCTTGGTTCCCAAGACTGGTCGGTCCAGTTCTGTGTGGACCATAGAAAAGTCAACACGGTGTCTAAATTTGACGCATATCTGATGCCCCGCATTGATGAACTGCTTGATTGGTTAAGCGCAGCTTACTTTTGCTCGACACTGGATTTGACAAAGGGATATTAGCAGATCCCCTTGACTCCATTATCCTGTGAGAAAATGGCCTTTTCCACTCCGTTTGGCTTTGACCAATTTGTCACCCTTCCTTTCAGGTTATTTGGGACTCCGGCAACATTTCAGCATCTCATGGATCGAATTCTCCATCCCCACAATTCATATGTGGCGGCATACTTGGATGATCTAATCATTGATAGTAACAATTGGGAGTGGCACCTATAACTCACAGCTCACAGCTAACCAGAAAGTGTGCAATTGGACGGGTGGAAGTATGGTATCTGGGCTTCCACTTGGGTCATGGCCAGGTGTGTCCCCAAATTCATAAGACTGCAGTGATTGCGGCCTGTTCGTGACCCAAGACCAAAAAGGGGGTGAGGCAGTTCCTGGGCCTGGCTGGCTATTATAGGCATTTTGCACCTTGCTTTTTGGACCTCACCAGCCCACTGACTGACCTCACTAAAAAGGGGGGTGCCAGATCCGGTCCAGTGGACGGAGCTGTGCGAATGGACTTTTGCTCAGTTAAAGGCGGTTTTGTGTGTGTGTGTGTGGGGGGGGGGCACTGTTGCATTCTCCTCACTTTTCTCTCCCTTTTATTTTACAGACCAGTGTGTCGGAAGGCTGGAGGCCATTCTGTCCCAGGTGGTGTAGGAGGAGGAGCATCCAGGACTGTACATCAGCCACAAGCTCTCCATGCAAGAGTCTCACTACAGCACCATAGAAAAGGAGTGTCTGGCCATCAAGTGGGTGGTCCTCACTCTCCGCTACTACCTGCTAGGACACCCATTCACCCTCTGTTCCGACCATGCCCTGCTTCAGTGGCTCCACCACATGAAGGATGCCAACACAGTGATCGCTTATTGGTATCAAGCCCTTCAACCCTTTAAATTCGAGGTTTTCCACAGGCCGGGGGCACAGATGGTGGTGGCAGATTACCTTTCCCATGGGGGGGTGTATGTGGCAGCAGGGGCATGGTCAAGCATCCAGCAAGGAGGCAGGTTGAACCAGCAGGTAACGTGATGAGCTGCACCTGTGTCAAATTACTGGCTGTCTGTTAACCTGTATCTTTGTGTCTTTCAGACAGTCAGGAACAAGAGAGAAAGCTGTGATACCCCAGTTGTGTGTGTGTTTGTATGGTGAAAAAGTCACTGAAAAGTGTGTACAAATAAAGGAACTTTCCTATTCTGAAGCCTGCTTCTCATTCATCTGTTTCCCAAAATGAGAGATCTCTCACACCTTATTACCTCGTTTGTTGTTTTTGCAACTATAGACTTTGCACTGTACCATTTCTCAACAACGTTTTGTACGTCCGGCTATATCGTGGCGTCAGGAGCAGTGAGCCAATCAAGATACCGGAAACCTATCAATGACACGATGTCATGCTGACCTTTGACTCCGCTCACAAAATGGCAATGTGGCTGCGCCCTTGAGTGGAACTTCAGTGAGCAGGAATACAAAATAATTTTAAAACACTGCTTTAAAGCACTGCTACGCACTGTGACAATACAGGGTAGTCAAAATGCATTTGTGCAAAATGTGTAACATTTCTAGCCTAGGGCGGCATGGTGGTGTAGTGGTTAGTGCTGTCGCCTCACAGCAAGAAGGTCCTGGGTTCGAGTCCTGGGGCCGGCGAGGGCCTTTCTGTGTGGAGTTTGCATGTTGTCCGCATGGGTTTCCTCCGGGTGCTCCGGTTTCCCCCACAGTCCAAAGACATGCAGGTTAGGTTAACTGGTGACTCTAAATTGACCGTAGGTGTGAGTGTGAATGGTTGTCTATGTGTCAGCCCGGTGATGACCTGGTGACTTGTCCAGGGTGTACCCTGCCTTTCGCCCATAGTCAGCTGGGATAGGCTCCAGCTTGCCTGCGACCCTGTAGAAGGATAAAGCGGCTAGAGATAATGAGATGAGATTTCTAGCCTATGTTTATTTTTTGCTGCGGGTACCCTTTAAGTAATAAATCAAGGGATGACTTTTTACCCCATAATATTACCCCATAGCTTAGCCATAATATTGTTAGATATTATGTGACCTGGCTGGGGCAAATTCTTATTAATTTGCAACTAAGACATGTTGTGATTATGTACAGTGGTGCTTGAAAGTTTGTGAACCCTTTAGAATTTTCTATATTTCTGGATAAATATGACCTAAAATGTGATCAGATTTTCACATAAGTCCTAAAAGTAGACAAAAGAGAACCCAGTTAAACAAATGAGACAAAAATATTATATTTGATCATTTATTTATTGAGGAAAATGATCCAATATTACATATCTGTGAGTGGCAAAAGTATGTGAACCTTTGCTTTCAGTATCTGGTGTGACCCCCTTGTGCAGCAATAACTGCAACTAAATGTTTCTGGTAACTGTTGATCAGTCCTGCACACCGGCTTGGAGGAATTTTAGCCCATTCCTCCGTACAGAACAGCTTCAACTCTGGGATGTTGGTGGATTTCCTCACATGAACTGCTTGCATCAGGTCCTTCCACAACATTTCAATTGGATTAAGGTCAGGACTTTGACTTGGCCATTCCAAAACATTAACTTTATTCTTCTTTAACCATTCTTTGCTAGAACGGCTTATGTGCTTAAGGTCGTTGTCTTGCTGCATGACCCACTTTCTCTTGAGATTCAGTTCATGGACAGATGTCCTGACATTTTCCTTTAGAATTCACTGGTAAAATTCAGAATTTATTGTTCCATCAATGATGGCAAGCCGTCCTGGTCCAGATGCAGCAAAACAGGCCCAAACCATGATACTACCACCACCATGTTTCACAGATGGGATAAGGTTCTTATGCTGGAATGCAGTGTTTTCCTTTCTCCAAACATAACGCTTGTCATTTAAACCAAAAAAGTTCTATTTTGGTCTCATCCATCCACAAAACATTTTTCCAATAGCCTTCTGGCTTGTCCACGTGATCTTTTACAAACTGCAGACGAGCAGCAATGTTCTTTTTGGAGAGCAGTGGCTTTCTCCTTGCAACCCTGCCATGTACACCATTGTTGTTCAGTGTTCTCCTGATGGTGGACTCATGAACATTAACATTAGCCAATGTGAGAGAGGGCTTTGGTTGCTTAGAAGTTACCCTGGGGTCCTCTGTGACCTCGCCGACTATTACACGCCTTACTCTTGGAGTGATCTTTGTTGGTCGACCACTTCTGGGGAGGGTAACAATGGTCTTGAATTTCCTCCATTTGGACACAATCTGTCTGACTGTGGATTGGTGGAGTCCAAACTCTTTAGAGATGATTTTGTAACTTTTTCCAGCCTGATGAGCATCAACGATGCTTTTTCTGAGGTCCTCAGAAATCTCCTTTGTTCATGCCATGATACACTTCCACAAACATGTGTTGTGAAGATCAGACTTTGACAGATCCCTGTTCTTTAAATAAAACAGGGTGCCCACTCACACCTGATTGTCATCCCATTGGTTGAAAACACCGGACTCTAATTACACCTTCAAATTAACTGCTAATCCTAGAGGTTCACATACTTTTGCCACTCACAGATATGTAATATTGGATCATTTTCCTCAATAAATAAATAACCAAGTATAATATTTTTGTCTCATTTGTTTAACTGGGTTCTCTTTATCTACTTTTAGGACTTGTGTGCAAATCTGATGATGTTTTAGGTCATATTTATGCAGAAATATAGAAAATTCTAAAGGGTTCACAAACTTTCAAGCACCACTGTATGTCAAATACAGAGTTGCATCTTCTGTTTCTCTTTAAAGCATATACGCAGAGCCATGGTCTCACTTTCGTTTATAATTGCCTTGAGACCTCAAGAATGGCATAGGAATAGTTTTAAGCGCTAACAATAAATTTAATATAGTAATTTTTACGATTAAAGTGATTTATATAGGTAGCGGTCTGAGTGAATGACCTTGACGTCCATAACGTCACAACAGGAAGTCTATCGGTCTCATCGCCACTTCTGCTATACTAAAAACAGAGCTGACTGCAACTCTGATCCTCCATTTTGAGCTAATTTATCGCCATGCCACGTAGATGTGTTTTTGGCTGGTGCAGCAACACGACAGAAGCTGGATTTACATTGCATTCATGATCCAAGAATGTTCAAACTGCAAAGATTTGGACGCGTTTTGCGAGAAGTTCACGGGCACATATGAAGTGGTCTCTCCTCTGCTCTGCACATTTTACTGAAGACTCGTATGAGACCTCTGATTTGTTGAGGAGCGTTGGCTATAAGCCCGTATTGAAAGCGGGTGCAATCACAACAATTAAAGAAAAAGAAAACTACAAGAAAAGGAAAGTATTTATTTTATTTATTTATTTTTTAAAAGGAAAGTGAGTTCAGTTGAACCAGTCCTCCTGGAGTGAGCCGAGGGTTGTTGGTAAAACCTGGGACAGAATCGGATGGAACATATCGCTCGGGCAGTGACCTCCCCGCAGTTGTTGCTAAAGCCTAGGTCACAACCGGATGTACAATTTTTTGGCCGTGCGATTTTTGGCGTTTCCCAAATCGCTGCGTTTTTGTTTGTTTGTGGAGAAAGACGCATGTTGGCTGTAAGTTTGTCTTGCAACCTGAAAAAAACGTAAGCGCCCGTAGAGTTTGTCTGACATGACAAAGAACCTCTGCGGCCAGTCTACAACTCGAAAATCAGCACGTCACACGCGCACCCTCTGTGCGTTTCTTGCACGTAGGAGCACGTACGGCCGGTTGTGACCGAGACTTAACCGGTGACATCCCGTTCCATCCCAGGTTTTAGTAATTGCCTGAGCCCAGCAGTAATGCCAACTACACAGTAGGAAGAAAAGTGAGTGAGTGGAGCAGCCGTCTTATTTCTAAACTGGATATTGCTGCCATCTCTCCATTACGTGGAAGAAGTGAATGAACGGAGAACTGAACGAACAACTGAAAGTCAGATTGTTTCAAAAACAGTTGGCCTTCAAGAAGCGAGAACACAGACAGGTAAGCTCCGACTCTCATTTGGATTTAAAAAAAAAACACATTGTTTACCTGCATTTAGATTAATACATGTAACTTGTATTGTGTGTTTAAGTTACCGGTATAAGATTATTTAATTTGCTTCAGAATGTGATTGTCTCAGTTCATCTGATTTATTTAATTGGCCTTTTATGTTTTATCAGTGAAAATGCATGCTTGTACACGTATATTGCATAAGTTATAACACCTATCCTGTTTTAATGAGAGTCAACCCACAATCAATGAAGTCAAATCAGTTTTAGTTGAGCAAGTCGGTCATGGTATTTCTTACTTTCACCATAAATTTTTATTTATATGACTTTGGTCTATAGCTGTAAAAGTCCTCGGCCTTAAAACTGGTTCCTGCTGTGATGTCACGCACTCAGGTCTGGTTGGCTCAGCGGGGCAGCTCGAATGCCAACTTTGCATATAATATATACATATATATATATATATATATATATATATTTTTTTTTTTTTTTATTTATTCCCATTTATACACCATACAAGAGTCAAGGATGGAGATACTATCCACTCAGAAATTTATTTAAAAATAAAGGCTCTATGTATCTCCTTTTAAGGTGTTTCCATTAGAGAGAGAGAGAGAGAATGTCTGGTTGACATGATGTTCTCTGTCTGAGTTTTCCAATAACTGAGCTCTTATTGAGATCAGAATGAGTGTGTGCAGCTGCAGTGCAGAAGCAAATAAAGGAAATCTCCCACTGACACAGGTACACACAAACACGCACACATGGGTCAATAGAACTTCTGTGTACTATTGTTCTGCAAGGTTCTGCTCATTAAAAAAATAAGTGCATCGATCCAGGGGTCATCTAGAATAAACTCATGCAGAGAAAATATTCCGTGGTCCTTGTTTACTTTTAAAATATTGTAATTAAACCTTCGACTTCTACTTTAGACTTGCTTTTTTGTTTTCATTTATTCTGTGCTGATTAATGTTTATAATACTGATGTCAATACTGTAATAAAAGCAGTGAAAACAGCCCAAGCATGGCTTTCTTCTAATTTCAGGAGTTCACTTTCTCTAATGACACAGTCATAACTGGAAGCTTTGTTTTTACTGGGCTGCTATTAATATCCTTTCAAATGAGTACATTAAAAAAAATAGTATGCCACCGTGTTGAGGAAGGAAATCCAGAGTCGTTTTTGGACAAGACTGAGATCAAAAAAGAGGGAAAAAAATGTGTACTCTGCTGGAGATCAATTATTCATCATGCAGGGAAGGACAATAATAGAGCTATAATGTTCATTCACAGATATGAGCTTCCCGCTTATTATTTCAGCTGAGCATAGCGATATCCTGGATCAAGTTTTGGCATAACTATGGAAAAGATGACGACTACATTTTTAAATTACTGGTCAGCTAGTAAATGTTTATAGTCATGCAACTCTAGTTATGTGAACACTGTCATAGTTGAGTTCCATACTTCAGAGAATATGGTAGTGCATCGACCTGATTTTTGATGGCTGTTGACCGTACAACATCCATACAGACGACAAACGTTTACCACTACAGGGAACCTGATTGTAAGTGCAAGGCAATGTATCTCATAAACAGTTGACCACTGGACAAAGAAATTTGTGTTATTTACATAAGATACAGTGGTGCTTGAAAGTTTATGAGCCCTTTAGAATTTTCTATATTTCTGCATAAATATGACCTAAAACATCAGATTTTTACACAAGTGCTAAAAGTAGATAAAGAGAACCCAGTAAAACAAATGAGACAAAAATATTATACTTGGTTATTTATTTATTGAGGAAAATTATCCAATAGTACATATCTGTGAGTGGCGAAAGTATGTGAACCTTTGCTTTCAGTATCTGACGTGACCCACTTGTGCAGCAATAACTGCAACTGAACATTTCCAGTAACTAATGATCAGTCCTGCACACCAGCTTGGAGGAATTTTAGCCCATTACTCTGTACAGAACAGCTTCAACTCTGGGATCTTGATGGGTTTCCTCACATGAACAGCTCGCTTCAGGTCCTTCCACAACATTTCGATTAGATTAAGGTCAGGACTTTGACTTGGCCATTCCAAAACATTAACTTCATTCTTCTTTAAACATTCTTTGGTAGAATGACTTGTGTGCTTAGGGTCATTATTTTGCTGCATCACCCACCTTCTCTTGAGTCAGTTCATGGACAGACATCCTGACATTTTTCTTTAGAATTTGCTGGTAGAATTCAGAATTCATTTATTCCATCAATGATGGCAAGCCATCCTGGCCCAGATGCAGCAAAACAGGCCCAAACCATGATATTACCACCACCACGTTTCACAGATGGGATAAGGTTCTTATGCTGGAATGCAGTGTTTTCCTTTCTCCAAACATAATGCTTCTTCTCGTTTAAACCACAAAGTTCTATTTTGGTCTCATCCATCCACAAAACATTTTTTCCAATAGCCTTCTGGCTTGTCCCTGTGATCTTTAGCAAACTGCAGACGAGCAGCAATGTTCTTTTTGGAGAGCAGTGGCTTTCTCCTTGCAACCCTGCCATGCACACCATTGTTATTCAGGCTACGTTTACATTAGACCGTATCTGTCTCGTTTTCTTCGCGGATGCAATGTCTGTTTACATTAAACCACCTGGAAAAGCCGGGAAACGGGAATCCGCCAGCGTCCACGTATTCAATCTAGATCGTATCTGGTCCGGTGCTGTGTAAACATTGAGATACGCGAATACGCTGTGCTGAGCTCTAGCTGGCGTCCTCATTGGACAACGTCACTGTGACATCCACCTTCCTGATTCACTGGCGTTGGTCATGTGACGCGACTGCTGAAAAACGGCGCGGACTTCCGCCTTGTATCACCTTTCATTAAAGAGTATAAAAGTATGAAAATACTGCAAATACTGATGCAAATACTGCCCATTGTGTAGTTATGATTGTCTTTAGGCTTGCCATCCTTCCACTTGCAAGTAGTAAGTGATATGTGCTGGGATCACACACACAGCGGCTCAGTCCCGAATCGTGGCTTGTGCACTTCACTCGCGCGCTGTGTGAGCTGCGCAGGGCCAGAGTGTGCACCCTCCAGAGGGCACTCGCTGTTCAGGGCGGAGTGATTTGGAGCGCAGGATGCCTGCGGAGCCGAGCGTATCCGTGTATTGGTGTTGCTGTGTGCACGGCTAACGGTTTTAGTGTAAACGCGAATCGTTTTAAGAACGTTAATCTGATGATCCGCTGATTCGACGTAATGTAAACGTAGCCTCAGTGTTCTCCTTATGGTGGACTCATGAACATTAACATTAGCCAATGTGAGAGAGGGCTTCAGTTGCTTAGAAGTTACCCCGGGGTCCTTTGTGACCTTGCCGACTATTACACGCCTTGCTCTTGGAGTGATCTTTCTTGGTCAACCACTCCTGGGGAGGGTAACGGTGGTCTTGAATTTCCTCCATTTGTACACAATCTGTCTGACTGTGGATTTGTGGAGTCCAAACTCTTTAGAGATGGTTTTGTAACCTTTTCCAGCCTGATGAGCATCAACAACGCTTTTTGTGAGGTCCTCAGAAATCTCCTTTTTTCGTGCCATGATACACTTCCACAAACATGTTTTGTGAAGATTAGACTTTGATAGATCCCTGTTCTTTCAATAAAACAGGTTGCCCACTCATGCCTGGTTGTCATCCCATTGATTGAAAACACCTGACTCTAATTTCACTTTCAAATGAACTGCTAATCCTAGATGTTCCAATACTTTTGCCACTCACAGATATGAAATATTGGATCATTTTCCTCAATAAATAAATAACCAAGTATAAAATTTTTGTCTCATTTGTTTAACTGGGTTCTTTTTATCTACTTTTAAGACTTGTATGAAAATCTGATGATGTTTTAAAGTCATATTTATGCAGAAATATAGAAAATTCTAAAGCATTCATAAACTTTCAAGCACCACTAAAGATGGGTTTTTATCCAGTACTTATTGTTAATTTGATTTTTTTTTAAATAAGGTTATTTGCTAACAAATTTTATGGAAATTATTCAAGACAATGTGGCAGTGGGGGCGTGGCCAAGCGTCAGTTTGTGAATGAAGGGCAGGGTCAGGGAAGGTGAGTAGCAAAGTCAGTACACCCATTGTCAATGTTTTGGTTTTGCAGTGAAGACAAAAGGTAGAAAAGGAGAGAGAGAGCGATGAGAGCAAGGCTCTACACTAACTATTTTTTTCAGGAGCACACGTGCTCCCAAGTTAAAAATTTTAGGAGCACAGGGAAAAAAATGGGGGCACAAACACAAGTAGGTTTTCATTTTAAAGGTTTATTGCAGCGCAAACCTTAGACACACCAACACATAAAATGCAAAATTCAATTGAGAAGGAATGAACGAATGAATGAATGAACAAACAAATGAATAACGAACAACTGAATGAATGAACAAACAGTAGCTAAACAGAGAGCAGAGTTCAGCAGAGCTAACAACATCATCAAGGACAGCTCCCACCCTGGATCTGAGTTCTTTGACTTGTTGCCCTCAGGCAGGCGTTACAGGTGCATCAAAGCAAGGACCAACAGACTCAAAAACAGTTTTTTTCCCCACAGGCCATAACCACCTTGAACAATTAGCCTTTTTCACATTACGTCACTTGCAGGGGAACTCTGGGTGGTAAAAGAGAGCAACTGGACTTGCTTGAAGATTCTTGAAGACATTTCACCTCTCATCCGAAAGGCTGAAAAAGGATAACAATAATAATATTATTATATTACACTTCCCAGATAACTGAATGCACACCAAAACCCAGCTGTTTTCAGTGGCTCACAGGAGGACAGAGAGAATCAGCATTCCATTGATCACCTTAATGGGCAATCCATTGATCACCCTAACGACTCTTGAGGCCATTCACATTCAGCCCCCAGTGACCCACACCAGCAGGATGACTCAGGCCCTGTCCACACGGCAACGGATTCAGGTGACTCCGATACAATTGCTTATCGTTTAGGCCTGGTGTCCACACGGCACCGGCGTTTTGGGTGCCCAAAACGCAATCTTTTTGAGAACGGGTTCCAGAGTGGAAAGATCTGGCAACGTTGCCGTTGTGAAGTCGTCTGGATGAGTAGAACGGATTTGTTTACGATGACGTCACAACCACATGACTGTGAGTGCTTCACGCCGGGTAGAAGTGTAACGAATATCACCAGGAAAAAGCCTTACAGAGCACTAGTGAGAGTGAAACACGAGCTTGGATATTATTATTATTATTATTATTATGTTCAGTGTTAGTTCACAGTAGTAATGCAAGAAGCAGAATAGTGACAGTAATAGTGAAGCAAAAACATGCAATTGTACAAACACTGCAGCTCTACAGCAAAATATTCATTTATGAAATGGTCTGATTCTTAACACCAGTAGTGCCAATGATCTTCTCATTGCGATGCAAGTTGTCAACAAATCCTATAACTTGGTTCATGAAACACGCTTACAAAATATTTTCACTGTGAATATTTATTGTGTAATGGTGCAATCCCGCCAGCAAAAATAGGGGAAAAAAGGAGCGATCTCACCTCTTCAGTTGTTGATTTAAGTCCGACAATACATTCCTCAAAAAGGGCGTAGAGGAGCAAATTAATCCAATTTATTCCGGACCATTGAAGACGCCGCCTTCCACGTAGAATCATACGTCATCCTCGCCGCCATATTGGAGAGGTCAAAGTGGAGAATAAAGATTAGCTGCGTTTAACTGTACCAACAGGTTTACCGTCCAAACGAGATCATATGGGATTACCTTTCACAGGTGAGAAACAACAAATTAATCCATCAATGTGTATCATTCAATTTATTCTGGACCATTGAAGACGCCACCTTCCGCGTAGAATCATACGTCATCCTCGCCGCCATTTTGGATAGGTCAAAGCGGAGAATAAAGATTAGCTGCGTTTAACTGTACCAACAGGTTTTCTGTCCAAACGAGATCACATGGGATTACCTTTCACAGGTGAGACTGGACAAATACTTTTCATTGTATTTGGTCATTATAATGTAATTTTACAAACAGATTTTCCTGACTTTGTGGCTAATATGAAGTCTCGCGCATAATAGTTTATGCGCATGCGTCGTTACTTCTTCTATTGTTCTGGTGTCTCCGAAGGGACCATCTTACAGCGCCCCTAGAGGTGTGGCATGTGTATTGCATCGTTTTCAGCAAGTGTTGCGTCGCCATATGGACCTGATATTTTACTGATTGTTGCCCATTTGGACATGATATATTTTTAAATAACATCTCATTGCCGTTGTCGTGTGGATGTAGCCTCAATGACACCTTAGATGAGCTTTTCATCCATGAGAGGATAAATACCTGATACTCCCTACCAGTCAGACAGAACTGAAGAAGCCTTTCGGATGAGAGGTGAAACGTCTTCAAGAATCTTCAAGCAAGTCCAGTTGCTCTCTTTTACCACCCACAGTTACTATGACCTGGATGACTGAGAATCTTCACAGACTTGCAGGGGAACTCATATCCGTTTTCAGCCTTTTGAATGGAAGAAGAGGTATACGGTGGCAACATATGTTAACAAAACTGTGTCATTCACAGATAAGATTGATAATAATATTGCGCATTGTTGTTTATCATTACGTATTGTTAGCGACCATTCCAGTCACCTATCTGCCTTGTTTTGGAAAGGAAGTTTACTGACTTTCTATGGTTGCTACTTGTTAGCCAGCAGATTAGCATGCCGCCTCTTCTTCCATTCAAAAGGCTGAAAACGGATGTGTGGTTCTTCTGCAAGTGACGTAATGTGAAAAAGGCTAATTACATGCACTGACTGATGCCACTTCTGGCAGGTGCAACAATGCACCAACAAGGACCTAAAAGGACAATATTCTCACACTTACCTGATACAGTGCAATACTTATTACAGTGCAATCTCACAGAGCAACTTTTTAGTTTTTATAGCTTTTGTATATTTTATATTTATATTTCTACACTTGGGCGGCATGGTGGTGTAGTGGTTAGTGCTGTCGCCTCACAGCAAGAAGGTCCGGGTTCGAGCCCCGTGGCCGGCGAGGGCCTTTCTGTGTGGAGTTTGCATGTTCTCCCCATGTCCGCGTGGGTTTCCTCCAGGTGCTCTGGTTTCCCCCACAGTCCAAAGACATGCAGGTTAGGTTAACTGGTGACTCTAAATTAACCGTAGGTGTGAATGTGAGTGTGAATGGTTGTCTGTATCTATGTGTCAGCCCTGTGATGACCTGGCGACTTGTCCAGGGTGTACCCCGCCTTTTGCCCGTAGTCAGCTGGGATAGGCTCCAGCTTGCCTGCGACCCTGTAGAAGGATAAAGCGGCTAGAGATAATGAGATGAGATGAGAGATGAGATTTCTACACTTTTACATCCATACCCAATACAATGCAATACCAAATACAGTGCAATATCCTGAGTTTTGTAGCTGAACTGAGTTTCTATAACTAATGTGCAATTAACATCTGCAACTCAACACACCCAGTTGTATATATATTCTTTGTTTTTCTGCTGTGTTGTGACATGCACCATTTGTATATACTGTATATTATTTGTTTTTCTGCTGTGTTGTATGTTCCCATCTAAATGTTTGCACTGGGGTGTGTGCTTTCCATCTCATTATATAATTTTCCCGCACCTTCTCCTGTCGTTCTAGCTTTCTTCACTACACTTTCTTCCTCGACCGTTCTTTTATTCTTGTTTCCACCATCATTGCTTTTAAAAAACACCGTTATTCTCTGCATAGCGAATATATTTCTCAGCTCAGTCCGAACCAGCTCTCAGTTATCTCTCAGTTGAATGATCTGATGAATCCCTAAAAAGCACTTTTCCCACCTAATGCCACACCCACAACATACAACCGTGGGAAAGAGAGGCAATCACAGAAAGATGAGTAGAAAACGGGAAATGTTACGGGGGATATTTATTGTGATAGTAGGCTATTGTAGCGTCAGCACAAAAGCACCAGACTCAACTTTAACTGAAAGTGTTATTCAGTAGCCTAAACTTATTCAAGCTACAGACCGAGAAGAATAAAAATGCTGAAATCTCATGTCCCAGTAAAATGCACTAGCATGGCAGAACGGCAAAAAAAAGGTAACTTTTTCACTCCCCCCCCGGCTACCGTGGGAACCACCGCAGTGCAAGACAGAGGCAATGCACGCAACTACAGACAGGGAGCAAGGTACAGGCAGAACACCCGCACACATGCACGTACACAACACTGAACACACACACTTACAACAATACAGGCCGTTACTTGTTACACTATATTAGGTAGGCTATCCAGCGCTGGATTTACATACTTTGCAGTTTAACATTTGATACATTTTAGAATGTTAAACTTGTTGTGTCTGTGCTCAGTGCTTTCCTAAATTGTTGGCCGCAAGAAGCCCTCACACAAATGCGCGTGGGTTTTTTTCGTTGTTCGCATGCCGAAAAATTTGCTTGCAAATCCGAGTGAAATGTGCGCACTGTAGAGCCCTGGTGTAGGGACAGCGGCCATGTCCGTAACCATGGTAACCCTTTCACAACCAGTTTGAAACACACCCATCTCTGTTCTCGATGCCATGTTTTATCTCCTCCCTTCCTCTGACTTCCTGTAATGGTATTGGACAGAGAGGATACCTCATACCAGGTATAGTGATGTCACGACTGCTTTAAATCAGCGAGGGAAATGAAATCTCCCTCTCTCTGGACATGGATGTCCTCTCTGGTGGACTCCACGTGTGAAAGAGAGAAACCGATGCATTTGGCACTACAGAAGGACAGAGAACCAGCTATTGATACCGGACTTTAGCCAAATTTCAATGTGCTTGACCTTCGCGGAAATGTAACAATAATTGAACCGGTTATAGTTACTGCAGCCTACGCAGCACTTCAAAAAATTAAAGAGGCGACCAGATCCCTTTTTTTCTCCAACATCGACAAAATTATAAGCAAGACTCTTTCTAGATCATCGGGCACCCGATGAGACGCCGAGGATCTCCAGCTGACGAGCTGCGGAAGGAGCAAAACCATCTTCACTCCAGATCTGCATTCCGCGCTATCTTGGATCAGAAGGCTCACTTTCAATACCGTCTTCTTCCCAGATCTGCGTTCCGTGTTATCTCGGATCAGAAGGCTCACTTTCAATACCATCTTCTTCCCGGATCTGCATTCCATGCTATCTCGGATCAGAAGGCTCACTTTCAAAACCGCCTTCTTCCCGGATCTGCATCCCACGCTATCCCGGAGAAGGCACACTTCAATCGTGAATGAGTAAGGCTGGCATCTGGGCAAAGTTTGTTAGTTTTACTTGTAGCTAGTTAACGTGAACAGTGTTATTTGAATTCATTTATGATTTTAAATGTACGCATTTTGATTCACATGAAAGTCGGTCTTGGACCGTGTGTTGTTGATTTACTTGGTTTACTATCTGTTTAGTTAGATTGTGCATGCGCTCGCTCTCTCTTTCTCGCTTTTTAACCAAGGCTAGTTCAAATTCCAGATTCCTTTGTCTTAAATTTCGCGCACTCTCCTTGTAGGCATGGCCTGGCATGGCTCGTGCATTCCATTCACATTACACACACACACACACACACACACACACACACACACACACACACAAAAACTAGTTCATGCTTTGTTTACCTCCAGGTTGGATTATTGTAATGCCTTACTGTCTGGATGTTCCAATAAATGTATAAACAAGCTCCAGTTAGTTCAAAATGCAGCAGCAAAAGTCCTTACTAGAACTAGAAAATATGACCACATCACCCCTGTCATATCCACACTTCATTGGCTCCCAATAATAATAAAATAGAATAAAAATGCTGAAATCTCATGTCCCGGTAAAACACACTAGCATGGCAGAACGGCAAAAAAAAGTAACTTTTTCACTCCCCCCCGGCTACCGTGGGAACCACCACAGTGCAAGACAGAGGCAATGCATGCAACTACAGACAGGGAGCAAGGCGCAGGCAGAACACACACACACACGTACACAACACTGAACACACACACTTACAACAATACAGGCCATTACTCGTTACACTAGATTAGGTAGGCTATCCAGCGTTGGATTTACATACTTTGCAGTTTAACGTTTCATACATTTTAGAATGTTAAACTCGTCGCGTCTGTGCTCAGTACTTTCCTAAATTGTCGGCCGCAAGAAGCCCTCGCACGAATGCACGTGTTTTTTTTTCGTCGTTCGCATGCCGAAAAATTTGCTCGCAAATGCGAGTGAAATGTGTGCACTGTGGAGCCCTGGATGAGAGGGGAGCTCTCCTGACCAGAACGTACAGTTAGGTCCATATATATTTGGACATTGACACAAATTTTGTTTTTTTTTACCTGTTTACTGAAACATATTCAAGTTATAGTTATATAATGGACATGGACATAAAGTCCAGACTTTCAGCTTTCATTTGAGGGTATCCACATTAAAATTGGATGAAGGGTTTAGGAGTTTCAGCTCCTTAACATGTGCCACCCTGTTTTTAAAGGGACCAAAAGTAATTGGACAATTGACTCAAAGGCTATTTCATGGGCAGGTGTGGGCAATTCCTTCTTATGTCATTCTCAATTAAGCAGATAAAAGGCCTGGAGTTGATTTGAGGTGTGGTGCTTGCATTTGGAAGATGTTGCTGTGAAGAAAACATGTGGTCAAAGAAGCTCTCCATGCAGGTGAAACAAGTCATCCTTAAGCTGCAAAAATAGAAAAAACCCATCCGAGAAATTGCTACAATATTAGGAGTGGCAAAATCTACAGTTTGGTACATCCTGAGAAAGAAAGAAAGCAGTGGTGAACTCATCAATGCAAAAAGACCTGGACACTCACAGAAGACAACAATAGTGGATGATTGCAGAATAATTTCCATGGTGAAAAGAAACCCCTTCACAACAGCCAACCAAGTGAACAACACTCTCATGGAGAGGAGGTAGGTGTATCAATATCTAAATCTACCATAAAGAGAAGACTGCATGAAAGTAAATACAGAGGGCTCACTGCATGGTGCAAGCCACTCATAAGCCTCAAGAATAAAAAGGCTAGATTGGACTTTGCTAAAAAAAAACATCTAAAAAAGCCAGCACAGTTCTGGAAGAACATTCTTTGGACAGATGAAACCAAGATCAACCTCTACCAGAATGATGGAAAGAAAAAAGTATGGCAAAGGCATGGTACAGCTCATGATCCAAAGCATACCACATCATCTGTAAAACACGGCAGAGGCAGTGTGATGGCTTGGGCATGCATGGCTGCCAGTGGCACTGGGTCACTAGTGTTTATTGATGATGTGACACAGGACAGAAGCAGCCGGATGAATTCTGAGGTATTCAGAGACATACTGTGTGCTCAAATCCAGCCAAACTGATTGGTCGGCGTTTCATAATACAGATGGACAATGACCCAAAACATAAAGCCAAAGCAACCCAGGAGTTTATTAAAGCAAAGAAGTGGAATATTATTGAATGGCCAAGTCAGTCACCTGAACTCAACCCAATTGAGCATGCATTTCACTTGTTAAAGACTAAACTTCAGACAGAAAGGCCCACAAACAAACAGCAACTGAAAACCGCTGCAGTAAAGGCCTGGCAGAACATTAAAAAGGAGGAAACACAGCATCTGGTGATTGCCTGAAGTTTTGAACTCATGGACGTCATTGCCAACAAAGGGTTTTCAACCAAGTATTAGAAATGAACATTTTATTTACAATTATTTAATTTGTCCAATTACTTTTGAGCCCCTGAAATGGATTGTGTTTAAAAAAATGCTTTAGTTCCTCACATTTTATGCAATCATTTTGTTCAACCCACTGAATTAAAGCTGAAAGTCTGAACTTCAACTGCATCTGAATTGTTTTCTTCACAATTCATTGTGGTAATGTACAGAACCAAAATTAGAAAAATGTTGCCTCTGTCCAAATATTTATGGACCTAACTGTATGTACGTGTGTGTGTGTGTGTGTGTGTGTGTGTGTGTGTGTGTGTGAGAAAGAGTGCGTGAATGAATGAAGCTGAAAAGCAACAATCTTGAAAATAGTGTGTGAGAACTAGGGATGAACCATCGTTTGACCGATGGTTGACCGAATCAACATCAACCGGTTAATTTTTTTTTGGTTGTCGGTTGAAAAAAAAAATCAATCGTTTTGAAGCTGCTGATTTTGGAGCGGAGAACCTGGAATTCTGTGTTGTAAATGCTTGGGGCATGCCATGCGGTGTAAGGATGAGAGCTGACAAATCAGAAACACCCATTCAGTCATGTCCCACCCTCCCGCCCTAGTTGAAGACAGCTGCCACTCGGCGAAAGAAAAGTCTGTGTTGGATTACATTTTACAACTGTGACATCAAGGAAATTCTTGACTATCAAAGAAACAAGAACACGGCACATGAATGAAGTCGATGGTTGATTTAGTCTGGTGAATATTAATGTCAACGTAATAATAATACACAAGATCTGAACTAAAACCTGGTTACTCACTGATGTTACTTAGCATCAGACAGTTGCTATATTAGCTTAGTGGCTAATCAGTTCAGCTCCAGCTATCCCGTTCCCAATGGCTGTGCACAATTAGCAGCCATGTAACCGTAATATCAGTAGCTGGAAAACAATTGCAGTATGAGGTCTCTGTGCCTAGTCTGTAGTAGTATGCAATATCAACACACAGCCTACTGCAGTTAACTGTAAACACCAGGGGCCGTATCGCTAAAACGTCCTATCTTCAATGAAAAGTTAAGATGGGACAAGTGTATGATAGGATTGTTTTCAATAGGCTACTCAATGCAAGCACCTGTAGTGACGGAGCTAAAGCTTGCCGCTTAGAAAATGACGGCAATTTATTCAGAACATGTTCACACTGATATTTTTAATGCCAAGTTGCAACTTAACAAAAGTGCGTGCCCCGTGCTGACACGGCCGCAGACACAGACCCTGGTGGAGAAGGACAAGGAGGAGGGGTCGAGGGGGGATTTCACGCTTCTCATGATGTCTCTAAGCTGGAGCCATTTGTCCTCTGCTCCAGTACAAACCCCTCGACATCAGTGCCGCGTTTGACTAAATGTTTCGCGCTGTAGAAAAGGTAATGTGAGTGGAGGGCAGCGACTGGGACTGAATGTGCAAATGCTCAAGGTTAGATTTAGAATAGATTCTAATAATTCCAATTCTAGAATTTTAAACTCATAGGTTAACCGAATTTAACCGGCTAATGAGGCTCGGTGGTCGGTCAAGATTTTTTTTTAGTTTTCGCCATCCCTAGTGAGAACATCATCTCCCACCTGCCATGCTTCAGTACTCCACCCACATCAGGGTTTACTACAGACAGTTTCATATAAAACTAGTTAAAACTGTTTTATTAGTCCACTCGCTTACTGGACAGTTTGTCATGTAAGGGCAATAGACAGATGTAATCACAGGAAGATTTTATTTATTTATTTATTTATTTATTTATTTTTTGGAAAGCACACTAGCAAACAGATCAAAAACCAAGACAAAGGCAGGGTCGAAAAACAGGCAGTGGTCAAGCGAGACACAGACGGGATGTCAGAGGTAATACAATACTCAGTCCAAAAGCACAAACTTGGTCAAAACCAGAAAAGCGATATGTGGCAGCGGCTGTGAACGGCGAGGAGTTGGGTTGAACCAGCGGGTAACATATGATGAGGTACACCTGTGTCTAATTCCTCGGACCTGCCTGATCCATCCTGTTGCCCTGTGTCTGGTTGGAGCCTCATCGCATTGCTCCTGTGGAGGGCGGCCCCATGTGGACAGTTGGGGGTCGCGCCTGGAGGACACTCTGGACTCTTGCAGTGGTGCTTTTGTGGCTGCGGACTGCAGCTGACTTGCTGACTTTGGGACTGCGGTTGTCGTGAATGGTTTTGTGCTTGGGTTTCTGTCTGTGGGGGGTTTATAGCACCAACAAAGCTGACTTTATGTTAGGACTGTTAATGTTATAATCCTGTTGTCTGTTGTTGCCCAAATGAGGATGGGTTCCCTTTTGAGTCTGGTTCATCTCGAGGTTTCTTCCTCATGTCATCTGAGGGAGTTTTTCCCTTGCCACCGTTGCCACAGGTGTGCTCATTGGGGATGGATTAGGGATAAAATTAGCTCATATCTTAAGTCGTTCAAATTCTGTAAAGCTGCTTTGCGACAATGTTTATTGTTAAAAGCGCTATACAAATGACTTGACTAATTACTGGCTGTCTACTAACGTGTCTCTGTATGTCTTTCAGATAGCCAGTACTGAAAGAGAGAGAGAGCTGTATCTCCCCATGTGCATGTCTGTCTGTGAACATTAAAATCACTGAAAAGTGTAGATAAAATAAAAAGCACACCTTGAATTGCAGCACCTATCTCCAGTTCCTCGTTGCCCACTTCCAGGCCCTGTGCGAGGCCCAGGCAAAGGAACAACAGGAGATACAGAGCTTGGTCCAGTCAGCGGCAACTCCAGCTGTCGCGCCTGTGGCCAGCATTCCTGCTCAGCTGGTCAAGATGGGGCCACACGATGACACAGAAGCCCTCTTCAAGCTGTTTGAACACACCGTGGAGGTGAGCTTGTGGCTAACTTTACAGTGTGTGGCTCACCCCTGTCAGAGGAAGTACAGCTCATGGCTCAGTAGCTCCCAGCCACCAGCATGCTGGAGTACAGCAAAGTCAGCCCCCCCCCCAATTTTCATTCACACAGCAGCTCTGAGACATGTGCCAATGGTGGTTGTCGGCAGGCGAGTGTGACCTGGAGGATATCATTGACTGTGTGATACTAGAGCAGTTCATGGCCCAACTATCAAGCAAGACCAGGATGTGGATCCAGTGTCACCATGGTGTCTAAATTTAATGCGTACAGGTATGTGATGCCTAGCATTGATGAACTGCTCAATTAGTTAGGCGCAGCTTGCTTTTACTTGACACTGGATTTAACAAAGGTATATTGGCAGATCCCCTTGACTCCATTATCCTGCAAGAAAATGGCCTTTTCCACTCAGTTTGGTTTACACCAATTTGTCATCCTTCCTTGGGGTGCAGCATTTACAATGTCTCAGGGCTGTCCTGAGGTCACTGAGGTGTGTGGGGCTCACAGCAAACCCGAAAAAGTGTGCAATTGGACAGGTGGAAGTACACTATCTGGGCTTCCTCTTGGGTCATGGGCAGGTATGTCCCCAAATTGATAAGACTGCAGCAGTTACAGCCTGCACAAGACCTAAAACCAAAAGGGGGTCAGGCAGTTCCTGGGGCTGGCTGGCTATTATACGCATTTCATGCCTAACTTCTTGGATGTCACCAGCCCACTGACTGACCTCACTAAAAAGGGGGCACCAAATCTGGTCCAGTGGACAGATCTGTGTAAATGGGCTTTTGCTCAGGTTAAAGCAGTTTTGTGTGTGAGCCAGCTGTTGCATTCTCCTGACTTTTCTCTCCCTTTTGTTTTACAGGTCAATGTGTCAGACAGAGGGCTGGGGGCCATTTTTTCCCAGGTGGTGGAAGGGGAGGAGCACTCGGTGCCATACATTAGCTGCAAGCTCTCCATGTGAGTCAAAGTAGAGCACCACAGAACAGGAGTATCTGGTCATCGTATGGGTGGTCCTCATTCTCTGGTATTACTTGCTAGGATGCCCATTTAACCTCTGTTCTGACCATGCCCCACTTCAGTGGCTCCACTGCATGAAGGATGCCAACATGTGGATCACTCACTGGTATCGGGCCCTTCAGCCCTTTAAATTTGTGGTTGCCCACAGGCCGGGGGCATAGATGGTGGTGGCAGATTACCTTTCTCGCCATTGGGTGGGGGGAGTCAGCTGCAGGTCAGACTGCTCCCTGGCCTGAGTTGGGTGGTGGGGTATGTGGCAGCGAGGGTGTGGTCAAACGTCAGCTGTGAATGGCGAGGAGCCAGGTTGAACCAGCAGTCAACATGTGATGAGTTACAGTTGTTACACGATACAAAATACAAGGCTTCCTAAGGTCAGACACAGGTTACAAAGCTTTGCAAAGTCTGCGTGTTACTGAGAGTCCCTAAATGTATACACTGTGATTGCACTCTAATCAGGAACAGATGCATGGTAATTAGCCCTAATGGTGCTGCATGTGCGCAAACGTGTATGGACTTAACAAATATATCAAACAGTTGTCTGGTTACATCATCAGGTTTGGTATTCAATCATAACTATATAGTAAATAGTGATGTAAAGTGAAAGCACTGGTTCACTGCTGTTCACCAGGGACCCAGCAGAGTCACACTATAATAAATGTTGTGGTGTTGTTTCTGGAGCATGCAGTGCCAAAGAAATAAATAAAAATGTATCCATAACTGTGATGCGTATCTCATTATTGGTGTCACTGTCACAAGAGGATGGAGCAATTTCTGATGTGAAATACACTACCCATCACAATTCAATGATTCATATGCTATATTATTATTCTATTCAGGTGGATTTTGTGCCTTTGCAAATACAACCCTGATTCCAAAATAGTTGGGACAAAGTACAAATTGTAAATAAAAACGGAATGCAATGATGTGGAAGTTTCAAAATTCCATATTTTATTCAGAATAGAACATAGATGACATATCAAATGTTTAAACTGAGAAAATGTATCATTTAAAGAGAAAAATTAGGTGATTTTAAATTTCATGACAACATATCTCAAAAAAGTTGGGACAAGGCCATGTTTATCACTGTGAGACATCCCCTTTTCTCTTTACAACAGTCTGTAAACGTCTGGGGACTGAGGAGACAAGTTGCTCAAGTTTAGGGATAGGAATGTTAACCCATTCTTGTCTAATGTAGGATTCTAGTTGTTCAACTGTCTTAGGTCTTTTTTGTTGTATCTTCTGTTTTATGATGCGCCAAATGTTTTCTATGGGTGAAAGATCTGGACTGCAGGCTGGCCAGTTCAGTACCCGGACCCTTCTTCTATGCAGCCATGATGCTGTAATTGATGCAGTATGTGGTTTGGCATTATCATGTTGGAAAATGCAAGGTCTTCCCTGAAAGAGACATCGTCTGGATGGGAGCATATGTTGCTCTAGAACCTGGATATACCTTTCAGCATTGATGGTGTCTTTCCAGATGTGTAAGCTGCCCATGCCACACGCACTAATGCAACCCCATACCATCAGAGATGCAGGCTTCTGAACTGAGCGCTGATAACAACTTGGGTCGTCCTTCTCCTTTTTAGTCCGAATGACACGGCGTCCCTGATTTCCATAAAGAACTTCAAATTTTGATTCATCTGACCACAGAACAGTTTTCCACTTTGCCACAGTCCATTTTAAATGAGCCTTGGCCCAGAGAAGATGTCTGCGCTTCTGGATCATGTTTAGATACGGCTTCTTCTTTGAACTATCGAGTTTTAGCTGGCAACGGCGGATAGCACGGTGAATTGTGTTCACAGATAATGTTCTCTGGAAATATTCCTGAGCCCATTTTGTGATTTCCAATACAGAAGCATGCCTGTATGTGATGCAGTGCCATCTAAGGGCCCGAAGATCACGGGCACCCAGTATGGTTTTCCGGCCTTGACCCTTATGCACAGAGATTCTTCCAGATTCTCTGAATCTTTTGATGATATTATGCACTGTAGATGATGATATGTTCAAACTCTTTGCAATTTTACACTGTCGAACTCCTTTCTGATATTGCTCCAATATTCGTCGGCGCAGAATTAGGGGGATTGGTGATCCTCTTCCCATCTTTACTTCTGAGAGCCGTTGCCACTCCAAGATGCTCTTTTTATACCCAGTCATGTTAATGACCTATTGCCAATTGACCTAATGAGTTGCAATTTGGTCCTCCAGCTGTTCCTTTTTTGTACCTTTAACTTTTCCAGCCTCTTATTGCCCCTGTCCCAACTTTTTTGAGATGTGTTGCTGTCATGAAATTTCAAATGAGCCAATATTTGGCATGAAATTTCAAAATGTCTCACTTTTGACATTTGATATGTTGTCTGTGTTCTATTGTGAATACAATATCCATTTTTGAGATTTGTAAATTATTGCATTCTGTTTTTATTTACAATTTGTACTTTGTCCCAACTTTTTTGGAAACGGGGTTGTATTTTGCTCACACACTCATTGGAAGCTCTGCTTTTAGGCAGTACTTAAATATCTATATTAGTGATATATAGGTATGGTCCAAGTGCAGACACTAGAAAAAATGTTCAGCAATACTGCAGTTATGCAAACCAGCCAAAAGTCAGATACCAAAAGGAGAAACACAATAGGCAGTCAAACCATTTAAAAATTATCATGCAAAAGTCAACCAGGAAAAAAAAAGCCTCACAAAGAAGTCAAGCAAAACTTCAGAAAGATCAGAGGTCAAAATTCAATAATGAAAATAGGAAATAATGGAAGTGGATGAATATTCAGGTGAATGGTTGTGTCTATATGTCAGCCCTGCGATGACCCTGGAGACTTGCCCAGGGTGTACCCTGCCTCTTGCCCATAGTCAGGTGGGATAGGCTCCAGCTTGCCTGCGACCCTGTAGGACAGGATGAGCGGCTACGGATGGATGGATGGAAATAATGGAAGTGGATGAGTGTTCAGGTGAATGGTCGTCTGTGTGTCAGCCCTGCGATGACCTGGAGACTTGTCCAGGGTGTACCCTGCCTCTCGCCCATAGTCAGCTGGGATAGGCTCCAGCTTGCCTGTGAACCTGTAGAACAGGATAAGTGGCTACAGATGATGGATGGATGGAGTCTTCAGGTGCAGGTGATGGGGACCTCTGGTGGTGTGGGGTGGAATTGTCTGGTAAAACTGTCCCTGCTGTGTTTAAACTGTTAATGTTTAAATATTTTAAAAAGTAACACATGCTATATTTCCTGCATTTAGTAGTGTCACAGCACCATGACATACATTATGTTGAAATATTCACACAATTACTCCTGAAAATCAGTGGTTAGAAGGGTCTGTTCTTTCTCCTGTTGTTGAATGGGGAACAAACAAACACTTGTAGCTGCTTACATACTTCGCCTCTTTGTCAGCATGGGCACAGACCTCTTTTAAAGGTTCATTGTTTAAGAAATAAATGTTAAAAACATTCTTTAAACGCATGGATAGCTTGATCATGTAAATTATTGACTAACCTGCTATAATCTGAACAATGTGTAGTTCTATACAAATGTCTGTACCAATCACTTGTTCATGCTGACACTGCAACAAAGTCTTTCAAAACCTGTCAGCAATGATAGACTGAGCTACACATCTCAGGAGTAACTAATCTTATATAGAGGGAACTTCATTTCAGTTCTAAGTGCATTCGCTGAACCAGTACAGCTCGGGAGCTATACAGACATGAGAAAAAGCAAGACAAAGGAAATGAGTAAATGCAGCTGTCAGTCAAGATTGACTCTCAAAGCACCAGTTTCTGTTTTGGATGATTCATCACAGAAAATGTAGCAGACATAGCTAGGTCGTGTAGTCCAGGATGGAATCGTCTGAAAAGAAAAGTTGTGCATGGTGCTAAATGAGTTGGCAAAGTGTAAATGAGTTTCCCAAGATTGATGAAGGAACAGTCAAAACAACAGGTAGCTTCAGGCTCAGATATATATTTACCAGGTGCATAAGAAAGATGATAAAAAGTTTAAATATTTTGTATTTCCATTATATTGTTGTTTTAAATGGTAACATATTTTTAATTGCTCTCATTTATTCAGGAAAATTTTGATTTTACGGCACTTTCCACTACCGTGCACCATTGCCATATGTCAACAATTTACCATCTACTCACTTTTTTTTTCAAAACAATTAAAAATGTTCTCTTCTGTAAGCCATATTAAGGAAGAAAAATACATATTTTTTAATGTATAAGGAATAATTCAAGCAGTAGATGGTTAAAATGACTAATAGCCAATCCTGACTTGTTTTACTTACAGTCATACATGAAACAACATAATCTGTGACTGCCTTTACTTACAGAAATTATTTAAACATCCCTTTTGATGTAAATTTGAAATGTCTTACAAAAATATTTGGCACATCAATTTCGTTGTATGGATGACTGTGCTATGAAGATAAAGGCTATCTTATCTTATTAAAGAAAAATAACTAAATTTGTTTTAAACAATTTTATAACTAAATTTATTATCTCAGCCATCAGTTTGTGGCTGATCAAAAGTGACATAGCAAACAGAAAACAAGAAGCTTAACTTGCTATGAAACAATTGTGGCGGTCTGGGAAAACCAGTGAGATGTCACTATGGCTGAATTCTAGAAATGGGCAAAAACTACTGAAAATGGGTTTTCTGTCATTAATATTGCTGTAAGAAAACAAAATGTCTTTTTAATAAAATAATGTGGAAATTTTTTTTTTTAATTTGGGTTAGTTTCTAAACTTGCAGCAGATGCAGCAAAACAGGCCCAAACCATGATACTACCACCACCATGTTTCACAGATGGGATAAGGTTCTTATGCTGGAATGCAGTGTTTTCTCCAAACATAACACTTTTCTCATTTAAACCAAAAAGTTCTATTTTGGTCTCATCCGTTCACAAAACATTTTTCCAAAAGCCTTCTGGCTTGTCCAGATGATCTTTAGCAAACTGCAGACGAGCAGTAATGTTCTTTTTGGAGCGCAGTGGCTTTCTTCTTGCAACCCTGCCATGCACACCATTGTTGTTCAGTGTTCTTCTGATGGTAGAGTCATGAACATTAATATTAGCCAATGTGAGAGAGGCCTTCAGTTGCTTAGAAGTTACCCTGGGGTCCTTTGTGACCTTGCAGACTATTACACGCCTTGTTGTTGGAGTGATCTTTGTTGGTTGACCACTCCTGGGGAGGGTAACAATGGTCTTGAATTTCCTCCATTTGTACACAATCTGTCTAACTGTGGATTGGTGGAGTCCAAACTCTTTAGAAATGGTTTTGTAACCTTTTCCAGCCTGATGAGCAACAACAACACTTTTTCTGAGGTCCTCAGAAATCTCTTTTGTTTGTGCCATGATACACTTCCACAAATGTGTTGTGAAGATCAGACTTTGATAGATCCCTGTTCTTTAAATAAAGCAGGGTGTCCACTCACACCTGATTGTCATCCCAATGATTGAAAACACCTGACTCCTAATTTCCCCTTCAAATTTAACTGCTAATCCTAGAGGTTCACATACTTTTGCTACTCACAGATATGTAATATTAGATTATTTTCCTCAATAAATAAATGGCCAAGTATAATATTTTTGTCTAATTTATTTAACTGGGTTCTCTTTATCTACTTTTAGGATGTGTGAAAATCTGTTGGGTTTTTTTGGTCATATTTATGCAGAAATATAGAAACTTCTAAAGGGTTCACAAACTTTCAAGCACCACTGTATGCTTGCATACATATCCAGATTTGTAACAAAATTTAAGCAATTGTTCCTTGGCCCATGGCCCACCTTTCCTCCAAATTTCATCAAAATCTGTTCACTACTGTTTGAGTAGTGGGGAACAGGCAAAAATAAAAAAAACAAACAAACCTGGATCCACATACATGTCTGGATTTTCACCAAGATGTAAACAATTGTTCCTTGGCCCATAGCCCACCTTTCCTCCAAATTTCATCAAAATCCATTAACTACATTTTGAGTTACATTGGGATGAGTCAAACAAACGAACAAACAAATAAACAAACAGAGGTGAAAATAAAACCACCTCCAACACAGTTGGCAGAGGTAAAAAAGAATGGGAGTGTCTGTGAGTGAAGCCAGAACCCTGTATTGAGGTATTTCACTCACGTGACCAAGTCATGTGATGCTGCCATTTTGGACGGCACGGCTCGAATCAGTTTGAATGCGAGGAAGGCGACAAATGAAAAACATAAAAGAAAAAGGAGCGAGATGCAGAAAACACCTTCACTATCCAGCGACGTAAGGCATTTACAGGGCGAGCAGAGGGAGAGGTATTTGCAAAAATTGAGGTTAGCAGGCTTAGAGAACGACGTTTACCTGCTTCCACCAGGATTGCTCACTGACAGCTAAGATTTGTTCACGTTTTCATTTACTTTCGGTCCTCAGGATAAACAAAATGTTATTAAATGTCATTGAAATAACTTCTTAGTCTGTTGAGACATGGCCCGTTATAAGTTTTTCCTTTACTGTATTTACTAGTTTACTGAGCGCGCTCCGGGGCTGGCCGGGGATAGCTAGCGCTCCGGGGCTGGCCGGGGCTAGCTAGCGCTCCGGGGCTGGCCGGCGCTAGCTAGCGCTCCGGGGCTGGCCGGCGCGCTAGCTAGCGCTCCGGGGCTGGCCGGCGCGCTAGCTAGCGCTCCGGGGCTGGCTAGCGCTCCGGGGCTGGCTGGCTCAGTAAACTAGTAAATACAGTAAAGGAAAAACTTGAGACTGAAAGGTTTTAACAGTCATCCAAATGACTGAACGTAAACATTACTACAGCAACATACTAGGTACTATGATGTTGACATTAGCTAGCTTGCCGTCCAAAATGGCGGACACCGGGGCGTCACGTGACCCTGTGACGTCAGGTGAAATACCTCAATAAGGGAAACAGTGGCAAAGCTCATAAATTCATAATACTCCTTGGATTAGCTTGCACTGGTTTGAAAGTTGGTTCTCAGAGAAATGCACTCTTGTGGCAGTTATTTGAACACTCATTTATCTTTTTAAAATTAATATTTGCAGATGCTTGTGTTCTGATTGTGTGTCCACTGAACTGCATGTGACTCCTTTACTGTCAGTTTGTGAAAGTTTATGTGACTTTATTTTTCTGACAATCAGTCTTTTATCATTACTTTCTTTTATGGTACCATCAAAGAGTATTAGCCTTCTAAGGCTAATACCACTACACCACCGTGCCGCCTATTAGGAAAATCTCCTCACATATTTATAGCTTACACATATTCACATAAAATATGCTAATTAATTTTACTGTAATTTGGCATTGTGATCAGGATGGGGAGAGCTGATTAACCTTTTACACATCCATACCAAGAATCCAAATAAAGTAAAAAACAAATGAGAGTCTACTGATCAACTAAATATCTACTAAACATCAACTACCACAAATTGATGATGTTTTAAAATAGATTGTTAACAGAGACCTGACAGGTTTTCACTGGTGTAAAGATAAGTCATTGCCTGGCACAGAGATAATCTGACAGTCTTTTATCAGTTTGCAAATGTTAATGGTGATTTCTCCATGTACACAAAGTTTGTGATTCTGCAGAGATTTGTTCTAGGTTTTACACACAGATCAGCCATCACACTGAAACTACTAACTGGTGAAGTGAATAACATTTGATTGTCTCATTACAATGGCACCCCTCAAGGGGTGGGATATATTCGGCAGCAAGTGAACAGTCAGTTCTTGAAGTTGATGTGTTGGAAGCAGGGAAAATGGGCAAGCATAAGGATCTGAGCAACTTTGACAAGGGCTAAATTGTGATGGCTAGACAAGTCAGTCAGAGCATCTCCAAAACAGCAGGTACTATGGGGTGCTACAGGTATGCAGTGGTTAATACCAACCAAAAGTGGTCCAATGAAGGACAACCAGTGAACTTGTCACAGGGTCATGGGCACCCAAGGTTTACTGCTGCACGTGGTGAGTGAAGGCTAACCAGTCTGGTCCAATCTCACAGAAGAGCGACTAAAGAACAGGTTGATGTTTCTGCAAAGCCAGATGAGAGACACCAGCTTAATAGAATTGAGGAATATGTAAAGGACAACATTAGATACTGGATGCTTATTAACTTCCTTCTGTTTAACTCTGACAAGACAGAAGTACTTGTACTAGGACCACATGCAGCTAGAAGTAAGTCTTCTGATTCAACAGTAATTCTGGAAGGCCTTTCTTTCATCATGTGCAGCAGTAAAAGACCTTGGTGTGATTGTTGATTACATGTGATCATTGATAACTCATATCGATAACATTGTCCAGATAGCTTTCTTTCATTTCAGAAATATTGCTAAGATAAGAAATCCCTGATGAAGTCTCCTGAAGGAGTTGAAAGCTTGGGTATGTCCAAGAATTATGTGCAGTAAAAAAAAAAAATTTAAACCTTTTTATGTAAGCTAAGAAATGTGTCATTACATGATGCAGAAAAACTAGTTCACATGTTTGTTACCTCTAGGTTGGATTATTATAATGCCTTACTGTCTGGATGTTCCAATTAGTGCATAAACAAGCTCCAGTTAGTTCAAAATGCAGCAGCAAGAGTCCTTACTAGAACTAAAAGATATGACCACATCACCCCGTCTTATCCACACTGCATTGGCTCCCAATCAAATTTTATATTGATTATAAAATACTACTATTGACCTTCAATACACTGAATTGTCTTGCACCACAGAATCTGAGCCAACTTCTGGTCCTTTATGACCTGCCATGCCGCCTTAGATTAAAAGTGCAGGCTATCTGCTGGTACCTCATTTAAAGAAGGCTACATCAGGGGGCAGAGCCTTTTCTTACAAAGCCCCACAATTATGGAATAGCCTTCCAAGCAGTGTTTGGGACTCAGACACAATCTGTGTTTAAGTCTAGGCTGAAAACACATCTTTTTAGTCAAGCCTTTTGCTAAAAGTTTTTTTTTTTTTTTTATTAGGTAAAGGAGTTGATCTGGAGGGTCCTCAGGCATAGTGTGTTTTGGTAAACTGGGATGTATGGATGCTGTCTCACTCGCTCACTCAGGTTTATTGATTGGTGTAGTGGCTGGCTGTTTTATGTTCCAGGGTGCCCTCATGTCTGTGTTACCTTCTGGCTCTCCCTTTTTAGTTATTCTGTCATAGTTTTGCCGGAGTCCCTGCTTGGACTCTGTGCAAAATGTATCCTGTTGTGACTCATTACATGACACTAGGCATACCTAACTACCTGTGTTTTCTCTCTTCCCTCTGTCTGTCCCTCTGAGTTACATGTTGATCCTCAGACACCAATAAGGTGCTGACCTTTTCTGCTCCTCAGACTTGCCTGATCCATCCTGATGCCCTATGTCTGGCTGGAGTCTCATCTCATTGCTCCTGTGGAGGATGGTCCCATATGGACAGTCGAAAGTCACACTTGGAAGATGGCTCTGGACACTTAAAGTAATTAATTTATGTCTGAGGACTACAGCTGATTTGCTAACTTTTGGACTGCAGTTGTCATGAACAGTTTTGCACTAAAGTTTCCATCAGTGAACAGTTTATAACTTCAACAAAACAGACTTCATGTTAAAACTATAATATTTTCTGGTTTCATAGTTATACTTTGTGACTATCTAGGACACAGTTATAGAAATGAGTTATTTATAATCACACTATCTGTTATCACCCAGATGAGGATGCATTCCCTTTTGAGTCTGGTTCCTCCTGAGGTTTCTTCCTCATGACGTCTGAGGGAATTTTTCTTTGCCACCATCACCAGAGGCTTGCTCATTGGGGCTAAATTAGGGATAAAATTAGCTCATGTTTAAAGCCTTTAATTTTCTGTAAAGCTGCTTTGTGACAATGTGCATTGTTAAAAGTGCTATATAAATAAACTTGACTTGCTGAACTTTGTTAATGCTCACTTTGATTGAAAGGTGTCCGAACATAGTGCATCACTATATATGGGACTGCATAACAGCAGACTGGTCAGAGTGCCCATGCTGGTCCCTGTCCACCACTGAAAACATAATGGTCACGTGAGTATCAGAACTGGACCATGCAGCAATGGAAGAAGGTGGCCTGGTCAGATGAATCACATTTTTTTTTACATCATGTGGATGGCTGGGTGCATGTGTGGCATTTACCTGGGGAAGAGATGGCATCAGGATGCATTATGGGAAGAAGGCAAGCCGGCAGAGACAGTATGATATTCTGCTGGGAAAACTTGGGTATTGGCATTCATGTGGATGTTACTTTGACATGGACCACCAACCTAAACATTGTTGCAGACCAAGTACACCCCTTCAGTGGCTGATTTCAGCAGGATATTGCAACCTGCTTCACTGGAAAAAATCCTCAGAAATGGTTTGAGGAATCTGACAAAGAGTTGAAGGTGCTGACTTGGCCTCCAAATTCCCCAGACCTTAATCTGATCGAGCATCTGTGGGATGTGCTGGACAAACAAGTCTGATCCAGGGAGGCGCCACCTTCAAGGATCTGCCACCACCATGTCCTGGTGCCAGGTATCACAGGACAACTTCAGAGGTCTTGTGGAGTCCATGCTCCACATAATAGGGGACCTACACAATATAAGGGAAGTGGTTTATGTTATGGCTAATTGGCATAGAAGGAAATTACAATCATGCAATCATTGGTGCAATCATTGATAAATATGGTACAGTATTAGTTTCCACTGCAACACTGATTACATGCAGCTATGTATGTATGCCAAACCAGATGACAAATACAAATTCAGTCAGTTATGTCCTTTACACATTCTTAAACCTTAAGTTTACTTAAGGTTTAAGAATGTGTAAAGGACATAACTGACTGAATGCTGTATGACTGTCTTCTACATTTACTTAATTCTAACAAAATATACCAAGGCCCCAAAGGTCAATCTGATGAAACTCCATAGATCAAGGGACTGAGTAGAATGGACTCGGAGGCTTGTGAGACTTGAGGGAAAGATAAACAGATTAAAGAGCAGTAAGAATCTCAGATTGGGGTGACTGTTCTTCTTTCAACATGACACTGTCCAAAACGTACAAGTAAGACAGCATAGAAGTGGCTTTGGGACAAGTGTGTGAATGTTCTTGAGTATCTCAGAATCTGGAGTCCAAAGACACTGAACATCTCCTGAGAGACATGAAAAGAACAGTTCAATGACATTCCCCATATGAACTGATAGACATTGTGACATCATCCCTAAGAAGACTGAGGCTGTAATTAGCTAAAGATGCTTGAACAAAGTACCAAATCAAGGAGCTGAATACTTGTTTACTTGTGTTACTGGAATATTTTTCAAATGCACTGTAACAAACACTATCAACAAAATCTAGACCACATGACTCATGATTTTATGTCAGCATCAAAATCCAATAAAATATCCAGTGTATCCAATTCTAGGCAAGAGAGCGGTGTTGAAATTAGCATTTACAAATGTTTAGATAAGAGTGTGTCACAAATAATGAAGGATTTATTTAGGTGTCACATAGTGGTTCTTGAAAGTTTGTGAACCATTTAGAATTTTCTATATTTCTGAATAAAGATGACGTAAAACATCAGATTTTCACAAAAGTCCTATAAGTACATAAAGAGAACCCAGTTAAACAAATGAGACAAAAATATTATACTTGGTCATTTATTTATTGAGGAAAATGATCCAATATTACATATCTGTGAGTGGCAAAAGTATGTGAACCTTTGCTTTCAGTATCTGGTGTGACACCCTTGTGCAGCAATAACTGCAACTAAATGTTTCCGTTAACTGTTGATCAGTCCTGTACTCTGGCTTGGAGGAATTTTAGCCCATTCCTCTGTACAAAACAGCTTCAACTCTGGGATCTTGGTGAGTTTCCTCACATGAACTGCTTGCTTCAGGTCCTTCCACATCATTTCGATTGGATTAAGGTCAAGACTTTGACTTGGCCATTCCAAAACATTAACTTTATTCTTCTTTAACCATTCTTTGGTAGAACGACTTGTGTGATGAGGGTTGTTGTCTTGCTGCATCACCCACCTTCTCTTGAGATTCAATTCATGGACAGATGTCCTGATATTTTCCTTTAGAATTCGCTGGTATAATTCAAAATTCATTGTTCCATCAATGATGGCAAGCCATCCTGGCCCAGATGCAGCAAAACAGGCCTAAACCATGATACTACCACCACCATGTTTCACAGATGGGATAAGGTTCTTATGCTGGAATGCAGTGTTTTCCTTTCTCCAAACATAATGCTTCTCATTTAAACCAAAAAGTTATATTTTGGTCTCATCTGTCAACAAAACATTTTTTCAATAGCCTTCTGGCTTGTCCACGTGATCTTTAGCAAACTTCAGACAAGCAGCAATGTTCTTTTTGGAGAGCAGTGGCTTTCTCCTTGCAACCCTGCCATACACACCATTGTTGTTCAGTGTTCTCCCGATGGTGGACTCATGAACATTAACATTAGCCAATGTGAGAGAGGCCTTCAGTTGCTTAGAAGTTACCCTTGGGTCCTTTGTGACCTCGCTGACTATTACACGCCTTGCTCTTGGAGTGATCTTTGTTGGTTGACCACTCCTGGGGAGGGTAACAATGGTCTTGAATTTCCTCCATTTGTAAACAATCTGTCTGACTGTGGATTGGTGGAGTCCAAACTCTTTAGAGATGATTTTGTAACCTTTTCCAGCCTGATGAGCATCAACAATGTTTTTTCTGAGGTTCTCAGAATTATCCTTTGTTTTTGCCATGATACACTTCAACAAATGTGTTTTGAAGATCAGACTTTGATAGATCCCTGTTCTTTAAATAAAACAGGGTGTCCACTCACACCTGATTGTCATCCCATTGATTGAAAACAGCTGCCTCTAATTTCCCCTTCAAATTAACTGCTAATCCTAGAGGATCACATACTTTTGCCACTCACAGATATGTAATATCGGATCATTTTCTTCAGTAAATAAATGACCATATATTTTTGTCTTATTTGTTTAACAGTGTTCTTTTTATCTACTTTTAGGACTTGTGTGAAAATCTGATGATGTTTTAGGTCATCTTTATGCAGAAATATAGAAAATTCTAAAGGGTTCACAAACTTTCAAGCACCACTGTAGCTCTCAGAACAAGTGTTACTGTAATATTTTTAAAGAGTTTTATATGAGCTCTATTCTCCATGATCTCTCCCAATAAAACTTTTTAAAAATACTGTTTGCAAAACCAACTTAAAAAAAAGACTACATACAAAATGCCCTTTTAATAAATGCCACTTGAATGCAGTGAGTATACATTGTGAGGAGAGGGTTTTCCTGTTGCTTGATGCAAATTGAGACTGAAGGAGCAGCAGCATTACAGCGTGAACACTGCTAATGCATGGAGAGGTGCCAGCACTCGCTGCCAACATCCCTCAACTCTCCCGTTTGGCTTATTAATAAAGACACTTGGAAATCCGTGTCCCAGTCTGTACCGCACCTGGCAGTACAGCAAAAAAAAAAAAAAAACCTGTCATCCTATTTCATTCTAAATGCTAAATGACCTCAGTCAGGCCACATAAACACAACCATGCATATCTAATATCTAATATATCTAAAGTAATGCACAGTTGACTCATGAGCCATAAAATCTAGAGGAAGAAAAACACAATGCAAGATCAATTTCAAATTTTGCACAAAATCCCCTTCAGAAGAGAAGCAGTTGGTTGTTATATTGCTGGTGTCTTTCCTTACTTGATTACTTTTGATAGTTAACATAGATGCATCATATGCAAACACTTTTTATTCAATTAAAAAAAATATATTCCCAAGAAGTCAGCAACATGAATTATGTTTCCATCAGCAACTATTAAGTAAAAAATTACAAGCATGACCAATTAAATGAGTGGCATAAAACACCAAAGAGAATATGTCACCATTTATGAGAAAAAGGTCTTTCCATTACATTTACAAGCACCTCAAAAAAAACCTTTCCTCTTTCCTTTTCTATTTTGAATCATGGAATACAAATGATTTCCAAAATTATTAGCCACAAAATAAATAAACATTATGAAAAAATGATTCTTACTGCAACTATACAGAATGTGCCAAAATTATTGATACACTGAAGGACATTTTTCCTGGGATATAAATGAGGTTGAAATGAGGTAAAATCTTTTTGTTTGTCCATTACCAATTAAATAAAAGAATACAAATCGAGGTAGATCAAGGGCAAACATGTTTGTTGAATAAGACTTCATCACACACTGTGCCATCATTCTAAAGTGACATCTTGTGCACTTTTCGCATGAGAGAATGTAGATTTGGGTATTTTTGCATTAAATGTGTGATGCATAAAATAACCATCAAGCCTCCCATTATTTTATGTGTACATCACACATATAAATGATGTTTTAGCCTGTAGAAAGTCTACATTATGTCAAAAGTAATATTAGTTTTGCATTTCTGATTTTTGGGATATTATTTTATCCTTCATTAGAAATTTTTAATGTATTTTATTTTACTGGAGCATTTACACCAGTATTATATATACACCAGCATTTACGACCTTCACAAACTGTGAGGTCGCCTAGTGGACAGCGTGTCTGCCTCTTGATCGGGAGATTATGAGTTCTGCTTTTGGTCAGATTATACCAAAGACCATCATAAAAATGGTACCTACTGCCATCTGGCAAGGCATGCTGCAATACAGATGTGAGTGGGGAGTCAAACTCTCACAGTTACCAAAGGACTAGCCTTCCACTATGGAGATTGGTGCTGCCCGATTGCATGGTATGGGAAAGACTTAACTTATTTATTTATTTTACTTCACAAGCTTCAATAAAAAAGGAGCACCTGTAGGTTCCATCCTTGAACTGGAACCATTCTTTTTCCAAGATCTGTATGTTCTTGTGGGGTGAAGGATGTGGGAGAGAGGAGACATGGAGGCACCAATCAGAATACTGGGAAGAACCACTGCATCTGTGTACCACTGCTAAGCCATGTAGTTACAATTTCAAACCATTTTCTTTTGTGTTAAATCTGGTCTCAAAGTTGCGTAAGAATTCACATGATTCAGCATCTATTGACTTAAACATACAGTACATGCATATCTCATCTCATCTCATTATCTCTAGCCGCTTTATCCTTCTACAGGGTCGCAGGCAAGCTGGAGCCTATCCCAGCTGACTACGGGCGAAAGGCGGGGTACACCCTGGACAAGTCGCCAGGTCATCACAGGGCTGACACATAGACACAGACAACCATTCACACTCACATTCACGCCTACGGTCAATTTAGAGTCACCAGTTAACCTAACCTGCATGTCTTTGGACTGTGGGGGAAACCGGAGCACCCGGAGGAAACCCACGCGGACACGGGGAGAACATGCAAACTCCACACAGAAAGGCCCCCGCCGGCCCCGGGGCTCGAACCCAGGACCTTCTTGCTGTGAGGCGACAGCGCTAACCACTACACCACCGTGCCGCCGTACATGCATATATATATATATATATATATATATATATATATATTACCGTTCAAAAGTTTGGGGTCACTTTGAAATTTCCTTATTTTTGAAAGAAAAGCACTGTTCTTTTCAGTGAAGATCACTTTAAACTAATCAGAAATACACTCTATAGACCCTTTTCACGTGACGTCACGACAAACGCGGCCGCCATTTTGGACGTGTACTACCAGTAGTTTACCACAGCCAACATTGAGGAACGGCAGCAAAGAAAGTTTTTACTTTCAGCAAGACTTCCATCATGCCACTATATTGTTGTGCATCTGGATGTAGTAACCATCAACAAACAAGGCAAGGTTTATCATTTTATCGGATCCCGATGGAGAAGATGGATAGCGCCCATTAACAGATTGGCAGCCCTCAGCATACCAGCGCTTGTGTAGTGACCACTTTGTTGGAGGTAAGACGAATAAAATTAGCCAGAAAAGGCATTACATTGCTGTTAACATTCTGTGGCGGTGAGTGTGTAACCAAATAGGTTAAAATAACCCATTGTAACCTCTTTGTTCTTCTGTAGTAGCTATTGTTGACTAGCTAATGTCAACAAGTAGCTGGTATGTTACTGTAGCAATGTTTATGTTCAGTCATTTGGATGACTGTTAAAACCTTTCAGTCTCAAGTTTTTCCTTTACTGTATTTACTAGTTTACTGTAATTATGATCCGGCAGCTATTTACACCAGATCCAGTATAAATAGCTGCTGGAGCCGACGTCTGAGGTTCTGGAGCGCGCTCCGGCTTGCTCTCCCTCAAATTAAGCAGCGCGCGCCGGCTTGCTCCCGGAGTGCCCCGACCGAGGTTCCCCTCAAATTAAGCAGCGCGTGCCGGCTTGCTCCGTAACCTCAGCCGGAGCACTCCTGGAGCAAGCCGGAGCGCGCTCCGGAACCTCAGCCGGAGCACTCCTGGAGCCAGCCGGAGCGCGCTCCGGAACCTCGGCCGGAGCACTCCTGGAGCAAGCCGGAGCGCGCTCCGGAACCTCGGACGTTGGCGTGTATGTGTATGGCGATGGGTTTTTAATGACATAGGTATACAGATCATGTGGGCTGAAGTCAGGTAAAGACGAGGGCTTCGTGTACTTCCGTACGTCAGTGAACAATCCTGGTGGAAGCAGGTAAACGTCGTTCTCTAAGCCTGCTAACCTCAATTTTTGCAAATACCTCTCCCTCTGCTCGCCCTGTAAATGCCCTACGTCGCTGGATAGTGAAGGTGTTTTCTGCATCTCGCTCCTTTTTCTTTTATGTTTTTCGTTTGTCGCCTTCCTCGCATTCAAACTGATTCGAGCCGAAGTCCACTACATGTCCAAAATGGCGGTCGCGTTTACGAAGGTCACGTGACTGAAAAGGGTCCATACATTGCTAATGTGGTAAATGACTATTCTAGCTGCAAATGTCTGGTTTTTGGTGCAATATCTACATAGATGTATAGAGGCCTATTTCCAGCAACGATCACTCCAGTGTTCTAATGGTACAATGTGTTTGCTCATTGCCTCAGGCCAAGTTTATATTAGACCGTATCTGTCTCGTTTTCTTCGCGGATGCACTGTCCGTTTACATTAAAACGCCTGGAAACGCCGGGAAACGGGAATCCGCCAGGGTCCACGTATTCAATCCAAATCGTGTCTGGTCCGGTGCTGTGTAAACATTGAGAATACGCGGATACGCGGATACGCTGTGCTGAGCTCTAGCTAGCGTCGTCATTGGACAACGTCACTGTGACATCCACCTTCCTGATTCTCTGGCGTTGGTCATGTGACGCGACTGCTGAAAAACGGTGCGGACTTCCGCCTTGTATCACCTTTCATTAAAGAGTATAAAAGTATGAAAATACTGCAAATACTGATGCAAATACTGCCCATTGTGTAGTTATGATTGTCTTTAGGCTTGCCATCCTTCCACTTGCAAGTGGTAAGTGACACGCATGCCTGACATGCACTGAGATCACACACACAGCGGCTCAGTCCCAAATCACTGCTCGTGCGCTATACTCGCGCGCTCTGTGAGCTGCGCAGGGCCAGAGTGCGCACCCTCCAGAGGGCACTCACTGTTCAGGGCGGAGTGATTTGGAGTGCAGGATGCCTGCAGAGCCGAGCGTATCTGTGTATTGGCGTTGCTATGTGCACGTGAATGGTGTATTGGCGTTGCTGTGTGCACACTAATCGTTTTAAAAACGTTAATCTGATCATCCGCTGATACGGTCTAATGTAAACCCCACCTCAGAAAGCTAATGGATGATTAGAAAACCCTTGTACAATCATGTTAGCACAGCTGAAAACAGTTTAGCTCTTTAGAGAAGCTATAAAACTGACCTTCCTTTGAGCAGATTGAGTTTCTGGAGCATCACATTTGTGGGGTCGATTAAATGCTCAAAATGGCCAGAAAAATGTCTTGACTATATTTTCTATTCATTTTACAACTTATGGTGATAAATAAAAGTGTGACTTTTCATGGAAAAAACAAAATTGTCTGGGTGACCCCAAACTTTTGAATGGTAGTGTATATATATATATATATATATATATATATATATATATATATATATGAATGACTTAAACAAGGCATTTGCATGAGCCATGTCATATCATTTTATTGGCCTGGAATTCACACTGCTTCAGGAAGTGATTATTGTTGTCCTACAACCCCGATTACAAAAAAGTTGGGACAAAGTACAAATTGTAAATAAAAACAGAATGCAGTAATTTACAAATCTCAAAAACTGATATTGTATTCACAATAGAACATAGACAACATATCAGATGTCGAAAGTGAGACATTTTGAAATTTCAAGCCAAATATTGACTCATTTGATATTTCATGACAGCAACACATCTCAAAAAAGTTGGGACAAGGGCAATAAGAGGCTGGAAAAGTTAAAGGTACAAAAAAGGAACAGCTGGAGGACCAAATTGCAAGTCATTAGGTCAATTAGCAATAGGTCATTAACATGACTGGGTATAAAAAGAGCATCTTGGAGTGGCAGCGGCTCTCAGAAGTAAAGATGGGAAGAGGATCGCCAATCCCCCTAATTCTGTGCCGACAAATAGTGGAGCAATATCAGAAAGGAGTTTGACAGTGTAAAATTGCAAAGAGTTTGAACATATCATCATCTACAGTGCATAATATCATCAAAAAATTCAGAGAATCTGGAAGAATCTCTGTGCGTAAAGGTCAAGGTCGGAAAACCATACTGGGTGCCCGTGATCTTCGGGCCCTTAGACGGCACTGCATCACATACAGGCATGCTTCTGTATTGGAAATCACAAAATGGGCTCAGGAATATTTCCAGAGAACATTATCTGTGAACACAAGTCACCGTGCCATCCGCCGTTGCCAGCTAAACTCTATAGTTCAAAGAAGAAGCCGTATCTAAACATGATCCAGAAGCACAGACGTCTTCTCTGGGCCAAGGCTCATTTAAAATGGACTGTGGCAAAGTGGAAAACTGTTCTGTGGTCAGACGAATCAAAATTTGAAGTTCTTTATGGAAATCAGGGACGCCGTGTCATTCGGACTAAAGAGGAGAAGGATGACCCAAGTTGTTATCAGCACTCAGTTCAGAAGCCTGCATCTCTGATGGTATGGGGTTGCATTAGTGCGTGTGGCATGGGCAGCAGGGGCGCCTGCAGGGTTGACCTGTAAGGTACGCACTAGCGGTGTAATCCCCCCCCCCCCCCCAAAAAAAAAAACGCTTGCGTGCTGCAGTTTCTATGAAGAGTCGATCTATAGGCTTATACACAAAACAACGATAGAACTTTAACTTGAAATTGAACAATAGCCTTCCATGAACACAGGCTGATATTTGAACAACATATGTGAACTACACACGACAATAAACAATAAACTCTTTATAGCCTCGATTAGAATCTAGTGAACTTGCTCAGCACTACCGCACGCACGAGTACACACAGACCTACACCGCAAGCGCAGTCCTGTCCCCAGGCCACCAAGCGCTAGGTAAAGGCGCACCCAATCACCGAGCAAAATTGTGCCTATTCAAAGTTAATTCGTCTTCTACCTGTAGCGTCGAACTGCCTCATAATCTCTTCGCTGTCAATCTCCATATCAAAATGAATGTTCATGAGTGCAAGCCCAGTGAGCCTTGTATCACTCATGGTATTGCGCAAGTATGTTTTGAGACGTCTTCATTGACCAATGAGCTTTCTTGGTCACGCACACCCCGCCCACTCCTGAAGCACACAAATGCACCGGCACACACACGTCTCTCTCTCTCTCTTTCTTTCTCAAATTATGTTGCATTGCCAAAGCATTCAGGTAACAATTATAATTAAAAAAAAATCTCTCTCTCCCCAAGGTACGCCTAGTGTGTACGGCCGTACGCCTGGCGGCTCCACTGATGGGCAGCTTACACATCTGGAAAGACACCATCAATGCTGAAAGGTATATCCAGGTTCTAGAGCACCATATGCTCCCATCCAGACGACGTCTCTTTCAGGGAAGACCTTGCATTTTCCAACATGACAGTGTCAAACCACATACTGCATCAATTACAGCATCATGGCTGCGTAGAAGAAGGGTCTGGGTACTGAACTGGCCAGCCTGCAGTCCAGATCTTTCACAGTGGTAAACATGGCCTTGTCCCAACTTTTTTGAGATGTGTTATTGTCATGAAATTTAAAATCACCGAATTTTTCTCTTTAAATGATACATTTTCTCAGTTTAAACATTTGATATGTCATCTATGTTCTATTCTGAATAAAATATGGAATTTTGAAACTTCCACATCATTGCATTCCGTTTTTATTTACAATTTGTACTTTGTCCCAACTTTTTTGGAATCGGGGTTGTACCGTAAATCACCATGAGAGAACAAAAGAAATATGGGCCGTCCATTAATCATGGCCATGAAGTTACAGTGAGATTTCATTCTACTCAACACTGGACTATAAACTCTTGCTCACAGACCTTTGGCAAGCACAAAGCTTTTGCAAATCAATAGGCTTCGTTGTTCTATATTGGAATAATTAACTCTGGTGAACCAACTACTACTGGCTTCCCTGTCATCAGTATATTTTTTTCTTAGCTTTTGTTTTTAAACATTTTTCCCCAGTTTATAATCCAAGCTATTTCATGATTTTAGGTTTCTATTTTAAACTCAATTCTTATGATCATACTCTCCCCACAATATGGTGCATATATTCAGGATCAAGACAAAAATTCATAAATAAAGCATCAGATTGCAACATTCCATATTTTTGTTATTTTAGACAGCATGGCACAGAGGGCACAAATGTATACAGGGGTTGTGTTAGAATAAATATGTCAAATAATAAGAGGTGTATGATGCTGTAATACAACCAAATCAGCTCCTGTCTTTGTGTCCTTGTTCCTTTCCTCTCCTTATGTTAATAATAAATAGATTTTTAAAAGTCAAATTATGCCTTGCATACAGTGGTGCTTGAAAGTTTGTGAACCCTTTAGAATTTTCTATATTTTTGCATAAAGATGACCTAAAACATCATCAGATTTTTACACAAGTCCTAAAAGTAGATAAAGAGAATCTAGTTAAACAAATAAGACAAAAATATTATACTTGGTCATTTATTTATTGAGGAAAATGATCCAATATTACATATCGGTAAGTGGCAAAAGTATGTGAACCTCTAGGATTAGCAGTTCATTTGAAGGTGAAATTAGAGTCAGGCATTTTCAATCAATAGGATGACAATCAGGTGTGAGTGGGCACCCTGTTTTATTTAAAGAACAGGGATCTATCAAAGTCTGATCTTCAAAACAAATGTTTGTTGAAGTGTATCATGGCACAAACAGAGGAGATTTCTGAAGACCTCAGAAAAAGCGTTGTTGATGCTCATTAGGCTGGAAAAGGTTACAAAACCATCTCTAAAGAGTTTGGACTCCACCAATCCACAGTCAGACAGATTGTGTACAAATGGAGGAAATTCAAGACCATTGTTACCCTCCCCAGGAGTGGTTGACCAAGAAAGATCACTCCAAGAGCAAGACGTATAATAGTCAGCGAGGTCACAAAGGACCCCAGGGTAACTTCTAAGCAACTGAAGGCCTCTCTCACATTGGCTAATGTTAATATTCATGAGTCCACCATCAGGAGAACACTAAACAACAATTGTGTGCATGGCAGGGTTGCAAGGAGAAAGCCACTGCTCTCCAAAAAGAACATTGCTGCTCGTCTGCAGTTTGCTAAAAATCATGTGAACAAGCCAGAAGGCTATTGTGAAATGTTTTGTTGACAGATGAGTCCAAAATAGAACTTTTTGGTTTAAATGAGATGCGTTATGTTTGGAGAAAGTAAAACACTGCATTCCAGCATAAGAACCTTATCCCATCTGTGAAACATTGTGGTGGTAGTATCATGGTTTGGGCCTGTTTTGCTGCATCTAGGCCAGGACGGCTTGCCATCATTGATGGAACAATGAATTCTGAATTATACCAGCAGATTCTAAAGGAAAATGTCAGGACATCTGTCCATGAACTGAATCTCAAGAGAAGGTGGGTGATGCAGCAAGACAACAACCCTAAGCACACAAGTCGTTCTACCAAAGAATGGTTAAAGAAGAATAAAGTTAATGTTTTGGAATGGCCAAGTCAAAGTCCTGACCTTAATCCAATCGAAATGTTGTGGAAGGACCTGAAGCGAGCAGTTCATGTGAGGAAACCCACCAAGATCCCAGAGTTGAAGCTGTTTTGTATGGAAGAATGGGCTAAAATTTCTCCAAGCTGGTGTGCAGGACTGACCAACAGGTACTGGAAACATTTGGTTGCAGTTATTGCTGCACAAGGGGGTCACACCAGATACTGAAAGCAAAGGTTCCCATACTTTTGCCACTTACAGATATGTAATATTGGATCATTTACCTCAATAAATAAATGTCCACGTATAATATTTTTGTATGAACTAGAAGGGCACTTGGAGAGCGCAGACCTCCACCAAAGCCAACCGTTGACACTTCTGTAATATGCAAATCTGCAACCGCAACCACTTTATATCTGGATATATTTCCCAAAATCGAGCGTAGCATAGTTCTGTCAGGCCACGAAGTCAAGCTCAGCCCTCGGTCCCAGCACATCAGCTGACTGCAGCTGATCTCAAGCCAGCCCACATCACCTGTCAGGTCAGCTGATTCCCTTCTGTGCATTCTATTGGCAAATCTCTCATAGAGCACCTTATTTAAACTGCTTTACCCTGCCTACTTTTGCTGCTTGCAGCCGTTTTGCATCCCACCTCCACCCCAACTTCTCCTTCGCAATAAGAGTTGGGGTAGGGATAGGGCACAATGCAAAGCTATTGTGAAGTAATGCAAATGTATTGTGAGAAAACAGAATTACAATTGTGTGGATAAACTGCAGCAGATAATTTGAAAACAAGCTTGTTTATATTTACAAGAGTAGAGTTTGTGAACCACACAGTTTTTTTTGTGTGTGATTCATTTATCTGCTCTGCTTAAGTACAACCCCGATTCCAAAAAAGTTGGGACAAAGTACAAATTATATTACATTTTCTCAGTTTAAACATTTGATATGTCATCTATGTTCTATTCTGAATAAAATATGGAATTTTGAAACTTCCACATCATTGCATTCCGTTTTTATTTATAATTTGTACTTTGTCCCAACTTTTTTGGAATCGGGGTTGTACTTAAGCAGAGCAGATAAACGAATCACACACAAAAAAAAACTGTGTGGTTCACAAACTCTACTCTTGTAAATATAAACAAGCTTGTTTTCAAATTATCTGCTGTAGTTTATCCACCCAATTGTAATTCTGTTTTCTCACAATACATTTGCAATTACTTCACAATAGTTTTGGATTGTGCCCTATCCCTACCCCAACTCTTATTGCGAAGGAGAAGTTGGGGTGGAGGTGGGATGCAAAAAGGCTTGCAGAGAAAGCAGCAAAAGTAGGCAGGGTAAAGCAGTTTAAATAAGGTGCTCTATGAGAGATTTGCCAATAGAATGCACAGAAGGGAATCAGCTGACCTGACAGGTGATGTGGGCTGGCTTGAGATCAGCTGCAGTCAGCTGATGTGCTGGGACCGAGGGCTGAGCTTGACTTCGTGGCCTGACAGAACTATGCTACGCTCGATTTTGGGAAATATATCCAGATATAAAGTGGTTGCGGTTGCAGATTTGCATATTACAGAAGTGTCAACGGTTGGCTTTGGTGGAGGTCTGCGCTCTCCAAGTGCCCTTCTAGTTCATACAAAAATATTATACGTGGACATTTATTTATTGAGGTAAATGATCCAATATTACATATCTGTAAGTGGCAAAAGTATGGGAACCTTTGCTTTCAGTATCTGGTGTGACCCCCTTGTGCAGCAATAACTGCAACCAAATGTTTCCAGTACCTGTTGGTCAGTCCTGCACACCAGCTTGGAGAAATTTTAGCCCATTCTTCCGTACAAAACAGCTTCAACTCTGGGATCTTGGTGGGTTTCCTCACATGAACTGCTCGCTTCAGGTCCTTCCACAACATTTCGATTGGATTAAGGTCAGGACTTTGACTTGGCCATTCCAAAACATTAACTTTATTCTTCTTTAACCATTCTTTGGTAGAACGACTTGTGTGCTTAGGGTTGTTGTCTTGCTGCATCACCCACCTTCTCTTGAGATTCAGTTCATGTTAGGACTAGGACTGTTTTGGCCTCTAGAGGCCGCTGTTATTTCCTTTTCATGTCGTGTTTATTTTGGCCTCTAGAGGCCGCCACTGTTCCTGTGTCTTGTGTTTGTGTTAATTGCCTAATTATCTTCACCTGTGTCCTTAATTAGTTTGTCTATTTATACCCCTGAGTTCAGTCCTCTTGTCACGGAGTCTTTGTGCTGTTATGTTTATCTCCAGTTTCCTTTGTACTGTGTTTTTTGATCTTCTTAGCTTTTGAATTTTTGCACTTTGCTTTTCTTTTGGATTATACTTTGTTTTTTTTTTGTCTTTTGTTTTGCCCTGTATATAGTGTATATAGTTTAAATAAACCTTTTGATTCTTTTTCTACTTCCGCCTCACGCCTCTGCATTTGAGTCATCCCCCTGGTGGCCTAGTGGGGGTTTGCTGGATTATCACACCAACGAACCAGGTTCGAATCCCAGCAAAACCCTAACAGAAAGACTCCGTCATGACCGACTCAGCAGAGGCTGCTTCAACTGTCTACCCGGCCAACCTTCAGGGAATTATGGCAGCTTTGACACGCTTCGGAGCGACCATGGACGCTCATGGACGTACGCTCACCAGCCAACGTGAGGCCCTCGCTCGCCACGAGGAACTGCTTCAGCAAATTGGGAAAACCCTGGCACAGCTGACATCTCTGCCTGCATCTCCTGCTCCTGATCCAGTTCCTGCTCCTGATCCAGCTCCCACTCCTGCTCCAGTGCCTCCTGCAATGCTGCCTTCTTCACCTCGCGAACCCAGCCTTCCTGCACCACAGAGGTATGACGGCAAGCACAGTGAGTGCCGAGAGTTCCTTACCCAGTGTCAACTCACCTTTGAGCTTCAGCCTACCACCTACACTACGGATCGCCGCAAGATTGCCTTTGTGATCACCTTATTAGCTGGTAAGGCGCGAGCCTGGGCTACTGCTATCTGGCAAAGACAGGGACCTGAGTGCTTTGATTTCCAGCTGTTTTCTGAAGAGATGCTTCGGGTCTTCGATCAGGCAGACATCAGTACCGACGCAGCCCGAAAGCTCATGTCCATCCGGCAAGGAGGAAGCGTCGCAGATTACGCCATCTCGTTCCGAACACTCGCAGCAGTAAGTGGATGGAACGAGACTGCCCTGGTGTCAGCCTTCCACCATGGTCTGTCTGACCCCATCAAGGACGGTCTGGCCTCTATTGGATGCCCAAGTGACCTCGAAACCCTCATCTCACATGCTATTCATCTGGACAACAGGATGAGAGAACGCCACCAAGCCTTGAGCCCCCCCAGCCTCCCTACCTCTACCTGGAGACCATCTACCTCCTTCAGTGACTGTCCAGAACCCATGCAAGTGGGTCGTACTCGCCTCTCCACATCTGAGAGGGAGCGCAGAAGGAGGGACAAGTGCTGCATCTACTGTGGCAAGCCTGGTCACTTCCGAGCATCATGTCCCGAACTCTTGGGAAAAGGACCGCCCCGTCCAGCCGAGGGAGGGTTGTGACGGGGCCTACCCTCTCTCCCGGACTCCCTGGCCAAGGAATCTACATCCCGGTCTCCATCTCCTGGGGTGAGTCTGTCCACTCTTGTCAAGCTTTGATAGACTCAGGGGCGGCTGGGAACTTTATGGATATTCACTTCGCCCAAAGCATCAATATTCCGACTGCACCTCTTGAAGTCCCACTGTCTGTGTCTGCCCTCGATGGCCAAGCGTTAGGTGATGGAAGAGTCACCCAAGTTACTTCTCCAGTTTTCCTCCAGTCTCAAGGTCACAAGGAAGAAATATCCCTGCACCTGATTCCTTCACCTGAGTTCCCAGTTATTCTAGGCCTTCCTTGGCTTACTCGCCACAACCCTCGCATAGACTGGGTAACAAGCCAGGTTGTGGAATGGGGCCCTGCATGCCATGCCTCTTGTCTGCTCTCTAGCTCTCCTGTGTCTCCTGCCGAGCCCCCTGATCTCACCGAGTTATCTCAAGTTCCCACAGAGTACTGGGATCTCAAGGAGGTATTCAGCAAGAGCAGGGCCGCCGTTCTTCCTCCGCACCGGGCCTACGACTGTGCCATCGACTTGCTCCCTGGGACTACCCCTCCTCGTGGCAGACTGTTTTCACTCTCTCAGCCAGAACGCAAGGCCATGGAGGAATACCTCAAAGATGCCCTGGTCTCTGGGTTTATTCGACCCTCCACTTCACCTGCTGGAGCCGGCTTCTTCTTTGTCGGCAAGAAGGATGGGGGGCTCCGACCATGTATTGATTACAGGGGCCTGAATAAGATCACTGTGCGCAACCGATATCCCCTTCCGCTGATGTCCACAGCTTTCGACCTGCTCCAAGGCGCCACCGTCTTCACCAAGTTGGACCTACGGAACGCATACCACCTCATCCGTATCCGACAGGGAGACGAGTGGAAGACTGCCTTTAACACCCCGTCTGGGCACTACGAATACCAGGTGATGCCCTTCGGACTCACCAACGCACCAGCTGTTTTTCAGGCCCTAATCAACGACGTCTTAAGGGACATGATTAACCTATACGTTTTTGTCTACCTCGACGACATCCTTATCTTTTCCAAGACCGTGCAGGAGCACCGCCACCATGTCCGCCAGGTTCTCCAGAGGCTGCTACAGAACAATCTGTTCGCCAAGGCCCAGAAATGCGAATTTCATGTTCCCGAGGTCTCCTTTCTGGGATTTATTGTACGGACAGGCCAACTCCAAATGGACCCTGCCAAGACCCTGGCCGTCCGGGATTGGCCTACTCCCAAGTCCGTTAAGGAGGTTCAGCGGTTCTTAGGATTCGCTAACTTCTACCGCAAGTTCATCAGGAACTTCAGTTCTGTGGCAGCACCCATGTCAGACCTCACCAAAGGGACAGGTGGATCTTATGGCTGGTCTCCTCAGGCAGAAAAGGCGTTCAAAGACCTCAAGGACCGCTTCTGCACGGCACCCATTCTGGTTCTCCCGGACACCTCCCAACCATTCATCGTGGAGGTGGACGCCTCGGACAGTGGTGTCGGCGCGGTGCTCTCTCAACGTTCGGAAGGAAAGCTGCACCCCTGCGCTTACTTCTCCCACCGCCTGAGTCCTGCTGAGTCCCGGTACGATGTGGGGGATCGAGAACTGCTAGCGGTCAAACTGGCCCTTGAGGAGTGGAGGCACTGGCTGGAGGGAGCACAACATCCATTCCTGGTTTGGACTGACCACAAGAACCTGGAGTACCTCCAGCAAGCCAAGAGACTGAACCCTCGACAGGCTAGGTGGGCCCTGTTTTTCAGTCGGTTTGACTTCACCCTCTCATACCGCCCCGGCTCCAAGAACACCAAACCTGACGCACTGTCCAGACTGTTCTCTGCCACTAACAGGGAGAATGAAGTCGGGCCTATTATCCCTGTGTCCCGGATTGTGGCCCCTGTCCGCTGGGGTATTGAGGAGGCTGTCCGACGAGCCCAACGCCAGGACCCCGGTCCTGGGACGGGGCCACCAGGCCTCTTGTACGTCCCACATCAAGCCCGGGCCAAGGTTCTCCAGTGGGGTCACTCTTCCCCTCTCACCGCCCACCCGGGAGCTCGGAGGACCCTGGACTTCCTGAAAAGATGCTTCTGGTGGCCTAACATGGAGAAGGAAGTAAGGTCATTTGTCCTGTCCTGTGAGGTTTGCACCAGAACCAAGAACCCACGACAGCGTCCCCAGGGTCTCCTGCATCCTCTGACCATTCCCCGGCATCCCTGGTCCCACGTGGCAGTCGACTTTATCACGGGTCTCCCTGAGTCACAAGGTAACACGGTCATTTTGGTCTTAGTTGACAGATTCTCCAAGGCCTGCCGCTTCATACCACTGTGCAAACTCCCCTCTGCTCTTGAAACTGCGAAACTTTTGTTTAATCATGTCTTCCGAGTCTTTGGTCTTCCACAGGACATCGTCTCAGACCGAGGGCCCCAGTTCTCCTCCCGAGTGTGGCACGGGTTCTGCAAGGTCATCGGAGCCACTGCCAGCCTCTCCTCTGGGTTTCACCCACAGTCCAATGGTCAGACGGAGAGGCTCAACCAGGACCTGGAAACCACCCTGCGAGGCCTGGCTATGGATAACCCGACATCGTGGAGCACCTGGCTGCCATGGGCGGAGTACGCCCACAACACCCTGCAGTCATCGGCCACCAAGCTGTCGCCATTCCAGTGCCAATTCGGGTTCCAGTCACCTCTGTTCCCGGACCAGGAGGAGGACGCGGGGGTGCCCTCGGTCAACCAATATGTGAGACAGTGTCGCAAGACCTGGAGCAAGGTCAGGAAGACCCTCATACAGACCTCCAGAACCAACCAGACTCAGGCCAACCGCCATAGAAGACCTGCACACGCTTTCCGCCCTGGGCAGCGTGTTTGGCTGTCCACTAAGGACCTTCCACTGCGGGTGGAGAACCGCAAGCTTGCTCCTCGCTACATTGGCCCCTTCAAGGTGGTGCGCAGGGTGAACCCTGTCTCCTACCGGCTCCAGTTGCCCCGGACTCTGAGGATCAATCCCACTTTCCATGTTTCCCTGTTACGGCCCATACTGACGTCTACGTATGCCCCTGCCCCTAGGAACCCCCCACCCCCCCGCATCTTCCAGGGGCAGACTGTGTTCACTGTGAATCGCCTGCTTGACTGCCGCCGGGTCCGCGGCGGGTTGCAATATCTGGTGGACTGGGAGGGCTATGGTCCTGAGGAGCGCTGCTGGGTTCCTGCTTGGGATGTCCTTGATAAAGAACTATGTCGGGACTTCCATTCGGCCCATCCGGATCGCCCTGGGAACGTCAGGAGACGCTCCTAGAGGGGGGGGTCCTGTTAGGACTAGGACTGTTTTGGCCTCTAGAGGCCGCTGTTATTTCCTTTTCATGTCGTGTTTATTTTGGCCTCTAGAGGCCGCCACTGTTCCTGTGTCTTGTGTTTGTGTTAATTGCCTAATTATCTTCACCTGTGTCCTTAATTAGTTTGTCTATTTATACCCCTGAGTTCAGTCCTCTTGTCACGGAGTCTTTGTGCTGTTATGTTTATCTCCAGTTTCCTTTGTACTGTGTTTTTTGATCTTCTTAGCTTTTGAATTTTTGCACTTTGCTTTTCTTTTGGATTATACTCTTTGTTTTTTTTTTGTCTTTTGTTTTGCCCTGTATATAGTGTATATAGTTTAAATAAACCTTTTGATTCTTTTTCTACTTCCGCCTCACGCCTCTGCATTTGAGTCATCCCCCTGGTGGCCTAGTGGGGGTTTGCTGGATTATCACACCAACGAACCAGGTTCGAATCCCAGCAAAACCCTAACAGTTCATGGACAGATGTCCTGACATTTTCCTTTAGAATCTGCTGGTATAATTCAGAATTCATTGTTCCATCAATGATGGCAAGCCGTCCTGGCCTAGATGCAGCAAAACAGGCCCAAACCATGATACTACCACCACAATGTTTCACAGATGGGATAAGGTTCTTATGCTGGAATGCAGTGTTTTACTTTCTCCAAACATAACGCATCTCATTTAAACCAAAAAGTTCTATTTTGGACTCATCTGTCAACAAAACATTTCACAATAGCCTTCTGGCTTGTTCACATGATTTTTAGCAAACTGCAGACGAGCAGCAATGTTCTTTTTGGAGAGCAGTGGCTTTCTCCTTGCAACCCTGCCATGCACACAATTGTTGTTTAGTGTTCTCCTGATGGTGGACTCATGAATATTAACATTAGCCAATGTGAGAGAGGCCTTCAGTTGCTTAGAAGTTACCCTGGGGTGCTTTGTGACCTCACTGACTATTATACGTCTTGCTCTTGGAGTGATCTTTCTTGGTCAACCACTCCTGGGGAGGGTAACAATGGTCTTGAATTTCCTCCATTTGTACACAATCTGTCTGACTGTGGATTGGTGGAGTCCAAACTCTTTAGAGATGGTTTTGTAACCTTTTCCAGCCTAATGAGCATCAACAACGCTTTTTCTGAGGTCTTCAGAAATCTCCTCTGTTTGTGCCATGATACTCTTCAACAAACATTTGTTTTGAAGATCAGACTTTGATAGATCCCTGTTCTTTAAATAAAACAGGGTGCCCACTCACACCTGATTGTCATCCTATTGATTGAAAATGCCTGACTCTAATTTCACCTTCAAATGAACTGCTAATCCTAGAGGTTCACATACTTTTGCCACTTACCGATATGTAATATTGGATCATTTTCCTCAATAAATAAATGACCAAGTATAATATTTTTGTCTTATTTGTTTAACTAGATTCTCTTTATCTACTTTTAGGACTTGTGTAAAAATCTGATGATGTTTTAGGTCATCTTTATGCAGAAATATAGAAAATTCTAAAGGGTTCACAAACTTTCAAGCACCACTGTATGCAAGCCATAATTTGACTGTTAAAAATCTATTTATTATTAACATAAGGAGAGGAAAGGAACAAGGACACAAAGACAGGAGCTGATTTGGTTGTATTACAGCATCATACACCTCTTATTATTTGACATATTTATAGTGGTGCTTGAAAGTTTGTGAACCCTTTAGAATTTTCTATATTTCTGCATAAATATGACCTAAAACATCATCAGATTTTCACGCAAGTCCTAAAAGTAGATAAAGAGAACCCAGTTAAACAAATGAGACACAAATATTATACTTGGTCATTTATTTATTTAGGAAAATGATCCAATATTACATATCTGTGAGTGGCAAAAGTATGTGAACCTCTAGGATTAGCAGTTAATTTGAAGGTGAAATTAGAGTCAGGTGTTTTTATAATCAATGGGATGACAATCAGGTGTGAGTGGGCACCCTGTTTTATTTAAAGAACAGGGATCTATCAAAGTCTGATCTTCACAACACGCGTTTGTGGAAGTGTATCATGGCACAAACAAAGGAGATTTCTGAGGACCTCAGAAAAAGCATTGTTGATGCTCATCAGGCTGGAAAAGGTTACAAAACCATTCTCTAATGAGTTTGGACTCCACCAATCCACAGTCAGACAGGTTGTATACAAATGGAGGAAATTCAAGACCATTGTTACCCTCCCCAGGAGTGGTCGACCAACAAAGATCACTCCAAGAACAAGGCGTGTAAGAGTCGCCGAGGTCACAAAGGACCCCAGGGTAACTTCTAAGCAACTGAAGACCTCTCTCACATTGGATCATGTTAATGTTCATGAGTCCACCATCAGGAGAACACTGAACAACAATAGCGTGCATGGCAGGGTTGCAAGGAGAAAGCCACTGCTCTCCAGAAATAACATTGCTGCTCATCTGCAGTTTGATAAAGATCACGTGGACAAGCCAGAAGGCTATTGGAAAAATGTTTGTGGATGGATGAGACCAAAATAGAACTTTTTGGTTTAAATGAGAAGCGTTATATTTGGAGAAAGGAAAACACTGCATTCCAGCATAAGAACCTTATCCCATCTGTGAAACATGGTGGTGGTAGATTCATGGTTTGGGCCTGTTTTGCTGCATCTGGGCCAGGATGGCTTGCCATCATTGATGGAACAATGAATTCTGAATTACACCAGCGAATTCTAAAGGAAAATATCAAGACACCTGTCCATGAACTGAATCTCAAGAGAAGGTGGGTCATGCAGCAAGACAACAACCCTAAGCACACAAGTCATTCTACCAAAGAATAGTTAAAGAAGAATAAAGTGAATGTTTTGGAATGGCCAAGTCAAAGTCCTGACCTTAATCCAGTGGAAATGTTGTGGAAGGACCTGAAGGGAGTAGTTCATGTGAGGAAACCCACCAACATCCCAGAGTTGAAGCTGTTCTGTACAGAGGAATGGGCTAAAATTCCTCCAAGCCGGTGTGCAGAACTGATCAACACTTACCGCAAATGTTTAGTTGAAGTTATTGCTGCACAAGGGGGTCACACCAGATACTGAAAGCAAAGGTTCACATACTTTTGCCACTCACAGATATGTAATATTGGATATTTTTTCTAAATAAATAAATGACCAAGTATAATATTTTTGTCTCATTTGTTTAACTGGGTTCTCTTTATCTACTTTTAGGACTTGCGTGAAAATCTGATGATGTTTTCGGTCATATTTATGCAGAAATATAGAAAATTCTAAAGGGTTCACAAACTTTCAAGCACCACTGTATTCTAACACAACCCCTGTATACATTTGTGCCCTCTGTGCCATGCTGTCTAAAATAACAAAAATATGGATTGTTGCAATCTGATGCTTTATTTATGAATTTTTGTCTTGATCCTGAATATATGCACCATATTGTGGGGAGAGTATGATCATAAGAATTGAGTTTAAAATAGACACCTAAAATCATGAAATAGCTTGGATTATAAACTGGGGAAAAATGTTTAAAAACAAAAGCTAAGAAAAAAATATACTGATGACAGGGAAGCCAGTAGTAGTTGGTTCACCAGAGTTAATTATTCCAATATAGAACAACGAAGCCTATTGATTTGCAAAAGCTTTGTGCTTGCCAAAGGTCTGTGAGCAAGAGTTTATAGTCCAGTGTTGAGTAGAATGAAATCTCACTGTAACTTCATGGCCATGATTAATGGACGGCCCATATTTCTTTTGTTCTCTCATGGTGATTTACGGTACAACCCCGATTCCAAAAAAGTTGGGACAAAGTACAAATTGTAAATAAAAACGGAATGCAATGATGTGGAAGTTTCAAAATTCCATATTTTATTCAGAATAGAACATAGATGACATATCAAATGTTTAAACTGAGAAAATGTATCATTTAAAGAGAAAAATTCGGTGATTTTAAATTTCATGACAATAACACATCTCAAAAAAGTTGGGACAAGGCCATGTTTACCACTGTGAGACATCCCCTTTTCTCTTTACAACAGTCTGTAAACGTCTGGGGACTGAGGAGACAAGTTGCTCAAGTTTAGTGTCTAATGTAGGATTCTAGTTGCTCAACTGTCTTTGGTCTTTTTTGTCATATCTTCCGTTTTATGATGCGCCAAATGTTTTCTATGGGTGAAAGATCTGGACTGCAGGCTGACCAGTTCAGTACCCGGACCCTTCTTCTACACAGCCATGATGCTGTAATTGATGCAGTATGTGGTTTGGCATTGTCATGTTGGAAAATGCAAGGTCTTCCCTGAAAGAGACGTTGTCTGGATGGGAGCATATGTTGCTCTAGAACCTGGATATACCTTTCAGCATTGATGGTGTCTTTCCAGATATGTAAGCTGCCCATGCCACACGCACTAATGCAACCCTATACCATCAGAGATGCAGGCTTCTGAACTGAGCGCTGATAGCAACTTGGGTCGTCCTTCTCCTCTTTAGTCCAAATGACACGGCGTCCCTGATTTCCATAAAGAACTTCAAATTTTTATTCGGCTTCATCTTTGAACTATAGAGTTTTAGCTGGCAACGGCGGATGGCATGGTGAATTGTGTTCACAGATAATGTTCTCTGGAAATATTCCTGAGCCCATTTTGTGATTTCCAGTACAGAAGCATGCCTGTATGTGATGCAGTGCTGTCTAAGGGCCCGAAGATCACGGGTACCCAATATGGTTTTCCGGCCTTGACCCTTACGCACAGAGATTCTTCCAGATTCTCTGAATCTTTTGATGATATTATGCACTGTAGATGATGATATGTTCAAACTCTTTGCAATTTTACACTGTTGAACTCCTTTCTGATATTGCTCCACTATTTGTCGGCGCAGAATTAGGGGGATTGGTGATCCTCTTCCCATCTTTACTTCTGAGAGCCGCTGCCACTCCAAGATGCTCTTTTTATACCCAGTCATGTTAATGACCTATTGCCAGTTGACCTAATGAGTTGCAATTGGGTCCTCCAGCTGTTCCTTTTTTGTACCTTTAACTTTTCCAGCCTCTTATTGGCCCTGTCCCAACTTTTTTGAGATGTCTTGCTGTCATGAAATTTCAAATGAGCCAATATTTGGCATGAAATTTCAAAATGTCTCACTTTCGACATTTGATATGTTGTCTATGTTCTATTGTGAATACAATATCAGTTTTTGAGATTTGTAAATTATTGCATTCCGTTTTTATTTACAATTTGTACTTTGTCCCAACTTTTTTGCAATCGGGGTTGTAGTTTTTTAAGTAGGTTTGGTTCACTGAATTATGCATCCAGAAATGTCTGACTTCAAATTTTACACCAGAATTACATTCTACATGATGATTTCCTGAAAGGAAAACATCACATAGTGTGTGTATATATATATATATATATATATATATATATATATATATATATATATATATATATATATATTGTGTGTGTGTGTATGTGTGTGTGAAATTTGAATACAGGTGCATAGGAAGCTAAATTCCAAGTTTGCATGCTATACTTCATCCATGAATATGTTTTTGTGATATCATATTTCATATAGTAACATAAAAATTCCCTGAATTTACTTTTGAACTACAAACTTTTGTTTCTTTTTGTTTACACCATCTACTCATTTACCAAGCAATCAAAACAAACTTTATTTGTATGCTAATCGTTCTCTCCTGACATGCTGTACATCTTATATTTGATGAGCTCCGCACTCAGGAAGCAATGTTAATAAGATGGCAAATGCAAGTTGCTTCTATTCCCTCTCCATCTTTTGCTGCTCTCATGTCTCCTCCCTGCTGTCTGTGTTCCTCTCTTTTCTTGTTCCACATTTCCCCTTGGATGTTTTCTTTGATGAGAGGCTTTGTCAGACACTTGAAGTAATGCATACATAGAGAAAGGAGTTTCGTTTGGCAATATGAAAACATTTCTCTTTACAAAATGTCTTTATGTTTTGGAGTAAATTTGTGTTTTACTGATGAACACCATTTGCCACTCATTGAAATCTGGTCTACTGACTGGAATATTGGGAAATAAAATGAAATACAGTATTGTGTTTGTGGTATATTGAGCTTATGGGCTTATCATAGTTTGTGTGTTCATGTGATATGCGCATGCTTAGACAGATGAGCCAGAGAGCGCGAGCCATTAACAGCATGGCATGTTGTATCAGTTATGCAAGTTATCAGTAAAGGTGTTAAACGCGTGCGACCGTCTCATCATTAACACACCACATAATTGGCGACGGGGTAAAAGGTAGTAGCCTAACTGTAGTGAGCAGTGAAGATGGCAAACTTCCCTAAACCGGACGAGTTCGATCCCGGAAATGAACAGTGGTCAGCCTATGTTGAGCGAATGGAACTTTTTTTCGAAGCACACGATGTCAGGGACGAAAAACAGGTAGCTACTCTGCTAAGCTCTGTTGGTGCGTCTACATACGGACTGCTACGAAATTTAGTTCAGCCTCTGAAACCTAAAGACAAGACTTTTGATGAGATCATGGAAATTCTGTCAGGTTACTATGAACCTAAGCCACTGGTCATAGCTGAGCGATTCAGATTCCGCCGATGTGTTCAGAAAGATGGTGCAACGGTAGCTCAATTTGTTGCTGAACTGAAACAGCTAGCTGCATGATGTGATTTCAGGGATAGACTGGACAAGGCTCTGCGAGACGGCTTTGTCAGTGGAATTCATGATGAAGCATGCCAACGCAAGTTGCTTTCCACGGATGGGCTGACGTTTGCCAGAGCCCAGGAGATCGCTCTCAACATGGAAGCGGCCCACCGAGACACACGACAGCTAAGGAAAGCGAGCCACCGTCTACATCGTCTGTTCACAAGGTAACTGAAAAACAAAGGCCTTCTCAGTCAGCGCAGACGGCGTGCTATAGATGCAAAGGGAAGAATCATAGCCCAAGTGACTGCTACTTTAGAAGCGCTAAATGCCATAAATGTGGCAAAGTTGGCCATATCCAGAAAGCATGCAGAGGGGGGCAGCCTGCCACGGGGGAGACGAAAGGGAGGCAAAATAAAAATCAGCAAAGAGTGGCAAGTTATGTGCAAGCAGAAGAAGAGGAGGAAGTGTTCTGTATAAATGAAACAGACAGACAGGTATTCAAAGCGAACTTTGCCATAAACCAGAGAAATGTTCGAATGGAAATTGACACTGGAGCCGCAGTTAGCATAATATCTGAGGCAATGTACAAAGAGTCGTTCGCGGATGTGCCGCTAGGAGGCAGCAACGTCACACTGAAGACCTACACTGGCCAGGCCATTCCAGTCAGAGGGCAGTTCGTGGCAAACGTTGCTTATGGAGATCAGACTGCTGACTTACCATTAATCGTAGTGAAAGGCAATGGACCTGCACTCTGTGGTAGGAACTGGCTTGAAAGCATTAAGTTGGACTGGAAAACAATTAAAATGGTCAGTGAAAATGCAAAACAGCCCTCAGCGCCCAAGTCAATGCCTGAGGTGCTAGAAAAATATAGTCAAGTCTTCAAAGAGGAGTTGGGAACATTAAAGGAAATTAAAGCAACAATTTCTGTCAAACCCGGCACCACGCCCAAGTTCCACAAGAGCCGGCCCTTGCCATTTGCAATGAAAACAAGAGTCGAAGAGGAACTACAGCGACTGGAAAAAGAAAACATCATCAGTCCAGTGAAGCACAGTGAGTGGGCCGCTCCTGTCATCCCTGTGGTCAAGCGAGATGGCACGATTCATTTGTGCGGTGACTACAAGGTGACAGTGAACCAGGCAACCAACACAGACATATACCCACTACCACACATTGAAGAAGTGCTGGCAACTCTGAGTGGTGGAAAGTTGTTTTCAAAAATAGACCTAGCCTCAGCTTACCAACAAGTGCTCCTTGATGAAGAATAAAAAAAAATACACAACAATCAACACTCACAAGGGCTTGTTTGTGTATAATCGTCTTTGCTTTGGCATTAACTCTGCCGTCAGCATTTTCCAGAGAGTGATGGAGAGTCTGATGAAGGACCTGAATGTGGTCGTTTACCTCAATGACCTGCTCATAATGGGAAGAGATGAGGCAGAACACCTGAAGAACTTCAACAGAGTCCTGCAATGCTTGCAAGAGAATGGACTCAGAGTGAAAAAGTCAAAGTGGGAGTTCGGAAAGACCCAAATCGAATACCTGGGCCATGTCCTGGATGAAAAGGGGATGTACCCATCTGTAGACAAGGTGAGAGCAATACACAATGCACCCACACCCACAAACGTCAAAGACCTACAGGCTTTCCTAGGCCTAGTGAACTACTATGGCCGTTTTGTGCCACAGCAAAGCACTGTGTTAGCGCCACTTTACAGACTGCTGAAAGAACAAGTCACATGGAAATGGAAGAAAGCCAAGCAAGACACATTCAACAAATGTAAAGAGCTCCTGACAAGTGACAGTGTTAGTACACTATGATCAGAGCCTGCCATTGACCCTTGCCTGTGACGCTTCAGCTTATAATGCCATAAGCTGAAGCGTCACAGGCAAGGGTCAATGGCAGGCTCTGATCATAGGAGCTGTAATCCAACACACAACACCAGATGGAGAAGAGCATCCAATAGCTTATGCTTCACGTACACTCTCTCCAGCAGGGAAGAAGTATTCGCAAATTGAGAAAGAGGCCTTAAGCCTTGTGTATGGTGTTAAGAAGTTTCACCAATACCTCTGGGGACGTAAATTCAACCTGGTCACAGACCATAGGCCATTACTGACTTTGTTCGGAGAACGCAAAGGGCTCCCCACAATGGCAGCAGCCCGGATCCAGAGGTGGGCCATCGTACTGTCGGCATACAACTACCACATTGTTTACTGTCAGTCAGAGAAGCATGGCAATGCTGATGGGTTGTCTCAGGTGCCGCTGTCAGAGACCAAGGATGCGGGAACAGAGACAATCTCCGCCTACGTCGACGCACTGATATGTGAACACCTAGGGGGTGTGCTGCTGACTGCAAAGCAGATTGCCAAGGTAACGAGAACTGACACAGAGCTGTCAAGGCTGTACAGATTCATCATGGAAGGGTGGCCAAAGGAAATTCCTGAAGAACTGAAAGCATACCACAAAAAGCGGGATGAACTCTCTGTGGAGCAGGGGTGTGTGCTGTGGGGCACAAGAGTGATTGCACCAACTAAGCTCAGAGCTGCCGTGCTTAAAGAAATCCACAGTGGGCACCCTGGCATTGTGAAAATGAAGGCAATCGCACGGCAATATGTCTGGTGGCCATATATTGATATGGACATTGAGAAAGTGTGCAAAGGATGTGAAACGTGCCAGCTAGAGCAAAGCATGCTGCGCCACGTGCCACTGCATCCCTGGGAATTTCCAGGAGGTGTTTGGAAGAGGCTTCACATTGACTTTGCAGGGCCTTTCATGGGCCACATGATCATGATTGTAGTTGACGCATTCTCAAAATGGCTGGAGGTTTACAAAATGACACAAATAACCTCCACTGCAACCATCACCAGACTAAAGAGACTGTTTGCATCATATGGAGTCCCTGAACAGATTGTCACAGACAATGCAACAACCTTTATGTCTGATGAGTTCCAGCAGTTCGTGAGGAGAAATGGAATCTTCCACATGACTGGTGCCCCTAGGCACCCAGCCACAAACGGCCTAGCTGAGAGATAAGTCTCAACATTCAAGGCTGGCATGAAAAAGCTGGCGAGAGAAGATTTGAGCATTGAAGACAAAGTCTCTCACTTCCTGCTACGGTATCGCACCACTCCCAACAGCACAACAGGCGAGACGCCTGCTGATGTGTTTTTGAAAAGACATGTCAGAACCAGACTGGACTTTTTGAAACCAAACATCCAAGAAATGGTGAGGAGAAAGCAGTATCTGCAGAAGGAAGGACATGACAGAAAGGCGTTGGACAGACAGTTCGATGTCGAGGAGCAAGTCTACCTGCAAAACACTGCTGGCGAAACCCCAAGGTGGATCCCAGGAGTCATCACCCAGCAGTCAGGGCCTGTGTCATTCAAGGTCCGTGGTGAAGCGACGGATCAAGAATACCGACGCCATAGAGACCAGCTGAGACCTCGCCGTTCTGCGGGGCTTCCAGATCAGCAACCTGAGGAAGTAGCTGAGGAGGCCGGACCGATGGAGAGCAGTTTCAGAGCATCCCCAGCACCTGAACTGTCAGAGCCAGCTGAGCTGCCTGATCCTGTAGCGGTGACCCTGAGGCGCTCCCAACGTACCCCAAAAGTGCCTCAACGTTATCAGGACTGAGTGAGGTGATAAGAGACTGAGTGCTGATGTTTAGTAAAAGTTATAGTTAAAGCATTCAGTTTATTCAGTTAAGCATTCAGTTAACTTTATTATGCAGTATGGGTAATGTTGACATTTCTAATCTTAATGCGCATAGTAATTATATATTTTATGTTACAGTGTTTGATTAGAATAATACATTAAGGTAGCTTTAAAGTAAATGGGGAGATATATTTTATATGATTGGAATGTCTTTTCTAAGTTACCTTTAAAGTAAAGGGGGAGGTGATGTGGTATATTGAGCTTATGGGCTTACCATAGTTTGTGTGTTCATGTGATATGCGCATGCTTAGACAGATGAGCCAGAGAGCGCGAGCCATTAAGCATGGCATGTTGTATCAGTTATGCAAGTTATCAGTAAAGGTGTTAAACTCGTGTGACCGTCTCGTCATTAATACACCACAGTGTTGTTCACTCTGATGACTGCATGACAAAGGCCAAGATGTTATTCTTCAGAAATTAAGGCAAGATTCATATATCAAATATCATAATCAGTTTTTGCCAGGTGATTGCTGATATTCTTCCAAGTATTTTCTGTCTTGGAACTTTGTTTCCAAAAATGTACATTATGTTTGCAAATGAGGCTTCATCTAATTAGATATGCATACTTAAGAAAAAACAAAATTCTCATTGTTTGATGATGTTAGCAGTAAAATCTATCCATCCATCCATCCATTCATTATCTGTAGCCGCTTATCCTGTACAGGGTCGCAGGCAAGCTGGAGCCTATCCCAGTTGACTATGGGAGAGAGGCAGGGTACACCCTGGATAAGTCGCCAGGTCATCGCAGTTATAAGTAAAATATTTATTTTCATGTGAAGTTGCTCTCAAGGATATGTAAGTATATCAAGGATATAGAAAATCATTTTTGTTTATTCAAGAAAATACCACACACTATTCTAAAAAATAGTTATTTCATGCCATTTATTCGTATAAAAGGTCACAGACAACAGTAAGTAACATTTTAGACAAATGCTGTGTTATACTGATTTTCAGGCTTTAAAAAAATGCAAAAATGTGGTTTAATGTGCTTCCACTGGAGTTAATGATATTTATAAGATTTATAAATTATAATCACATTGATATATGGCATAATGCCTCATAAATTAGAAAACATGCTTTTCAGGGATATGACATGGTTGTGCCAAATGGGTGGAGCTTACACATTCTTCAAAATTTAAAATTTCATACCATGTCACAAATTGATGCAAATAGAGAAAAATTTTTTTTCTGTTAAATTTTGATATTCCTGTTACTACCACTTAAGAGAAGACATTGTATACATGAAATGTACAAAATAAATAAATAAATAAATAAATAAAATTTTAACCTGTAGTCTTGTTGTGCTCACCCTGAGTAGTTTCATCCTTCCAGATTGTGTACATTAGTCTCGCCTGTGCTTTCAGTGTAGGAAACCAGCATACAGTAATTTGCTTTCTTGTCTTGGGAAACAAATTGATGAGGCTGTAAACTGTTTCACTAATATACACATCTTTTCATTGCACTGGATTGAGTCCATTATTTTTGCTCCATTTTGTTATCTGGTCTTCTGGTAGTGATAAAACCATGAGGAAATAGAAATCTTATTTGGTGTTGTGTATTCCGTATTTATTCGGTTATATTGTGGACAGTTATATTACATAACAGTTGCATTATTCAGGCCCTAGGTGGCCAGCTATGCTCACGAGTGCATCCCAACAACCCACTCCCCCACTGTAGCACATGATATTTCTCCATGTGGCTGCTGTGTGCATAAATAGTGTTTATTTCAATTTTCAAGTGTGCAGCTTGTGTGAGAAATGTAAGAGCTATAAGCCATTAGTGGTCATTGTAACAATGTAAATATGCAAAGAAACGGCTGCCAAAGCACTTTTTTTTTTACTACGGGGAGTTAAGAATCACCATACTAGAACAGTCTCTCGAGTTTATACAGGATGGTGTGAAAAACAATAAGTCAGAGGAGAATTACTAAATTGGGTTGAGCTGATAGGAAGGCTGTGGTAGCAGAAAAGCATGTCAGAAAGCAGTTCTATGGCCTACAAAAGCTGACGACCACATTGTGTTCCATTCCTGTCAGTCAAGAACAGAAATCTGAGGCTACAGACACAGGCCCACTGAAACTGGACTGAAATCTGAATGAGATGCCAGTCTATCACAGGGTATCATGCATGCCTAGCAATTCCTTGCCTGTCCTCCTCCTGGCATGTTTTTGGTAAGTGGGACAAAATGGCAAAACCTTTGCGAAGCCCACAATTCAATCACCCAGAATTACAGATAAGTGTATAAAGAAGTCATCCAGATCTGCTTCATTACAAGTTGTTTGAATTAGCTTGATTTGCTTGTTGTGTAGACAGAGTGAGAAGGGAGCTGTGGTACTTTATCCTTGTGATATGTTGACCAAAGCATGCCACAAACATAAGACCTCAAAGAACTTAAGGGAAAAAGGGTATAATACAGGTATGTCACCTTTAAAGCTTCAAAAGATCACAGAGTATGCCTTCATACTTCCAGTAGAAATCATTACTTTTCCACATGAGTGGACCTTGTTTTAGGATCCCTTTTGAAACATATTAAATAGTAAGAGGATTTCTCTCCATAAGGATTCTCTTCTGTTATCATGCCTCAGTGAATAGAAGAAGATGAATGTAAAACAATCATAGCAATGAACTATTCCAGTTCCAATTGAAAGCCAAATGCTGAGATCTTTATATATATATATCACTGGTTCAGCTTCATGAAGTGGCTGTATCAAATCCCTCATGTGTTTCTGTGCAAGATTTTAATGTAATCTGGATTGGCTAATTCTTTTACTTCTTGGAAATTGATTCAATCTTTTGGACAATGTAGTACTGCGTGGAAGTTAAATCTCAAAAGATATTTTGGCAAGCTTCGATATAACGGGGCTTACCAATCTAACCAGTTGGTACAGATCTACATACTCTATGTTGCAAATTAAGTGTGCATTTTTTATACCAAATTCACAATTTTAATCAATTTGCACTATTCTGAGATATAGTCAAACATGCAGTCAGTGGGTTCACCGATGAGTGAGTCACAGAAATAAGATGTGAGGAGATACCAGCAAGACGGATATAATTTAGCCATTGTTATTGAACTTCATCAAGCTTATGCATCTTTAACAAGCATATAATTAACCCCACAGGGCTGCTGCTAATGCTGAAGTGTGTTATTAATCAGGAAATATTGTGTTTACACAGTTCATTACCCACACATATGCAATAGAGGCATGCCAGGTAATAAGCCTATATTGAATAGGTAGTGGGTAATATACTAGACAATAAAATACCAAAGTAGTCTTGTCCCACTTTAGCTGATATGAAAAATGGCACCAAAACAAGCATCCTAGAACATTAAGAACAAATCTCATCTCATCTCATCTCATTATCTCTAGCCGCTTTATCCTGTTCTACAGGGTCGCAGACAAACTGGAGCCTATCCCAGCTGACTATGGGCAAAAGGCGGGGTACACCCTGGACAAGTCGCCAAGTCATCACAGGGCTGACACATAGACACAGACAACCATTCACACTCACATTCACACCTATAGTCAATTTAGAGTCACCAGTTAACCTAACCTGCATGTCTTTGGACTGTGGGGGAAACCGGAGCACCTGGAGGAAACCCACGTGGACACGGGGAGAACATACAAACTCCCTACAGAAAGGCCCTTGCCGACCACGGGGCTTGAACCCGGACCTTCTTGCTGTGAGGCGACAGCACTAACCACTACACCACCGTGCCGCCCTATATATACATATGAGTCAAAGTCAAAGTCCTTCCTGCGCCATGTGCCGCATCGGGTGGCGCCGATCTCCATTTCCGTAGCCCTCGGCCTCTCACCTATTACATAGCTAGGGTTACAGTGGGGGGCTAGTCCTCTGGTAACCACGAGAGTTTAACTCCCCACTCGCATCTGTATTGCAGCGTGCCTTGCCAGATGGTAGTAGGTACCATTTTTATGATAGTCTTTGGTATGACCCGACCGTGAATAGAACTCACAATCTCCTAATCGAGAGGCAGACACGCTAACCACTAGGCCACTAGCCGGTATGTATACATATGAACTGAAAATATTTCTTAAACAAAAATGTTTTTAACGTGTTTGAAAACTGCTACAGTCTCTACTCTCTTGATACATTCTGGAATAGAATTCCATAATTGGGGTGCTGAGGTGGAGACAGCATGGCCACCTTTTAAATCTTGGATTTAAAAGGTGGGATGGATAACAGTGAGCAAGCTGACGATCATAAAGTTTGTGATGGATGATATTCCTATATAGTGGATTCCAGGTATTCCACAGACTGTCCATTCAAGATCTTATATGTAGTAACGAGGATCTTAAAGTTAATTCTTGCTTCTACTGGTAGCCAATGCTGATTCTTGACTATTGGCGTTACATGGTCAGAATGGCGTGATCCTGCTATCTTTTGAGCTGCAGTATTCTGGATTCTTTGTAGTTTGTTCCTTTGATACTTTGGTATTCCATATAAGAGACTATTACAGTAGTCAAGTCTAGAAAGCAGGCAGCACGGTGGTGTAGTGGTTAGTACTGTTGCCTCACAGCAAGAAGGTCCTGGGTTCAAGCCCAACAGCCAACAAGGGCTTTTCTGTGCAGAGTTTACATGTTCTCCTCGTGTCTGTGTGGGTTTCCTCTGGGTGCTCCAGTTTCCCCCAAAGACATGCAGGTTTGGCGGTGCCGATCTCTGTTTCGTAGCCCTTGGCCTCTTGCCTATATAGGGTTACAGTGGGAGGCTAGGCCTCTGGTAACTGCGAGAGTTTGACTCCCCACTTGCATCTGTATTGCCGTAGGCACCATTTTTATGATGGTCTTTGGTATGACCCAACCATGAGTAGAACTCGTGATCTCCCGATCGAGAGGTGGACATGCTAACCACTAGGCCACTCGCCGGTTTAAGCTAATTGGTGGCTCTAAATTGACTGTAGGTGTGAATGGTTGTTTTTCTCTATGTGTTAGCCCTGCGATGACCTGGCAACTTGTCCAGGGTGTACCTCGCCTCTTTCCCATAGTCAGCTGGGATAGGCTCCAGCTTGCCTGTGACCCTACACAGGATAAGTGGCTACAGATAATGGATGGATGGAGTCTAGAAAGTACGAGGGAATTTACCAACATCTTCAGCCTGTTGTACAGAAGGTATTTCTGGATGTGTTCAATTGATCTTATGGCAAATCTGGCTTTCTTACATGTTTCATTGATGTGTTCATTGAAAGACAAGGTGTTATCCATAATGACACCCAAATTTCTGGCTTTTGGTTTAATTGCTATTGTGGTATTTGCTAATGTTAAAGACTCATAAGATGATGGTTGTTTGTCGCAATGTGACAAAGTGTAACACTTCAGTTTTTCCAGGATTGCTCTTTAACATGTTCTTGGCGTTCCATGCAAATCCATCTTCAATTCATGTCTGAAGAATGTCGAGTAAATCAACAGAATGTTCAACATCGGTAATAGCAATATAATTTTGGGTATCATCAGCATAAAACATACATTTGAGATCATAAGCATGTATAAAATCCTGGAGAGGTGCCATATTTCAAGTAAACAGTAATGGGCTGAGTATAGAACCTTGTGGAACACCATATTCTAGGCAGCATGGTGAAGATGCAAAAGCATCAACAGTTACTCTTTGAGATTGATCAAGTAAGTACAAAGAAAACCATTGAAGAGCTGTTTCTGTAATGTTGAAATATGCGTGAAGTCTTTTGAGGAGAATGTGGTGGTCCAGAGTATCAAACACCATTGATAGATCCAATAATAACAGTATTACTTTGCCATGGAAATCAAGAGTCTTTAGTATGTCATTGCTAACGCTAAGGAATGTAGTCTCTGTTGAATGATGTTTTCTATATGCAGACTGTAAGGTAGGAAACAAGTTATTACAATTCAGGTAATTATAAACTTGGATAGCAGCTGCTTTTTCTATTACCCTAGAGAGAAATGGAATATTTTCTATGGGTCTGTACCTAGCAAACATATCAATGTCAAGTTCAGATTTCTTTGGCTTTGAATGAACTTGCAATGTCTTCAATGTGGCTGGAAAGACCCCATTGCAAAACATTGTCTTACAATTCTACTGATGAAGGGTAATACTGAATTTATGTTGTCTTTAACTGCATGTGTCGGGATCGGATCAAGAGAATAGGTCTTATTTGACAATGATGAAATGATGTCCTTAATAAAGTGGGATAAAGTCAGAGAACTCACAGTGAAGTATTCTTTGCTCCATGCCATGTTGTAGCTGGAGCATAGAAGAGTCAGATAGTTCAGTTCGTATATCTCATATCTCATCTCATTATCTCTAGCCGCTTTATCCTGTTCTACAGGGTCGTAGACAAGCTGGAGCCTATCCCAGCTGACTTTGGGCGAAAGGCGGGGTACACCCTGGACAAGTCGCCAGGTCATCACAGGGCTGACACATAGACACAGACAACCATTCACACTCACATTCACACCTACGGTCAATTTAGAGTCACCAGTTAACCTAACCTGCATGTCTTTGGACTGTGGAGGAAACCGGAGCACCCGGAGGAAACCCACGCGGACACGGGGAGAACATACAAACTCCACACAGAAAGGCCCTCGCCGGCCACGGGGCTCAAACCCGGACCTTCTTGCTGTGAGGCGACAGCGCTAACCACTACACCACCATGCCGCCTATCTCATATCTTATTTATGAAAAAGTAATTGAAATTTTCAGCAAGTTGTTAAAGAGAATCATAGGTAGTACAGCATTGTTTGGTGTGAAAAAGTGACTGACAAGTCTGAAAAGCTGTCTGTGTTTTTTTTTTCTATTTGAGATTTGTAAAACTGCTTTTTGAATGTTTCAAGTAGAAAATGATATTCAGCGCATTTCAATTCAACTGTTGTTGATCCACTGTAAGACCAGATTTTCTAAACTTGCATGATCAACACTATGTAATGTACATACAGTAGATGGAGAGGCCAATCATGAGAAACACAACCAACACAAAGTTAATTTGCCATCAAAGATGTGGTCTAATTCTGTCTTGTAAAACCTTTCCTAGATCTGGGACACCACATTTGGTTGCAGATGCCACTTTTCCAGGCATATTCATCAGGTCTGCTGCACCATTGCAGTCTTGGTAGGTGAGTGTACTGCTATCCATCTGAATGGACCAAATGGCCACTTAACCACAGGCCTGCAAGTCAGAACACACCAAGAAAACAGTCACACAATCCAAGTTAGCAGGACAAAATGTTACTCTCTTGTAATGGCAGAAAGAAAGCATGGCCAGGTTTATAAATTCTGTATTCTGGCATGTGTCCATCTCAAAAGATGAGGGTCATGATCACTCATTAGAGCACTTTCTAGAATGGCTTAATAAGCCAATTTGTGAGTGGCAGTCACAGCCAGATTGCTTGCACTTGTATTGAGAGGGCCCAGATAGCCCTTGCTTGCAGTTTCATCTTAGCTCCATAGCCAAAGACTTCCTCATCACTTCAGACTCCTGCACACCTTGCCTTCCAGCTGACCGCCAGACAAAACAAACTGATGCTTTGTCTTCCCATTTCTTGACTTTGATCCTTGTCTTTTTTAGGTCTTGTTTAACAATTTCTTTAAAACAGAGTTTTGGATGGCCAACAGGCCTTATTCCTTCAGAGAGCTCCTCATAGAGATGGTCTTTTAGAATTCATCCATCCAATGAATGTGTCCAAGCCAGGAGAGGCATATTTGGTAGAGTAGACCATATATGCTGGAAAGGTTAGCATGCTTCAACACTTCCAAGTTGGTAACCTTTGCCTGCCAGGGTATTCTTAGAATGCACCTCAAGCAGCACAGGTTAGAGGTATTGAGCCTCTTTTCTTGCTTTGTATAGTTTATAAAATCTATTAGATAATTTGACCAAACCTGCTGAAACACACCAAAAATCTTGATGACTACAGGCACACCTGATTTCAGGGAGAAAGAGAACATAAAATATTTAAATACAAGTGGCATTGCTTTGACAGGAGTCTTCCAGAGATCTACTGTACATTATATCAAATCAAAATCAAAAATCAAATCAAGTTTATTTGTACAGCGCTTTTAACAAACATTGTCGCAAAGCAGCTTTACAGAATTTGAATGACTTAAAACATGAGCTAATTTTATCCCTAATCTATCCCCAATGAGCAAGCCTGTGGCGATGGTGGCAAGGAAAAACTCCCTCAGACGACATGAGGAAGAAACCTCGAGAGGAACCAGACTCAAAAGGGAACCCATCCTCATTTGGGCAACAACAGACAGCCTGACTATAATATTAGCAGTTTTAACAGGTATAACCCTCAACTGTCCTCATGGGGCGGTCCTTCACAGGAGTGGGGCGATAAAACTCCGACCAGACACAGGGCACCAGGATGGATCAAGCAGGTCCGAGGGGCAGAAGAGGCCAGCATCTCAATCCCAGGATCAACATGTAACTCAGAGGGACAGATTGGGGGGGGGGGAGAGAGAGAAAGAAAACACATTGTTAGGTATGCCCTAAAAATGACAAGTATTAAATCTGTGTGGTAGGCTCGCAGAGACGAGAGTCTTGACATCAGGCATAACACACAATGGCATGTTAATATGGTAAAAAATATATCATGACCTGCGCTGGCTGGATGCTTGATTGGGTGATGGGAGCACACTCCTCAGCAATGATGAGATGCAGATGGGACCCTTAGGCCTGGCCAAGACAATTCAGTTACATTTCACCAGGTCTGGGACATGCGACAGAATGTCTGACGGCCGATTCCGTGCAGGCTACGATAGCCAGTCGAGGTCCCCACCGTCTCCACCAAAAGATTTCCTGTTGACTCCATGTAACTCAGAGGGACAGATTTGGGGTGGGGGGGAGAGAAAGAAAACACAGGTGGTTAGGTATGCCCAATGTCACCTGAATAAGTAGGAACAGTATACATATTGCACCGAGTACAAGCAGGGACTCCGGCAACTAACTTTGACAGCATAACTAAAAGGAGAGAGCCAGAAGGTAACACAGGCATGAGGGAGCCCCGGGACATAAAGCAGCAGCCACTACACCGTCAACATACTCGAGTGAGCAAGCGAGTGGGGACTGACAGCATCCATACATCCCAGTTTACCAAAACACTCTATGTCTGAGGACCCTCCAGATCTACTCCTTTACCTCATAAACACCATTAACAAAAGGCTTGACTAAACAGATATGTTTTCAGCCTAGACTTAAATGCTGAGACTGTGTCTGATTCCTGAACATTACTTGGAAGGCTGTTCCATAACAGTGGGGCTTTGTAAGAAAAGGCTCTGCCCCCTGATGTAGCCTTCACTATACGAGGTACCAGCAGATAGCCTGCACCTTTTGATCTAAGTAGGCGTGGCTGGTCATAGAGGAGCAGAAGTTCACTCAGATACTGTGGTGCAAGACCATTTAGTGCTTTAAAGGTCAATAGTAGTATTTTATAATCAATACGAAATTTGATTGGGAGCCAATGCAGTGTGGATAAGACAGGCGTGATGTGGTCATATTTTCTAGTTCTAGTAAGGACTCTTGCTGCGGCATTTTGAACTAACTGGAGCTTGTTTATGCACTTATTGGAACATCCAGACAGTAAGGCATTACAATAATCCAACCTGGAGGTAACGAAAGCATGGACTAGTTTTTCTGCATCATGCAATGACATTAAATTTCTTATCTTTGCAATATTTCTGAGATGAAAGAAAGCTATCCGGGTGATGTTATCAATGTGAGTTTCAAATGAAAGACTGGGGTCAATAATCACTCCGAGGTCTTTTACTGCTGCACGTGAAGAAACAGAAAGGCCATCCAGAGTTACTGTGTAATCAGAAAACTTACTTCTAGCTGTATGTGGTCCTAGCACAAGTACTTCAGTCTTGTCAGAGTTAAGCAGAAGGAAATTTATAAGCATCCAGTGTCTAATGTCCTTAACACATTCCTCAATTTTATTAAGCTGGTGTCTCTCATCAGGTTTTGCAGAGACATACAACTGTGTGTCATCAGCATAACAGTGGAAACTAATACAATGTTTACGAATAATATCGCCCAGAGGTAACATATATAGAGAAAAAAGCAGTGGACCCAAGACAGAACCTTGTGGAACACCAAACTTTACCTCGGTACGTCTAGAAATATCACCATTTATATCAACATACTGATAACGATCAGTTAGATAAGACCTGAGCCAGGATAGGGCCATTCCCTTAACTCCCACAACATTTTCTAGTCTATCCAGAAGAATGGAATGATCAATGGTATCAAATGCTGCACTAAGGTCAAGCAACACAAGTAGCGAGACACAGCCCTGATCAGACGCCAACAGTAGGTCGTTTACTACTTTAACCAGTGCTGTCTCTGTGTTATGATGAGGTATAAATCCTGACTGATACATTTCATGGATGTTATTCCTATGTAAATATGAGCATAACTGCTGTGCCACAGCTTTTTCAAGGATCTTGGAGATAAAGGGGAGGTTTGATATTGGCCGATAATTGGACAGCTGACAGGGATCAAGGTCAGGTTTTTTAATCAGGGGTTTGATAACAGCTAGTTTAAAGGATTTGGGTACATAGCCAATCATAAGAGAAGAAGTTATTATTTTTAGAAGCGGTTCAATTACTCCAGGCATTATCTGTTTGAATAGATGTGTCGGTAAGGGATCTAGTACGCAAGTTGAGGCTTTTGATGTAGAGATTAATGAAAGTAATTCAGTTTCTTTTAGGGGAGTAAAACATTCTAACTGATGATCTGATACAGTTATATTGTTAACTACAAGGTCACTTTCATTGTCTAACCTTAAATTAGTAGTTTGAATTTTTTGTCGGATATTCTCAATTTTGTCATTAAAAAAATTCATGAAGTCGTTGCTACTACATACTGCAGGTGTGCATGTGTTGATAGTGGACTTATTCCTGGTTAATTTTGCTACAGCATTAAATAGGAATCTAGGATTATTTTTGTTATCTTCTATTAGGGAGGAGAAATATGTTGATCTCGCAGCACTAAGAGCTTTTCTATACTTCAGGAAGCTCTCCTTCCAAGCTAATTTGAACACTACCAATTTTGTTTGATGCCATTTACGTTCCAATTTTCGAGTGGTCTGTTTTAATGTACGAGTGTCATCATTATACCAGGGTGCTAATTTTTTGTCTCTGACCATTTTCCTTTTTAGAGGAGCTACATTATCTAAAGTATGGCGGAATGTTGACTCTAAGCATTCAGTTGCCTGATCAAGTTCTGCAGGGGCTGACAGTGACCCAATCAAAGTTGATAACTCTGGGAGATCATTTACAAAGCTCTGTGCAATAGTTGACGTGAAAGTACGTTTAATACAGTAGTGTGGTGAGGTGCATATATTATTACTCAGACATATTTTGAATGAGATGAGACAATGATCTGAGATAACTTCAGACTGTGGAAGTATGACTATATTGTCTACGTTTAATCTGAATGTTAGTATTAGATCAAGGGTGTGACCACCATTATGGGTCAGTCCTATGACATTCTGCTTAATCCCGACTGAATCTAAGATGGACACAAACGCTGTTTTTAAAGGGTCATCTGGGTTATCGAAGTGAATATTAAAATCTCCGACAACTAAAGCTTTGTCTAAGGAAATAACCAAATCTGAGATAAAATCTGCAAATTCAGAAAGAAACTCAGAATACGGCCCCGGGGGCCTGTAAATAATAAGCAATGGAATTAACTGGGTAGACTTATTTTTCAAGGCTACATACATTATATGAGTATGAAGAACTTCAAATGTATTAAATTTATAACCAGGTTTGTGTGTTACACCTAGATAATCGTTATAAATAACCGCGACGCCTCCTCCTCTGCCAGTTAGACGAGGCTGGTGTATATAACTGTATCCAGGAGGACTCGCTTCATTTAATGCTATATATTCATTTGGCTTAATCCATGTTTCTGTTAAACACAGTACATTAAACTCCTGATCAGTAATGAGTTCATTAACCATTAGCGCTTTAGATGTAAGAGATCTAATATTTAATAGCCCCACCTTTAGATCAAAGGTGCTGGCAGCAGCTGTACAGTCAGTCTGATCTAATTTTATATTGATTAGGTTACTGGAACAAACTCTCTGAAAATTTCTACCTTTTTGTTGAGCTCGGGGAACAGACACAGTCTCGATGTAGTGGGCCCTGAGTGACGACTCTGTGCAGCTAGCAGACAGTCGGTTTAGCCTGTTCGTCTGCTCCCTGGCCTTGGCTCTGGATTGTCAGAAATTAACTAGGCCTGTTCTGAGACTATGACCTATGCTGCAGGAAATGAGAGCAGCACCTTCCCGAGTGGGATGGATACCGTCCCGCCCTAACAGGCCAGCAGTGCCCTCAAAATTAGCCCAATTATCTATAAAGCCCACACTCTTTTCAGAGCACCACCTGGACAGCCAGCAGTTCAGCGACCATAACCTGCTGTAAGCTACATTGGGATGGGGCCAGAGCATACTACAGCATCGGACATCGCCTTCGCTAATTTAAACACCTCTACAAAGTTACTCTTAGTAACCTCAGACTGACGAAGGCGTATATCATTAGCTCCTGCATGGATAACTATCTTTGAGAACCTGTGCTTGCCTAGGACCCTAAGATTACCTGCTATGTCCGGCGCCCTGGCTCCCGGTATACACCTGACTAAAGCTGCTGGTGCCCCTAAAGGCTGAGCTAATTTCACGTGCCGTATGATAGAGTCCCCTATAACCAGAGCTCTTTCAGGTTTCTCAGTGGGTGCATCACTAAGGAGAGCAAACCTGTTCAACACGTGACGCGGAGAGGAATGGTGCTCCCGTGGGCGAGCCTCAGCGGTAGCTTTGGCTCTACACTTATGCCGCCGAGCCGTCACCCATTCGCCCCGCTGTAAGGGCTCTAATGCCAGAGTTGGGGGATTGCTAACTCCACCTAGGGCGTCCAGACTTTCCCTAACAGAAACTACACTGTTCTCACGCTCACTAACCTGCTCTAAAGCCTGGACACGCGCTTCTAGCACTGAAATCTTCTCCGTCAGAGAGCTAACTAATCTGCACTTATCACAAGTAAAGCTAATAGAGCTATCGCTAGTGACGGAGGAAGAATGACTAAACATCCTGCACTCAGCACACTGAACAGGCTGAAGGTGTGCCATGATGAAAAGATTCACGTACCTTAAATGAAGATCTGTTGATATTAAAGCAGATCAGATGGCCTCCGCTTGTGGACTTTACACAGGAGGAGAGAAAAAGAAAGCTTCCGGTCTCGGCGTTCTTCCGAAAAAAGAAAGAGAAAAAAACCGGGAAAAAAAACGGAAAAAGGAAAGCGAAAGTGAAAAGTACAAAAATGAAAGCGACAGTATAATAAAAATGAAGAGGATACTGGAAATTTATTTATAGAAAAAAAGTTAAAAAAGGATTAGTAATTAACGCCGGCACTCGCGGGAAAAAGGACTCGGCGCGAACAACTCAGGAAACAGGAAGTGCCTGTATATTATATAAGTGCCATTATATCCAGGTATATAATAATATTTGGACAATTGAATCAGGCAAGCAAACTTCTTTGAAAGAAGAATGTATGGACTGGCTTTGCAGAGCTATTGTCTATTGGCAAAATATAACAATTACAATATACAAGCCAAACTACATGTTTAGGCTTGACAGTTTTGACCAACAACAAAGGAGTCATTTTAATGGGGTCCTCTTTCCTAATAATGAGTGACTCTGTTGAACTTTTATTGCATTTAATACATCAAAAACAACTGAGACAGAGCATACGGAGCCTGAATGTAATTTTAAGATAGTGTTTTCCCCCTCTTTTCCTCTGTTAGTCTCTCAGGAATGTCCTTACATTCTGATTGCATCATTTGAGTAACCAAGTCGTCGAGCATGCTAATACATTTTTATTTTGCAGTTTATTTCTTCACACTCCATCCTGTTCCTTAGTCAGTGACTCTATGCAAAACATCATATTTAAAGTTTTAGATAATTCACTTTTGAAAACTATATGTGAAGCATTTTCCAAGCTTGGGGATCTGCACTGAAGAGAGGTTAACATTTTCATTTCCCCTAGTTACTCTGAGGTCCAACTGGAAATTTTGTGAAAGTGAGTTCAGATAGTTTTATGTTTGAAAAATAGCACTATTTCACTTTTGTGAAAAAAATGCCATTTATGTGGGTGAATGGGGGAAAAAAGAAACACTCACATGCTTTAGTTGACCAAACATTTGTCTTAAGCCTCACACACAACCCGCTGTATGTGCTGCTACAAGCGGTCTATGGTAAAAAAAATTGTCAAAACCGTGCTTGAGATGTGCACGACACTTGCGTGTGTTCAGCGCTGTAGAAGGTCACAGACTGGCCATGGAGACTTTTGGTCCTGCAAATGCAAATTCTACGGGTCTTGCGACAAATCAAGAACACAAACATATGGGACCCGTACTCCTTTTGTACGCCTGAACCAAGTCAGCAGCATGGCTAGTAGGGGCTTTTTGTGATGACAATAAGATGCATGAGTGACGCAAGGTCATTGTATGAATGATGTGCCTCAGAAGTACTACACAAGGCTTTAGTCAGAGTGGCCTGAGAAATTATTAATGTAAAGCCTCACTCACAACCCACCGTAAGTGTTTTGGAAACGCACGGGTCACACGGTTTGGTAGCTCGCAGCTGTGCCGCAGGGTTGCGGTGAACCCGGGGGAAAGTTTGGGAGAGGAGTACAGGCAAAGTACTTGGCAAGTACAGGTTGCACACCTGACTTCCTCGAGGCATGGGAAAAATTGCGCCGTTAGCCCGTGGAAAGCGTCTGTCTGACACGCATGATCAGTGTGTGTTCAGTGAGTGTGGAGTGTGTGAGACTTGCATTTTACCAGTTTCCTGCATTACGAGTTCAGGCCACACTTGTGAAGCATGTGTGATGCATGTGATTAGCACATTACAATCATTCATAATTTGTGTGTGATGCAAGCCAGGAGTGGGTATAAAACCAGCGTGTCTGCAGCATTCTGCATCTGTTTTTCAGCTGAAGAACATTGGATATTTTGTGGGAAAATTTTAAAAAATTTCAGTTTAAAGTTTAGAAAATGGGACCCAAGAAGAAGTGAGCAAAAGTGAAGTAACCCAGCCTGAAACAGTAGAGGGGGAGGAGGAGGAAGAATTTGATGATGATGGTAGCAGCACCGGCGAGCCCTGCACAGACAGGGAGAAGTATGCCTTCAAGCCGGCAGAAGGCACAGCACCTCGCCAGAGGTATTTTCACAGGTAAATACACATGCTTTAAACATTCATTTCAGTATCTATATGCTTATGTAATTAATATTATATATGCTGATTTCAATTTATGTTTCAGCTAACAATCCCCAGAAGTGAGGACACTGTAATCCCATCATCACTGTCAGGCCATTGTGCCATGATCAGTGATAAGGACAAGGACATCCCGACACCCCGTCCCACCACTCAGCAGGAGAAGGAGCAGGACAGTAGCTTGGAGTCAAAGTGTGTTTCAGTGCTCAAACTGTTGGGCTATTTATTTGGGATTTTTTACAATGTAATAAAATGCATTATTCCCTTATACTCATGTTTTATTATTTGACGTTTGCATGGTAAATTAACATATACTCAAATAAAAACAGCAAATGAGGTGGTCTTCTTCCTTTCTATAATGCTACACGCTACATGATCGGTTCCTTGGTTCCTCCCCAATATATATATACCCAGAGTCTTGCCTCTCGTGTCGTGTGCAGGTCGCGAACGCTGCATGCACGCTACACATAGGGGTAGAAAGTGAGATATACTTCTGTCTTGTGGGTCACACAAATACGTAGCAAGTGTGGAATACTTGTGTGGTACTTCTGAGGCACGTCACTCATACAATGACCGTGCGTCACTCATGCGTCTTACTGTCATTGCAAAAAGCCCCTACTAGCCATGCTGCTGACTTGGTTCAGGTGTACAAAAGGAGTACAGGTCCCATACGTAGTGTATGCGTTCTTGATTTGTCACAAGACCCATAGAATTTACATGTGCAGGACCAAAAGTCTCCACGGGCAGTCTGCGACCTTCTGCGGCGCTGAACACATGCAAATGTCGCGCAAGTCTCAAGCACAGTTTTGCCAAATTTTTTACTGTAGACCGCCCGTAACAGCATGTACGGCGGGTTGTGAGTGAAGCTTAAGAATAGGCCATTTGCAGGAATTGGTCACGTGTCAATTTTCTCCATAGCAACAAGCCCGTGGTGGGCAAGCTAACTTGACATTCCTTGACAACCATAGGAGTTTGACTGATGATGCGAAGCAATCCATTTCTATAATAGCTGTTTTTACCTTTTCTACTGTCTTTTTTTGACCCGAATTTTCATGTGCACTTGGAAAAAGTTTGTGGTTTTAACTTCTGTCATAAGTTAGGGGGACTGCAGATGTAAATTAGCCAAAGGCTAACTCTGGTACAGTGCATCAGATGGAAACATTTATGTTAAAAACTGTACATGGTTCCCTACAAATAAAATGACAATAATAATAATAATAATAATAATAATAATAATAAGTTAAAGCGAATCATTGGCCGTAAAAGAGAATTTTTTGGACTCAAGTTGGTCGCCGCCGAAATGGCGAAACTTGCGAAATGGCGGATTTCTCAGGTATGTTTATAACTTATAATTTCTCCTTTTCTACCTTTATCATTTGCTCGAAACCCCTGTTGCACTGTTTCTTTTGCAAACATAGCATTGCTTCTTATGCATTTGAATCAGTTTCTTACCTGTCGACATGTCGTACAATTTTTCTTCTTTGCTTTACAGTACCACTCCGGTTAAAAACAGAAGGTACAACACCAGATTTTAGATTTCTTTTTCCTTTGGTACTTGTTGTTCAATAATCAATTTCTTTCGGCGGTGACCAACTTGAGTCCAAAAAACTCTCTTTTACGGCCAATGATTCACTTTAACTTACAACAGAAGTTAAAACCAAACTTTTTCCAAGTACACATGAAAATCCAGGTAAAAAAAGACAGTAGAAAAGGTAAAAACAGCTATTATTGAAATGGATTGCTTCGCATCACCAGTCAAACTCTTATGGTTGTCAAGGAATGTCAAGTTAGCTTGCCCACTACGGGCTTGTTGCTATGGGGAAAATTGACACATGACCAATTCCTGCAAATGGCCTATTGTCCCCTTGAAGATCATGGAGGTTGATGGCAGTCAAAGGAGGAAAATAACTTGGGTCTGGGTCATTATATTTGTGGTGTCCAGAAATGTAGTGTTTTATAGGTAGCAGAAGCTGCATCTGTATTCCTTATTTGCTTTCTACTTGACCACTGGTAGGTATTTTGTAACCATACCATCTCATACTAGTGTAATACCATACCAGTATAATTGCATTAAATAGTACTATTTACATGTCAAATGCACAGACTCTTCAGGAATACCAATGAACTCTTCAGTGTGAGAAATTTCAGCATTTATAAGTGGTGCTCTGGCATTTTCAATTTATGTAAATGATGGTGTACTTTAACTTCCTGGAAATGTACAGCATAGCAAGACTTAAAAGAAAACCCATGCTGAAACACACTAAATATGTTTATACTGAAATATTTGTGATGTGATGAGCAGTAATAATTTGTTGGTTGGTTTTGCTGTCCCAGTGATAACATGGCAAAATTGCTAGTTGTTTCCTGTTTAGCTACTAAACACAAAAGAGCTAGTGCTTCTTTTCGAAATCATTTTTTTTTCAGTGATATTCAACATCATATAAATGAGAAATCCAACCTAGAAGCAGTGGAGTAGTATTGTATTCAATACCACCTAAACCGAGACCAAGTCATGACCAAGACCAAAGTGTATTGAGAGCCAGAGGTGATTCTAGAGTCTGTTGTGGCCCCAAGCAAAAATTTCCAGGGGGCCCTTCATATTAGCACATCATCAATATGTTATAAATAATCTGACACCAACTAAAAATGTATGAAACCGAAGTTTTTTAAATTCCAAATGTGAAAATACAATGGTAAAGAACAATAAAAACAATAAAAACCAAAATAAATAAACCCTCGGGCCCCAACTCTTGGGGGGCCCCTGGACCAGGGGGCCCCAAGCAGTTGCCTGCCTTGCCTGTTCACAAGCTGCGCGTCTGTTGAGAGCAAGAACAAGACAGGGCGAGACAGAGTCAAGACCAGGACAAGACCGGTGTGTATGAAGGGAGGTGGGGAGGGGTGAGGATTTGAGGATTCTTAGCCCTCAAAAATATTGTACTTGGTACACTCTCTGATGGTTATATACACTGTTACAGGAACAAACTTAAACTATTTGAAGAAACTCTAGAAAAATCTTTCTCCTGTCAGATAGGATTGCTAGTAGAACTGGTCATTGGAAGCTAAGAATCATTACTAACTGAAATAACCCTTAAACAACCCTCAGAGGGTGCTTTATTAAGAGTGTACAGTGTCTTGCAAAACTATTCATCTCCCTTGGTGTTTGTCCTGTTTTGTTGCATTACAAGCTGGAATCAAAATAGATTTTGGGGGGTTAGCACCAGTTGATTTACACAACATGCCTACCACTTTAAAGGTGCAAATTCCTTTCTTTATTGTGACACAAGTCAAGTCAAGTCAACTTTATTGTCAAATATGCTATTCATGCTCGACATACAGCACAGATGAAATATCAGTCCTCTCTGACCCACGGTGCAAACTGGCAATGCAATAAATAAAAATAGAATAATTGAAAAAAACAAACAATATAAACAGTATAAACACTCTAGGTAGGAACTAGACAGACTAAACACGCAAACAATATAAACAGTATAAAACACTCTAGATATGAACTAGACTAAACACTCAAACAATATAAACAGTATAAATAAACAGTATAAACACTAGATAACAACAAGACAGACTAAACACTCAGACAATATAAACAGTATAAAACACTCTAGATATGAACTAGACTAAACACTCAAACAATATAAACAGTATAAATAAACAGTATAAACACTAGATAACAACAAGACAGACTAAACACTCAAACAGACAATATAAACACTCTAGATATTAACTAGACTAAACACACACACACACACACACACACAAATTGGTACAATAACCAAACAGTCAAGGGCACTTGAGGTACAGCAGGTAAACATGAAACATGAAATAAGCAGAATAAACAAACTAGCAGCTGTTAAGGCGAGGTAGTGCGGAATAGTGCAAATGGGCAAGGTAAAGTGAGATGTGTGGTCCCTGAGTTCAGTGTGTTAATGAACGATGAGATGTATGTATTTGTGTGTGTTGGGGGGGGGGGGGGGGGAACTGTGAGGATGACATGTCAGATGCTGAAGGGGTGTGTGCGAGCAGAATCTGTGGCGGGGGGAGGAGGGGCAGAACAGGGAGGGAGTTGAGCCTCCTGACCGCCTGGTGAAAGAAACTGTCCTTGAGCCTGCTAGTTTTTGCTCACTCTCTCCACTGCAGCACCGTCGATAGATAGTGGAGCATGCTGGGTGTGCTCTCTCCTGAAGTCCACAACAATCTCCTTCGTCTTCTCCACGTTCAGACGGAGATTGTTGTCCTTGCACCACATGGCCAAGCGGCTCACCTCACTCCTGTAGATTGTCTCATCGCCGTTGTTGATGAGACCCACCACAGTTGTGTCATCCGCAAACTTAATGAAGATTTGAGCTGGATGTTGGTGTGCAGTCGTGGGTCAGCAAAGTGAAGAGGAGGGGGCTTAGCACACATCCTTGGGGGGCCCCCGTGTTTAGTGTGATGGTGCTGGAGGAGTTGCTGCTGACCTGTACAGTCTGTGGTCTCCCCGTCAGGAAGTCCAGCAGCCAGTTGCACAGGGAGGTGTTGAGTCCCAGCTGGTCCAGTTTGTGAATGAGCTGCTGAGGAATGATTGTGTTGAATGCTGAGCTAAAGTCTATGAGCAGCATTCTGACATACGAGTCTTTTGTCTCCAGGTGGGTGAGGGCTGAGTGGAGGGCAGTGGAGATGGCGTCATCGGTTGAACGGTTGGATTGATATGCAAACTGGAAAGGATCCAGGGTGGGGGGGAGGGCAGACTTGATATGCCTCATGACTAGCCGCTCGAAGCACTTCATGAGGATGGGAGTGAGTGTGACAGGGCGGTAGTCATTGAAGCAGGAGGGAGACTGCTTCTTCGGGACCGGGATGATGGTGGTGGCTTTGAGGCATGTGGGGACAACAGCCTAGCTCAATGAGATGTTGAAGATGTCTGTAAAGACATCTGTGAGCTCCTCGGCACAGTCTCTCAGGACATGACCAGGAATGTTATCAGGACCCGGGGCTTTTCATACATTTGTTGTCCTGAGAGCTCTCCTCACGCTGTCTGGGGACAGCATCAACAAAAAACAGAAATATGGAGTGTGCATAGGTATTCAGCCCCAAAGTCAATACTTTGTAGAAGCAACTTTTGCTGCAATTCCAGCTGCAATTCTCTTGGTGTATTTTTCTATTAGATTAGGACATCAAGCCACTGGGATTTTTGCCTATTCCTTAAAGCAAAACTGCTCCAACTCCTTCAAGTTAGATGGGTTGCATTGGTGTACAGCAATCTTCAACTTATGCCACAGATTCTCAATTGGATTGAGGTCTCGGTTTTGACTAGGCCATTCCAAGACATTTAAATGTTTCCCTTTAAACCACTCCAGTGTAGCTTTAGCAGTATGTTTAGGGTCATTGTCTTGCTGGAATGTGAACCTTCATCCCAATCTGAAACCTCTGGTTGACTCAAACAGGTTTTTCTCCAGAATTTCCCTGTATTTCGTGCCATCCATCTTTTCTGCAGTTCTGAACAGCTTTTCTGTCTCTGCATGCTGCAAAAAATATATATCTTAGCAGGTGAAAATATCTTGAAAATAGTTGAAACAATCTAACATTTACTATTAGAAGAATACAAGACACCAATTCTGAGATGATAAAACTTAGTTCTAGATTGCAACCAGCTTATTCTTAGATGTCTTATCAAGTAAAAATATCTGTCCATGCAGCAAGGTAATTTCACTAGTATTAAGTAATTTTCTCAAAAAATTCAGTTTTCAAATTTTTGCAGTGCAGATGAAAAACATCCCCACAACATGATGCTGCTACCACCATGCTTCACTGTAGGAATGGGAAGTGCTGAGTTTGCACCACACATGGCATTTCCTATGATGGCCAAAAAGTTCAATTTTAATCTCATCTGACCAGCGAATCTTCTTCCATGTGTTTGCAGAGTCTGCCACATGCTGTTGGGCAAACTTCAAACATGTTATGTTATTTTTGTTCTTGAAGCAATGACTTTTTTTTCTGGCCAGTCTTCCATAAAGTCCTGCTCTGTGGAGTGTATGACTTAAAGTGGTCCTTTGGACAGGTACTCCCATCTCCGCTGTGGATCTTTGCAGCTCCTTCAGTGTTATATTTGGTGTCTTTGTTGCATCTCTGATTTATGCCCCCCTTGCTCTGTCTGTAAGTTTTGGTGGACAGCTTTCTCTTGCCAGGTTTCTAGTGGTGGCATTCTATTTTGCTATAATGGATTTAAGATTAGATTAGATTACATAGAACTTTATTGATCCCTTTGGGCGGGTTCCCTCAGGGAAATTAAGATTCCAGCAGCATCAGTACAGGATAAACAGAGAATAGAAAATAGAGAAAAAAACTTCTAGATAATTTAATTTAATTTAAGTATTTACATATACAAATATAAAAAGAATAAGATATGGGGATGAGAGGAGGGGGGAAAGGGGGCCAGCAGGAGAGATATTGCACTTTATATTGCACATTGTCCAGTATCGCTTATTGTTAAGCTAGGCTGCTGCTCCTTCCCATCCTCTGTCCTCCTGTTACCCCTCCTCCCCCCAGAGAGGAGTTGTACAGTCTAATGGCATGAGGGACAAAGGAGTTTTTAAGTCTGTTCCTCCTGCACTTGGAAAGGAGCATTCTGTCACTGCACAGGCTCCTCTGGTTGCTGATGACAGTGTGCAGAGGGTGACTGGCATCGTCCATGATGTTCAATAGTTTGTCCATAGTCTTCTTCTCTGCCACCATCACCAGAGAGTCCAGCTTCATGCCAACCACAGAGCCGGCCCACCTGATCAGTTTGTCCAGCCTGGATGTGTCCTTCTTGGATGTTCTGCCCCCCCAGCACACCACGGTGTAAAACAGGACACTTGTGACCACAGACTGATAGAACATCCACAGGAGTTTCCTGCAGATGTTAAAGGACCGCTTCTCCTTTCCTTCTTCCTAAGGAAGTATAGCCTGCTCTGTCCCTTCCTGTATAAGTGATTGGTGTTGCAAGTCCAGTCCAGCTTGCTGTCTAGCCACAGCCCGAGGTACTTGTAGGAATCCACAGCCTCCACCCCGACTCCCTCAATCAGAACTGGTCGTGACCTTGGTCTGGACCTCCCAAAGTCAATGACCAGCTCCTTGGTCTTCGAGGTGTTGAGCTGCAGATGGTTCCTGTTGCACCACACAGCAAAGTCCCTCACCAGGCTCCTATACTCCTCCTCTCTGTTGTCACTGATACACCCATTGATGGCTGTGTCATCGGCGAACTTCTGAATGTGACACAGCTCCAAGTTGTAGCAGAAGTCTGCAGTGTACAGGGTGAAGAGAAGAGGGGCCAGCACCGTGCCCTGGGGTGCTCCAGTGCTGCTAATCACAGTGTCAGACGTGATGTCCTTCAGCCTGATGTACTGCGGCCTGTCAGTGAGGTAGCTGGAGATCCAGGTGACCAGGCAGGGATCCACTTGCATCCTGTTCAGTTTGTCCTGAAGCAAAAGGGGCTGGATGGTGTTGAAGGCACTCGAGAAGTCCAAGAAGAGGATCCTCACTGTGCCATTTCCCTTATCCAGATGCGAGTGGGCTCGATGTAGCAGGTAGAGGATGGCATCTTCCACAGCAACACCTGCCCGGTACGCAAACTGCAGACAGTCCCAGGCATGTTGTACCTGGGGTCTGAAGAGGCTGAGGAAGAGCCGCTCCAATGTCTTCATCAGATGTGAAGTGAGTGCCACCGGTCAGAAGTTGTTCAGCTCGCTGGGCCGATTCTTTTTGGGAATTGGAAAGATGCATTATGTCTTCCAAAGGGTGGGCACTCTCCCCAGCTGCAGGCTGAGGTTGAAGATGAGTTGGAGTGGTTCACCCAGTTCAGCAGTGCAGGTCTTCAGTAGTCGGGGACACACCTTGTCTGGGCCTGCTGCTTTCCTGGGGTGAAGCTTCCTCAGTTGACCTCTGACCTGGTCTGCAGTAATGCATGGTGGAGTCTGTGTTGAGGTGGGAGAGGTGGGGGAGGAGGGGGCTGCTGCGATGACTGGGGGGAGGTGTGTTGAGGGAAGAAGGAGAGATGGCTGTACTGAGGGGGAGGGTGGGGGGGACGTGGGCTGGTTGAACTGGTTGAAGAAGTCATTGAACTCGTTTGCCCTCTCCACTGTCCCCTCAATGACTCTGGTCTTTGTATTGTGGCCTGTGATGGTTTTCACACCTTCCCAGAACTCCCTCATGCTGTTCTCCTTCAACTTCTGCTCCACCTTTCTCCTGTAGCTGTCCTTAGCTTCCCTCATGCAGTGTTTCACCTCCTGCTGTGCTGCTTTCATCACCTGCCTGTCCCTGCTCCTGAAGGTGGCCTTCTTCCTGTTGAGGACAGCTTTCACTTCCTGTGTTACCCATGGCTTGTTATTAGGGTAACACCGTACAGTCTTAGTGGGGGAAACCACGGCTGCACAGAAGTTGAGATAATCCATCAGACAGTGTGTGAGCCCCTCTATGTCCTCACAGTGTGGGCAAAGCAGCACATCCCAATCCGTGATGTCATAGCAGTCTCTGAGGGCATCTTCCATTTCAGGGCACCACCTCCTGATTGAGCTAGTTGTTGCAGACTGCCTTTGAACCAGGGGGGTGTACTTCGGCTGTAAACGAACCAGGTTATGATCAGACTTCCCTAGTGGGGGGAGGGGTGTGACTCTGTATGCATCCCTCACATTAGCATACAGCAAGTCAATTGTCCTGTTGTTCCTTGTTGGACAGTCCACAACCTGGTAAAAAACAGCCAAAGTAGAGTTCAAAGTAGCATGATTAAAGTCCCCAGAAATGATCATAAATGCCTCAGGGTGCTGTGTCTGCAGCCTTGCTGTGACAGAGTGAATTCTCTCACATGCAGCAGCTGCGTCTGCCCTCGGAGGGATATAAACACAGATGGTGACCAAGTGACTGAACTCCCTCGGCAGATAATATGGCCACAGTCTACCAGCTAGCAGCTCCAAGTCTGGGCAACATAAAACTGTCTTTATGGAGATATGTCCCGGGTTACACCAGCAGTTGTTCCCGTAAATGATGAATCCCCCACCTTTGCCTTTCCTGCATGCTTTAGTGTCTCTGTTGGCTCTCACAGCAGTGAATCCCTGCAGGTCCACGTCAGCATCCGGTACAAGGTGTGTTAGCCATGTCTCCATAAAGATGAATAAGCTGGTCTCCTGATAAATCTGCTGGTTGTTCAGTGCGGATAGCTCGTCGACCTTATTCGGCAGCAAGTTCACATTCCTCATGATAATGGAGGGAATGGATGGTTTGTAGCACTGCCGGTTGTCTGCTAGCCTAGAGCTTAGCTCCGGCTTTGCAGCCCCTGGATTTCCACCTCAGCTCCGCCGGGATGGGGTGTCATATCCTGGCTCGTCCCATTGCCTTCAGGGCCAGCAGCTCCTCTCTCGAATAAATGAGAAAACTGGCTCCTGGTTGTGTGTTAAAAATATCCATGTGATACAAGTAAAACACACTATGTCTTCATAAGAAGAGCAGAAAATTAAAAAGGTGGAACAAAAGGTTTAAAGAGCTAAAAACTACAGAGCTACTGGAGAGGCAGCCGTCTCACACAGCACCCCACTAAAACCATAGTGCTCCCAGAGTTTGGGTTTTATATATATATATATATATATATATATATATATATATATATATATATATATATACACCGTACACACACACACACACACACAGTGCCTTGCAAAAGTATTCATCCCCTGTGGTGTTTTTACTGTTTTGTTGCATTACAAGCTGGAATTAAAATGAATTTTTGGAGGGTAAGCACCATTTGATTTACACAACATGCCTACCACTTTAAAGGTGCATATTGTTTTTTTTTTATTATGACACAAACAATAATTAAGATTATTGAAAAAAACAGAAAAAACAGAAATCTGGAGTGTGCATAAGTATGCGCCCCCTTTCGTATGAAACCCCTAAATAAGAGCTGGTACAACCAATTCACTTCATAAGTCACATAATTAGTTGATTAAGATCCACCTGTGTGCAATCTGTCACATGATGTCTGTATAAATTAACCTGTTCTGGAAAAACCCAGACTCTGCTACACTACTAAGCAAGCAACATAAAAACCAAGAAGCACTCCAAACATCTCAGAGACAAAGTTGTGGAGAAGGGTTGGGTCATAAAAAAAAAAAAAATCCTAAACTTTGAATATCCCAGGGAGCACCATTAAATGCATTATTGTAAAATGGAAAGAATATGGCAGAAACCTGACAAGAGAAGGCCACCCACCAAAACTCACAGACCGGGCAAGGAGGGCATAAATCAGAGATGCAACAAAGACACCAATGATAATGCTGAGGGAGCTATAAAGATCCTCAGTGCAGATGGGAGTATCTGTCCATAGGCCCACTTTAAGCCATACACTCCACAGAGTGGGGCTTTATGGAATAGTGGACAGAAAAGAAGTCATTGCTTAAAAAATCACGTTTGGACTTTGCCCACCAGCATGTGGCAGACTCCCCAAACACATAGAATAAGATTCTTTGGTCAAATGAGACAAAAATTGAACTTTTTGGCCATGATGGGAAATGCCATGTGTGGTGCAAACCCAACACCCTGAGAACACCATCCCGACAATGAAGCATGGTGGTGGCAGCATCATTATGTAGGGATGTTTTTCATCTGCAGGGACTGGAAAGCTGGTCAGGACTGAAGGAAAGATGCACTAAATGCAGGGCAATTCTGGAGGAACACCTGTTTGAGTCAGCCAGAGGTTTCAGACTGGGATGAAGGTTCACAATCCAGCAGAACAATGACCCTAAACATACTGCTAAAGTGACACTGGAGTGGTTTAAAGGGAAACATTTAAATATCTTGGACTGGCCTAATCAAAGCCCAGACCTCAATCCATTTAAGAATCTGTGGCATAAATTGAAGATTGCTGTACACCAATGCAACCCATCTAACTTGAAGGAGTTGGAACAGTTTTGCCTTGAGGATTGGGCAGAAATCCCAGTGGCTAGATGTGCTAAGCTAATACAGACATACCCCAAGAGACTTGCAGCCTGAATAGTAGCAAAAGGTGGCTCTATAAAGGATTGACTTTGGGGGGGAATACTTATGTACACTCCAGATTTCTGTTTTTTTCATCTTAATTATTATGTCAAAATAAAAACAAAAACAATGTGCACCTTTAAAGTGGTAGGCATGTTGTGTAAATCAAATGGTGCTAACCCCCCAAAAAATCAATTTTAATTCCAGCTTGTAATGCAACAAAACAGGACAAACACCAAGGGAGATGAATACTTTTGCAAGGCACTGTGTGTGTGTGTGTGTATTATATATATACAGTGGGGCAAAAAAGTATTTAGTCAGCCACCAATTGTGCAAGTTCTCCCACTTAAAAAGATGAGAGAGGCCTGTAATTTTCATCATAGGTACACTTCAACTACGAGAGACAGAATGGGGGGAAAGAATCCAGGAAATCACATTGTAGGATTTTTAATGAATTAATTGGTAAATTCCTCGGTAAAATAAGTATTTGGTCACCTACAAACAAGCAAGATTTCTGGCTCTCACAGACCTGTAACAACTTCTTTAAGAGGCTTCTCTGTCTTCCACTCATTACCTGTATTAATGGCACCTGTTTGAACTCATTATCAGTATAAAAGACACCTGTCCACAACCTCAAACAGTCACACTCCAAACTCCACTATGGCCAAGACCAAAGAGCTGTCAAAAGACACCAGAAACAAAATTGTAGACCTGCACCAGGCTGGGAAGACTGAATCTGCCATAGGTAAGGAGCTTGGTGTGAAGAAATCAACTGTGGGAGCAATTATTAGAAAATGAAAGACATACAAGACCACTGATAATCTCCCTCGATCTGGGGCTCCACGCAAGATCTCACCCCATGGGGTCAAAATGATCACAAGAACGGTGAGCAAAAATCCCAGAACCACACGGGGGGACCTAGTGAATGACCTGCAGAGAGCTGGGACCAAAGTAACAAAGTCTACCATCAGTAACACACTATGCCGCCAGGGACTCAAATCCTGCAGTGCCAGACGTGTCCCCCTGCTTAAGCCAGTACATGTCCAGGCCCGTCTGAAGTTTGCTAGAGAGCATTTGGATGATCCAGAAGAGGATTGGGAGAATGTCATATGGTCAGATGAAACCAAAAGGACTTTTTGGTAAAAACTCAACTTGTCGTGTTTGGAGGAGAAAGAATGCTAAGTTGCATCCAAAGAACACCATACCTACTGTGAAGCATGGGGGTGGAAACATCATGCTTTGGGGCTGTTTTTCTGCAAAGGGACCAGGATGACTGATCCATTTAAAGGAAAGAATGAATGGGGCCATGTATTGTGAGATTTTGAGTGAAAACCTCCTTCCATCAGCAAGGGCATTGAAGATGAAACGTGGCTGGGTCTTTCAGCATGACAATGATCCCAAACACACTGCCCGGGCAATGAAGGAGTGGCTTCGTAAGAAGCATTTCAAGGTCCTGGAGTGGCCTAGCCAGTCTCCAGATCTCAACCCCATAGAAAATCTTTGGAGGGAGTTGAAAGTCCGTGTTGCCCAGCAACAGCCCCAAAACATCACTGCTCTAGAGGAGATCTGCATGGAGGAATGGGCCAAAATACCAGCAACAGTGTGTGGAAAACCTTGTGAAGACTTACAGAAAACGTTTGACCTCTGTCATTGCCAACAAAGGGTATATAACAAAGTATTGAGATGAACTTTTGTTATTGACCAAATACTTATTTTCCACCATAATTTGCAAATAAATTCTTTAAAAATCAGACAATGTGATTTTCTGGATTTTTTTTTTCTCATTTTGTCTCTCATAGTTGAAGTGTACCTATGATGGAAATTACAGGCCTCTCTCATCTTTTTAAGTAGGAGAACTTGCATAATTGGTGACTAAATACTTTTTTGCCCCACTGTATATATCATCTCATCTCATTATCTCTAGCCGCTTTATCCTGTTCTACAGGGTCGCAGGCAAGCTGGAGCCTATCCCAGCTGACTACAGGCGAAAGGCAGGGTATACCCTGAAAAAGTCGCCAGGTCATCACAGGGCATATTATATATTATATGGGCGGCATGTTGGTGTAGTGGTTCACACTGTCACCTCACAGCAAGAAGGTCCTGGGTTTGAGCCCAGCGGCTGACGATGGTCTTTCTTTGTGGAGTTTTCATGTTCTCCGTGTGTCTGCATGGGTTTCCTCTGGGTGCTCTGGTCCACAGTCCAAAGAAATACAGGTTAGGCTAATTGGTGGCTCTAAATTGACCATGAGTGTGAATGGTTGTTTATCTCTATGTGTTAGCTCTGCGATAACCTGGTGACTTGTCCAGGGTGTACCCCACCTCTTGTCCATAGTCAGCTGGGATAGGCTCCAGCTTGCAAGCAACCCTGTACAGGATAAGCGGCTGCAGGTAATGAATGGATGGAGTCTAGAAAGCACAAGGGAATTTGCCAACATCTTCAGTCTGTTGTGTGGAAGGTATTTCTGGATCTGTTCAATTGATCTTATGGCAAATCTGGCAGAGTCAGGATCTTTCCAGGACAGGTTGATTTATACAGATATCATGTGACAGATCATGTGACACTTTGCACACAGGTAGCTCTTCATCAACTAATTATGTGACTTATTCAGTTAATTGGCTGGACCAGCTCTTATTTCACACGAGATGGGGTGAGTACCTATCTACACTCCAGATTTCTATTTTCTCATCTTAATTATTGTTTGTGTCACAAAAATAATCAAGCCTTTAAAGTGGTAGACATGTTGTGTAAATCCAATGATGCTAACCCCCCCCCAGTCCATTTTAATTCCTGATTGTAATGTAACAAAACAGGACAAACACCAAGGGGGATGAATACTTTTGCAAGACACTGTAAGTGTGTAGTCCAAATTTGTGTTGTCATCAAGACCACTGAAACCGAAGCAAAGTCATGAACAAGACCAGACTGCATTGAGACTGAGACAAGACAAAGACCAAGGTATGGTGAGATTGAGTCAAGACCAGGACCAGACCAGTGTGTGTGAAGGGGGGTGGGGAGGGGTGACCGCCGTTAACAGGAAGAAAACATGTAAATTCGTCAAGAGTCACGTTATTGGTCACATTTGAAACAGGAAATTTTACATCCAATCACAGTAACGATGTTAACAAATAAATGAAACAATGAATAAGCAATTTAGTGAAATCCCCACAGTTGTGGTCTTGACCGGTCTTGAAATATATCCCAAGTCCTTGATGTCTGAGATCAAGACAAGACTGAGTAAAAATACAGTCGATTCTGAGACAAGACCAAGACTTTCAAAAAGTGGTCTTGAGACAGGTCTCAAGTACTACAACACGAGTGGAGACAGCAAACATTGGACTCAAAGATCCAGAATGCAATGCAACCATATTGTGATAGCGGGGGCATGGTCAAGCGCCGGGTGGCAAAATGATCGCACCTGTGTAAGGAGCAAGAGAGCAGAGAGGTTGGGTCTTCTCCTAAACAAAGCATTCGTGTTTTGTGTGTGTATGTGTTGTGACATGTTAGTCAGAGCTGAAAAGCTGTTTAAAAGAATAAAACAAGTGAATTTATGACCACTACTCGCCTTCCTGTGCTTCAGTGTTCCACCAACTCCCAGGGACATTTACACATAGATGTAATTGCTCTGAGTTGCAGCAAAGACTCAGTTTCACGAATCAGCAATCTACATTCATTGTCTCATCTCATCTCATTATCTCTAGCCACTTTATCCTGTCCTACAGGGTCGCAGGCAAGCTGGAGCCTATCTCAGTTGACTATGGGCAAAAGGCGGGGTACACCCTGGACAAGTCACCAGGTCATCACAGGGCTGACACATAGACACAGACAACCGTTCACACTCACATTCACACCTATGGTTAATTTAGAGTCACCAGTTAACCTAACCTGCATGTCTTTGAACTGTGGGGGAAACCAGAGCACCCAGGGGAAACCCACGCGGAGAACATGCAAACTCTGCACAGAAAGGCCCTCGTCGGCCACGGGGCTCGAACTTGGACCTTCTTGCTGTGAGGTGACAGCGCTAACCACTACACCACCGTGCCGCCCTACGTTCATTGTATTAGCGTGAAAGTTGAAGTTTTCGATCCTTATCTGTTTGAGTAGACTGCAGAGGTGAGAATTTAACCCCTTCAGACATAATGTGTACAATTGTACACATGAAGTTCCATAGCATGAAGTTCCATAGCATTTTTCCTTGTTTCTGAAGGGGTTAAGAGAGCTGGGCAGACTAAAGAACTAAAGTGCTGCTGCATAACTCTCTTTAGCTTGAGATGAGTTCCTACTAGTACAACTATCAGCAGGCAGTTGAATGGCATTGTGGGTAAAGTGGGAAAATGGAGCAACTTGTTGGTGAAATATATTTAAACCAAAAATTCAGAGTTTGATATGCTCTGAATTATACTGATTATAATTACTGATATGTTCGGCATTCAGAGTGGTAATATGAATGTGATAGTTTCACACTGCTTTATACAGATACATTTATACAGACATTTTAAAATTGGTCCATGCCAATTAAAAAGGACAAGACAATTGTTAACTGCTGTATATGTAGTCAGCAGAAATGGTTTAAAAAATTAAATTGTTATTCCATGCTATACTATAATAATACACAATTTGAACTATGCCATATTACGTTCTTGGCACCATTGAAAAGTAGTGCTTCAAATTCCCAAAGCCCAGCTTAACCTCTGCATGAAACAAAGTACAATATGCAGCATGTAAACATTCTGTACGTGGAGCATACAGCTGCGTAAAAGAGTACATTCAATATCAAACTATACAATGTCCAATTTAGTTTCTCTTGGTTCCTATGAGTCATCTAATATGATGTATCGTCTTTTAATGGTGGTTATGACAGTGGTGGACACAGGCTGTAGCTGAATGTTTAGCTGAGCTTGGAGACCTAACTTGTCTTCCTCTGCCAACTTCACACGCTCTCATCTCTCAGGATCCATATGACAGGCCTCATCTCACTGAGCTGATGATAGCGTTGAGATGACATGTTCTCCAGGACCCTTGTGCTGCTCATCAGCCTTCCCGACCTCCAGTCCATAGGGCTGCAAATTAATGACTGAAGGCATAAATAATGCATCACAAAGTGGACTGCAGCAGTTAAAAGTGCTACCAGGGGAATAGGGCTTTGGTGGGGATTGGGTATGAACATGAAGTGTGGGCAATTATTCACTGAGCTGCCAAATCTTCTAGGATTCAAGTAATCCATCCTTTACAGTTAGGCATGTTTAAAGATTGACGCTGTGAATATGTGTGGAGTGTATTCAATGTGAATTGGCCTTTGACCTTCTATTTCTATGTACTGGAGATTCTATCTCTGCCCCATCCAGTCACTGGATTGTTACTGATTGTGTTCATCTATTCTGTGTTGTATTCTGATCAGATTGTCTGTCTTGGATCTCTTGTTTCTGTCTACTGTTGCAAAGTCTTATCTTACATTCATGTCGTTAACTCAATGCTGTGTTTTCTGAGTGTCTTGATTTGTTGATTTGTTTCATGCTTCCTGATTTTGAACTTTGCTATCCCAGGGATTGTGGGGTGGGATTGTGCAAGAGTGTCTTAGGAGAAGAGGTCAGGAGAGGACTGGATTGCAATCCTGCATACCTGCCAACCTGTACGCATCTTGCATAGCCGCTACGAATTTTTACCTCATTGTACGACTGTACGTTTTCACATTAAAAAGTACGCATATCGTCCGAACTCGCATTTCAGTCAAGTTCTCGCTGAAGTTGATACCGCTGATCTGTGAGAAAACTCAAAGCCAGAATGGAACACTTTGCCCAATCCCCCCGCCCCTCTTCCAGAGTGTGTGGCTCTGTCCTCTTCACCCCCTCCCCTTCCTCCTTTGCGTCTCTGACTTGAGTGCAGCGGTGCAGCCAGGTGGCTAGAGCGAGTTGGGGATTGAAACGTCGGTTAGAGAAGAGAGATTTCATCAATGATGGTCAACAATCCATTCTGCAAAGATCACTGGAAAGGTAAAATAAAAACATTAGGTCAGCCCAATAAACCAACATTGTTAACCCCTCGTGAACGTTATACTCGTTCACCAACTCAATATGCTGCAATACTTCAGGCTTTCCCACATGCATGTTTCAGACAAAAATTGAACATATGGAGCCCGAACCGAGCGCCAAACGTGTTCAGAAACCCCAAAGATTTCTGGAAAGCTATTGGGAAAGGTGGCCTTGTCTCACACGGTCGCAGTTACCCAGCCACGCATTCTGCACGGTGTGCAAGATTGATATAGACGCTAACACCGTCCCACACACTCCCGTTAAAGTACTGCAATAAGAAGTTTTAGCTAACTGGAAGGCAGTGCGTAACACTTTTACTGTTATTCATGGCCTTCCTATATCTGTAACAGAAACGGTTGTGTTTCACGTGTACTCAAGAGCTTCCTAGCCATTATTTTGTGCATTTACAACACCAACAGTACAGGCTAGTTCTTCATTTAACTTCGAAGCCATCACTCGAGTTTGCATATTCGATGCGGTAACCAACGAAACCTGATTACAATTCCTCTCGCACTCTCATTGAATCACTATGATAAGTACCACTTTATTGATGTGCTCAACAAAACGTAGCATGTTGTATATCTTAAGGGCAGTCGGTAACTTCTGTCAGTGGTAGCCTAGAATGTTTGCAGATGATGTGAAGTCGAAAATTGGTCATTCCTCTTATGAAAAAACCTGGTACTGCAGTATCAAATGCTTTTTTCTACAGTATTACTGCAGTAAATGCAATATTTCGAATGCAAATGCAATAGTTTGCACATGAAAAAGGCATACTACAAAATACTGCAGTGTACTGTATAATGCAATATTTTTACTGTATAATGCAATATACTTCCAACATGTTAAAAAATGCAAAAGTCTAAACCTATTGCATGGGAAATTTGTGCATACCATGTTTTGTGTTGAAAGTGCCTTTTTTACATACTGTATATTTAATGTGTTATTTATTTTGAAAGTGTGGCTCTGGTTTAATTTCATTTCATTTGCACATGTATTTAATGCATGGATTAAAGCAAAAAAAAAATATTTGACTGAAAATTTACGGGGGGGTGTTATGGGTGGATTTCGATGAAATTCTGAGAATGGTTAACTTAGAACTGATAACTTTATTATCAATTAATTAATGGATTAATAGTGCAATAAATTGAATATTTCTTTCCATTGCTTCCGTATATTATTTTTTGGGGGCAAACCACACAAATGCAAGCACCTGGAATGTTTAGTTTTTTGCACCATGAACTAAATGGCTTTCCGTTTTCACCTATTTCGTACAGCCAAACCCACCTCCACTTGTTTTTTACACCTTTATCGATAGCAGACACATCAGTGCCTTCTTTCATGTCAAGCGCATCCATGCTGCCGAAACCGAAAGCAGAATGACATGCTCCTCTATGCTTGACGTCAATATAGAAAAAAGTTTGGATCTTTGCTTAAATTAAAATTGGGGTTTGACCTTACTTTGTGTTGAATACGACTTCAAAAACAATTCAAGATTTTATTAAGAGAAATATTGTGGCCAACACGAGTGTTAAGTTACCTAAAAGATCGCGTGAAGTTGGCTGCTATCTACTTTGCGTTCATTCTCATTTTCCTCCATCATTTCATAGGCCAGAAACAGATGTTTTGACGTAATTTAACTTAGTAGGCTATGATTATTATTTAACCGTAGTCTTCTAGACATTTTAACTGTTTGGGGCATTGAACGCTGGTGTATGATTTTCAAGGAATAAAGTTTAGCACATGTCGGAACATCATTGCGCTCGCAGCCTCCAACTCCTCAAACGTCCTTTAAATTGTGATATAACGTAGGCTATAAGGCACGATTCTAACATACCTTACACATTGGCCTAACGAAAATAATAATTGTTGGGGCGTCTGCTGATTTGTTAGCTATAAATTTAGGTCTAATTACTTCTGAAAGTCTGCAAGCATTGCACCGTCGGGTCTTCAAGTCTGGCTGAAGCGGAGGAGCGGGCTTTCCGGGGTTTATTTTTTCGTGTTGTTTTATTTAACATGCTCTATTTCTATATGTCCAAGTTTGAACTAAGTCATTTTGGCAAGATTTAATTTACTACAAAACAGAAATGGTCAGACACAAGCATGCCAAGCACATGGGAATGTATTTTGCCAATTTTGACAGCGCATGTTTTTTTAATGCCGCACCGTAGACAGCGAACGTTTAAACATGATCAAACATAGGAAATGAACGACACAAAGCATGGCTCAAAAACAAAAAAGTTAAATAAACCCTGCTGATAGTTGATGGTGTTGCAACACATCAGTGTTATAACCCAATCTCTACCCAACCACCCGTCATTTTAATTCTCCTCGGATCAGCACCGACCTCACATTTGGCCTTGGGAGAGTTCAGTTGACGGAAATCCGTCACACGATGGAAAACTTTAATCCATGTTAATGTTTGTTGTGCTTTTCAAAACGGAAGGAAGTTCCCAAGAGCCATCAATAACAGTTTCCCAAAGTCAATCAATAGGAATGTTTTACAAAACTGGACTATGTTCCCAAGGTCAATCAATAAAACTGGATTGAAAGTGTGCTTTTGGTCTGCTGGTTGTGGTCTGTGGGGGCGCATGTGCGCCGGGTTGGGGTGAGGTTGACACGAGGGGAGGGTACTCATGAAATTGTAAAATTGTACTCATAAAATTTTTTCAAGGTTGGCAGGTATGAATCCTGCATGAAACTCTGTATTGGCATCATTCATTTGTTTAATTGTTGATGCTCTTTTATGAATCTGGGAATCTATGAATCTTTCTGAGCCAAGCATTCATTCATGGATTACAAAATAGTTCACACTGTTACAAGACCCTGTCTGAAATTAGGTTTTGTAAGAATAAGCCTAATATAGAATTCCATGAAGGCATGTATAGAGCTCTCTGAAGTGTGGGTGGAGCACAGAGGACGGCAGGACAAAGCTTCTGGTACTAATAGGCTTTTTATTGTCAGACTTTTCAGTGTAACAGCCTACTTTTATGCTTTAGAGAAAAAACACACACACACACACACACACACACACACACACACACACACACGCTGTGTTCTAGTCCCGGGATGAGCTCTCTCCTCTGCTCTCCCTCTGCCTCCTTAAATAGGGCGCGGTTACTGGGAAGACACACAAACACAGGTTAATTACCGTCAGGTGTAGTGATTCTGCCACTCACCTTCCCTGGCTCCGCCCTCCTGTCACAGACTGGCGCTTGACCACGCCCCCGCTGCCACATACCCCCACCGCCCGACTCAGGCCGGGCGCCTGTCCGGCCCGCAGCCAACTCCCCCCCCCCCCCCCCCCTTGACGGGAGAGGAAGTCTGCCACGACCATCTGCGCCCCCGGCCTGTGGACCACCTTGAAATTGAAGGGTTGGAGTGCCAGATACCAACGGGTGATCTGCGCGTTGGCATCTTTCATGCGGTGGAGCCACTGGAGGGGCGCGTGGTCCGAACAGAGGGTGAAAGGGCGCCCCAGCAGGTAGTAACAGAGGGCGAGGACCGCCCATTTGATCGCCAGGCATTCCTTCTCAATAGTGCTGTAGTGCCCCTCACGCACCGACAGCTTCCTACTAATGTAGAGGATGGGGCGGTCCTCCCCCTCCAAGGACAACACTGCCCCCAGCCCTCTGTCCGACGCGTCGGTCTGCAACACAAAAGGGAGAGAGAAGTCAGGGGAGTGTAATAGTGGCCCCCCACACAGTGCAGCCTTTACCTCAGAGAAAGCCTGCTGGCACTGCTCCGTCCACTGGACCGGATCTGGCGTCCCCATTTTAGTGAGGTCAGTCAGCGGGCTGGTGACGTCCGAATAATTAGGTATAAACCTGCGATAGTAGCCAGCCAGCCCCAGGAACTGTCTCACCCCCTTTTTGGTCTTGGGCCTCGGGCAGGCCGCAATCACTGCTGTCTTATTAATTTGGGGACGCACCTGCCCGTTGCCCAAGTGGAAGCCCAGATACCGTACTTCCACCCGCCCAATCGCACACTTCTTCGGGTTGGCAGTGAGACCCGCCCGCCTCAGCAACCTAAGGACGGCCCTCAGGTGTTGCAGGTGCCGCTGCCAGTCGTTACTAGAAATAATAATGTCATCGAGATATGCGGCCACATAGGTGGCGTGGGGCCGGAGGACCCTGTCCATCAGCTGCTGAAACGTAGCGGGTGCCCCAAACAGCCCAAAAGGAAGTGTGACAAATTGGTGTAAGCCGAACGGTGTGGAAAAGGCCGTTTTTTCCCGGGATAATGGAGTCAAGGGGATCTGCCAATATCCCTTCGTCAAATCCAATGTCGAGTAAAAGCGAGCTGTGCCTAGTCGATCGAGCAGCTCGTCAATACGAGGCATTGGGTACGTGTCGAATTTAGACACCGCGTTGACTTTTCTATCGTCCACACAGAACCGGACCGACCCGTCGGCCTTGGGTACCAAGACCACCGGGCTGCTCCAGTCACTGTGGAGCAGCCCGGTGCCCATTTCGAGCATGGCCTGAAGTTCTTCCCGAACCACCTTTTTTTTTGTGTTCGGGTAGCCTGTAAGGGCGGCTATGCACTACCACCCCCAGGGGCATCTCTATGTGGTGTTCTATGAGGTTAGTGCGACCGGGCAGGGGCGAGAACACATCCGAAAACTCGGCCTGCAACTGGGCGACCTCCGTGAGTTGGGTCGGGGAGAGGTGGTCTCCACAGGGGACCGGAGAGGTATGTGATGCCAATGTTCCTTTTTGAGCCTCCGGCCCCAGCTCCGCCTTCTCCGGAACTACCGACACCAACGCCACGGGGACCTCCTCGTTCCAGAGTTTAAGCAGATTGAGGTGGTAGATCTGTAGCACCCCCTCCCTGTCCGTTCGCCTTACCTCATAGTCGACGTCCCCAACTCGCCGTGTGACCTCAAAGGGTCCTTGCCACTTGGCGATTAATTTGGAGCTCGACGTGGGCAACAGTATGAGTACCTTCTCTTCCGGAGTGAACTCTCTAAGGCGCGTGCCCTTGTTGTACAGGCAGGCTTGCCGTTCCTGGGCCTGCCGCAAATTCTCCTGAGTTAGGTGTGTGAGCGTGTGGAGTTTTGCGCGCAGGTCCATAACGTATTGAATTTAGTTTTTACTTTGTGAAGGTCCCTCCTCCCAATTTTCACGCAGCACATCTAAAATGCTGCGCGGCTTACGCCCGTATAACAATTCAAACGGGGAGAACCCCGTGGAGGCTTGGGGGACCTCTCGCACTGCAAATAACAAGGGTTCAAGCCATTTATCCCAATTACGTGTGTCCTCACTTACGAATTTTTAAATTATATTCTTGAGGGTGCGATTGAACCGTTCGACTAAACTGTCCGTTTGTGGGTGATAAACGCTGGTGCGGATTGGCTTAATACCTAATAGCCCATACAGTTCACTCAGTGTTCGTGACATAAACGAGGTGCCTTGGTCAGTCAGAATCTCTTTTGGGATTCCAACCCAGGAGATGACGTGGAAGAGGGCCTCCACAATACTGCGTGCTGAGATATTGCGAAGAGGCACCGCTTCCGGGTATCATGTTGCATAGTCCACCAGAACCAATATAAAGCGGTACCCTCGTGTTGACCGATCTAATGGCCCGACGAGATCCATCCCAATTCTTTCGAACGGGGTCTCGATTAATGGTAGGGGGCGCAAAGGCGCTTTTGGAATGGCCGCTGGATTTACTAACTGGCATTCGCGGCACGCCGTACACCACTTACGAACATCGCCGCGAATCCCCGGCCAATAGAATCGGGCCATTATCTGGGCTAGTGTCTTATCCTGCCCTAGGTGTCCAGCCATGGGATTAAAGTGAGCCGCCTGAAATACCAATTCCTGGCGGCTCTTTGGAATTAACAGCTGTGTGACGCGCTCTTTCGTCTGAGTGTCCTGCGTCATCTATCCTTCATAATAGAAAAATAGGGGAAGGACGGGGTGGCGTTCGGCTGGAGCGTTTGACCATCGATTACTCTCACTTGGTCAAACGCATGTCGCAGAGTCTCGTCTCGCGATTGTTCTAATGGGAAATCCGCGAGGGATTCCCCAACAGAAAGAGGAGGAGCCGGCGGCTCCTCACTCTGTCGCAGAGATGACGTAGACGGCTCTGCGACAGCAGCTCCAGCCAAAGCGACACCGGGACCTCCCCCTGTCAACTGGCAGGACCCATTCTTTACTAGGCGCGTCATTAAACCCCAAAATCCCGGCCAATCAGTCCCCAAAATTAAAGAGTGGGTAAGGCGAGGATTAACCGCCGCCTTCACTATAGATTTTTCCCCTCTGAAATATATGTGGACCGACACCAAAGGGTAGCTGTGAACATCCCCGTGCACACACAACACCTTCACCCCCTGTGCTCCCCCCAATGCCTCGTCTTGCACCAGACTTTGGCGGATCGAGGTCTGATTGCAACCAGAATCCACCAACGCCTGATATGTAGCCCCTTGGACACTCACCGGTATGCGATACGCTCCGGCCCAATCGAGGGCAGCTTCTGGTGCGTCGGGGATCCATACCACCACGCCCACCTCCAGTGCTGTGCACTGTTGTTGCAGGTGGCCCGGCTCCCTGCAGCGCCAGCAAACTGGCCCGGGCTTTCCCTCTGCACCTGTGCTCTGGGGCTCACTCACCTGAGGGGGAGGAGAGACAGACACAGAAGGGAGAAACGGGAGGGCACCACGGGCGCGGTGGGCCGGCTGGGGTGGAGCCGGCCCCCGCCTCTGTGGTGGGGGAATGGGGCGAGGACGGGACACAGAAGGGAGGGGAGAAAGAGAGAGAGAAGAGGAGAGAAGAGAAGACGCCGTCGGTTGTCCTGCCGCCGGAACAGCCGCCAAATGATCCTCCGCCAGTTCTACTGCCTGATCCAGCGACGCCGGGCGGTGGCGCTGGACCCACTCCACGGTTCCAGCTGGTAAGCGCGCGATGAACTGCTCCAGCACCACCTGATCGATGATTCCCTTGGCGTCGCGATCGTCGGCCCTCAGCCACCGCCAGCAGGTGTCCCGGAGCTGCTGGCCGAACGCGAACAGCTGGCCGACTTCCTCCAACCGCAGCGCGCGGAAGCGCTGGCGCTGTTCTTCTGGTGTGCGCCCCACGCGCTGGCCCGGCGAAGGTCCGCGTAGGCCAGCCGGCGGTCGGCGGGGAGCTGTAGCGCGGCCAGCTGCGCCTCTCCCGTCAGGAGGGGGAGGAGGCGCGCCGCGCGCTGCTCCATCGGCCACCCTGAGGCTTCGGCGACCTGTTCGAACAAAGTGAGGAACGCCTCGGGGTCATCCTGCGGGCCCATCTTGGTCACGGTGAGGGGAGACAGGCCCACGGCCGGGGCGCTGGTGGACCCCGCTGACGTGAGGAGATGCCAGAATGCCTCGCGATCTTCCCGCTGGGCCAGCACCAGGGCTTCGAAGCGCCGCTCTTGCTCCTTTCGGAGCGTGACAAGTGCCTGGTGCTGGCTTTGCTGAGCCTTGGCGAGGGCGTGGACCAGGTCCGTGAATGGGGAGGATTCCATGGGGCTGCGAGGTTGGTGCTCCACCTTTTCCCGGGTTTCAGCACCACTGTAGAGCTCTCTGAAGTGTGGGTGGAGCACAGAGGACGGCAGGACAAAGCTTCTGGTACTAATAGGCTTTTTATTGTCAGACTTTTCAGTGTAACAGCCTACTTTTATGCTTTAGAGAAAAAAAACACACACACACACACGCTGTGTTCTAGTCCCGGGATGAGCTCTCTCCTCTGCTCTCCCTCTGCCTCCTTAAATAGGGCGCGGTTACTGGGAAGACACACAAACACAGGTTAATTACTGTCAGGTGTAGTGATTCTGCCACTCACCTTCCCTGGCTCCGCCCTCCTGTCACAGACCGGCGCTTGACCACGCCCCCGCTGCCACAGCATGGTTATGTTATTATTAAAAGTGATAGAGGAAATTAAACCTGGCTATGAGAAGTGTGATTATGACTAGAAGAGCTGCTCACCATACAATAAAAAAATGGTCTGTCTATTGTAGGAGTGTCTTTGAGTGTTACAGTGTTTGACATTCTACCATATTAGCTCATTAGCTAATTATGAATGATTGAATTTCGAGTGGCGGTATGGTGGTGTAGTGGTTAGCGCTGTCGCCTCACAGCAAGAAGGTCCGGGTTTGAGCCCCGTGGTCGGCGAGGGCCTTTCTGTGCGGAGTTTGCATGTTCTCCCCGTGTCTGCGTGGGTTTCCTCCGGGTGCTCCGGTTTCCCCCACAGTCCAAAGACATGCAGGTTAGGTTAACTGGTGACTCTAAATTGACCGTAGGTGTGAATGTGAGTGTGAATGGTTGTCTGTGTCTATGTGTCAGCCCTGTGATGACCTGGTGACTTGTCCAGGGTGTACCCCGCCTTTCGCCCGTAGTCAGCTGGGATAGGCTCCAGCTTGCCTGCGATCCTGTAGAACAGGATAAAGCAGTTAGAGATAATGAGATGAGATGAATTTCGAGTGTTAGAAGGGGAAAACCACAAGCAGGGGCTAATACCCACAAGCAGGACCTATGCTTGCCATGATTGGTCTATTACATCTTATTGCAGTTTGGACTGAGTGCTGATGCAACAGTTACTATTGCAAATACTTCAGAAACCGAATAGAATAATTAATATAAATACAGATTTGTGACAAAGGAGCAAAGCAGTGTATATGTAATGCTATAGCAAAGCATTTTGCTGGTATGTTATGGGTCTGCTTGTTCACTCACTGCAAATAAATACAGCTGACTTTTGTATCCTAGGATGAAAATCTCTTATCCTAATGAGAGTGGTCTCTTCCAGGATGACTCAATGATTTGATGAGATGTGTTCAAGTCTTTACACTTGAGCATTGTGTAAAAATTATGTGAGTCATGAACTATGGCCTACACAGTCACTACATTTCAGTCCAATTGAACAACTATGGGAGATTTTAGACCATGCTCCCCAATATCATCAAAACATACCCTAGAGAAGACCAGGTGTCCTCAGGAGTATTGGCTTATCCCTCTCTCCCACTACCACCACAGTGGCACAGAGGCTTCACCATGGTGCCAGGATGAACTCTGGTTGAAAGCTGGACAATCCAAATGCTCCAGGTTTTCCAGAGGCCAAAGGACACATGACTGGACACATCCCACAAGGAGACCAATGTTAGTGCTGCAGCCCTCCACCAGCCCCTGTCATCCTGCTCAGCTGCTTGCCACAGAGGCCCCCATCAGAGAGCAAAGCAGTGTGAGCAAGGACTGTGTGACTTCTCTACCACCATCAACAACAATTCTTTGCAAAGGCTCTGTGTTTCCTCCTGGAAAATGATAGAGGCTGATGAAGAATAAGTCAGACAGCATCATCATCAGATAAAAACGACAGCCAGCCAGTAGTCCCCTGTCAAAACACAAATAGAGGTTCTTCTACGCAGCCATGATGCTGTAATTGATGCAGTATGTGGTTTGGCATTGTCATGTTGGAAAATGCAAGGTCTTCCCTAAAAGAGACGTCATCTGGATGGGAGCATATGTTGCATTAGAACCTGGATATACCTTTCAGTATTGATGGTGTCTTTCCAGATGTGTAAGCTGCCCATGCCACATGCACTAATGCAACCCCATACCATCAGAGATGCAGGCTTCTGAACTGAGCGCTGATAACAATTTGGGTCGTCCTTCTCCTCTTTAGTCTGAATGACACGGCATCCCTGATTTCCATACAGAACTTCAAATTTTGATTCGTCTGACCACAGAACAGTTTTCCACTTTGCCACAGTCCATTTTAAATGAGCTTTGGCCCAGAGAAGACATCTGTGCTTCTGGATCATGTTTAGATACGGCTTCTTCTTTGAACTATAGAGTTTTAGCTGGCAACGGCAGATGGCACGGTGAATTGTGTTCACAGATAATGTTCTCTGAAAATATTCCTGAGCCCATTTTGTGATTTCCAATACAGAAGCATGCCTGTATGTGATGCAGTGCCGTCTAAGGGCCCAAAGATCACTGGCACCCAGTATGGTTTTCCGGCCTTGACCCTTACACACAGAGATTCTTCCAGATTCTCTGAATCTTTTGATGATATTATGCACTGTAGATGATGATATGTTCATCTCATCTCATCTCATTATCTCTAGCCGCTTTATCCTTCTACAGGGTCGCAGGCAAGCTGGAGCCTATCCCAGCTGACTACGGGCGAAAGGCGGGGTACACCCTGGACAAGTCGCCAGGTCATCACAGGGCTGACACATAGACACAGACAACCATTCACACTCACATTCACACCTACGGTCAATTTAGAGTCACCAGTCAACCTAACCTGCATGTCTTTGGACTGTGGGGGAAACCGGAGCACCCGGAGGAAACCCACGCGGACACGGGGAGAACATGCAAACTCCACACAGAAAGGCCCTCGCCGGCCCCGGGGCTCGAACCCAGGACCTTCTTGCTGTGAGGCGACAGCGCTAACCACTACACCACCGTGCCGCCCATGATATGTTCAAACTCTTTCAATTTTACACTGTCAAACTCCTTTCTGATATTGGTCCACTATCTGTCGGTGCAGAATTAGGGGGATTGGTGATCCTCTTCCCATCTTTACTTCTGAGAGCCGCTGCCACTCCAAGATGCTCTTTTTATACCCAGTCATGTTAATGGCCTATTGCCAATTGACCTAATGAGTTGCAATTTGGTCCTCCAGCTGTTCCTTTTTTGTACCTTTAACTTTTCCAGCCTCTTATTGCCCCTGTCCCAACTTTTTTGAGATGTGTTGCTGTCATGAAATTTCAAATGAGCCAATATTTGGCATGAAATTTCAAAATGTCTCATTTTCGACATTTGATATGTTGTCTATGTTCTATTGTGAATACAATATCAGTTTTTGAGATTTGTAAATTATTGCATTCCATTTTTATTTACAATTTGTACTTTGTCCCAACATTTTTGGAATCGGGGTTTTGTGTGTATGTGTATATATCAGGGATGGGCAACTTGCATGATAAAGAGGGCCACAATTTTTCATCACCACCATCAGAGGGCCACATGACCGCGCACTTCAACTAATCAGATATGAGAGAAGTTACAAAAGAATTTTAAATAAGAACAAAATATTTATATATTCTTATGTCTGTATGTTTATTGAACCAACCTACATTTATTTAATATTTTCCACACTGAAATGCATTTTTAACATAATGCTCGTCTTGTTAAACGACAAACACAAGTTTGTTTTAAAAGAAACAAAGTGCAAAGGGCTCACATTCAATGAGGCACAAAACTAAAAAAAAACAGCGGCCCAAAATTAAGTGCAACTTAATGAGATACTTGTGGTTTTGCCTGCTGGCGCACAATAGACTGGATATCAATGTCAATCTTTGTGCATCCAATCCGCATCAAATCATCCATGAATCTGTTCCTCCCTTTTGACTTAATGTGCTTCATTGTTGAAAAGCTGCTCTCACAAATGTAAGTGCTCCCAAACATGCTGACCATTGACAGAGCAAAATCTCTGAGGAGTGGAAAACATGCCTCTGGTAGCAGTCTCCAAAATGAAATTCCCCTGTCATTGTGCTTTGCTTGAAAATACGGATCTGACTGCAACTCGCAGAGTTCGAGCTGCAGTTCTGATGGTTGCTCGCTGACAGCAGCAGAGACGGGGTCCGTGAATAGCGTAATTCGTGGTTTCATCACATGAAAATCTTGGAAACGATCATTAAACTGCTCCTGTAATTTTTCGATGTCGGCCCTATACTTCTGAAGTAGTTTCTCGCACCTGGGGTTATCTTTTCGCATCTCCTCACAAGCGGGAAAGTGTGCCAAATTTGGACAATGGGAAGAAAATCCTTCTATGAATAGGTTGAGTTTACACTGGAATGCAGTTATATGTGCCTACAGATCGCAAACAGTTTGGTCTCTCCCCTGCAAGTGTGTGTTAAGGTGGTTGAGATGCGAGGTGATGTCTGTCAGAAAGGCCATGTCGCAAATAAACTGTGTGTCTTTGAATTTTCTGCAGTAGGTGCTTGTATCACCACTAACACTGTTCTCCAAGAACACTGTTCAGAGTGCAGCGCAAAAAAACGCTCCAGACACTTCCCTCGACTCATCCATCTGATCTCAGTGTGCGTTTGTAAATCCCCATATGCAGCGTCCACTTCATCCAAAAAGGCAATGAACCTCCTGTGACAAAGGGACCTGTTCCCCCCTCTGATGAGATTTGTTACTTTGGTCACTAAATCCATAACGTGGCTAAAGTTCAGTGTCTTCGCGCAGAGGGCTTCCTGGAGAGATAAAATGTATGGCATGTTAAAAAAATATTTTTGTCCTGCCATGTCAAACTCAGGCCTACATCTCACAGTTAATATGAGGCTACTCACCTAATGTATGATACAGTGCAGTATAGGGCAGTTTACCCCGCTCTGTCGGAGGAGCCCTGCGAAACCTCTGTGTCTTCCCTGGCGGGTGCGCCATCTGTAGCAACAGTTGACAGCTTGTCAAAGCCACCATATCCACTTGCAACACTGTCAACGGCGTTGAATATATCGGTGCCCTTAGTCGTATCATGCAGAGAAACCAATTTTAATAGCTCCTCATGCACTTCAAATGAACTGTCAATAGTTCTCGTAAAAATCAGTAGCTGGCTAACATCCATCACATCTGTACTCTCATCCAAAGCCAAGGAGAAGTACTTGCAGTCATGCATGACTTTTCTCAGCTTAATTTTGACATGATCGTGAATGTCAAAAATTATGCGCATCACTGTGCGTCAGGACAAAGAGACCGTTTCAAAGTGTTTAACCATCTTATCGTCACCAAAAGCTTTGGCCATTTCCACGGCGCACACCTTGACAATTTCCCCATCTGACAATGGCTTCTTTGCTTTGGCAAGCTAAAGTGAAACAGCATAAGAGGCTTTGAGTGCTGATTCCTGTGTAGTTGTGGCTCTGTTGTTGGTTTACTTTTGATTTGAGGTCGGCTACGACAGCGGCCCTTGCAGCTCCAGTGTACTTCTCATATTTAACTTTGTGCAAGGTGTTGTAGTGGCAACTTAAGTTGAAATCTTTCATGACTGCTATGGTTTCTAAGCAAACCAGACACATGGATTCTATGAAGAGATAATCTGCTTCCCATCTTGACTGAAAGGTATGGTTTTCTTGATCGAGTTGTCTTTTTTTTGCACTCTCTCTTGTCACTCTTCCTCGCTGAAGGGGGTAAGGCCCAGGGCCCCGATATTGTTTGCATAGGAAGCGCCCTCTATCGGTCAACAGTGTAATTACAACTGTAAAAAAAAAAAGGCTGCGGTTAATTTTTTTCCTGATAATTAATAAAGGATCTACGGGCTGCACTGAGTAAGGAGGCGGGCCGCATGCGGCCCGCGGGCCACCAGTTGCCCATCCCTGATTGATATATATATATATATATATATAAGACTGGTACCAAAATCCAGAATTGTGACACCCAAAGGCATTTTTGAGACAAAATCGGCAAACAGTCTTATTTTGTCAATTTGGGTGTGCTGAAATCAAATCTGCAATATGCAGAGCTCTATCTGACCTCTGCTGACCTCTAGAGGTCATTGAACTTTGGGCCTGTAAACGTCTCAGCTGAACCCAGTTTCTCAGCTTTCTAAGGAATGAAATGTACTAAAATGATTAATGAAGTTAGCAAATGGCCTTGTTTGTTAAATGTTTGGGTGCTGAATTCATTTTTCATTTGTAAAACGACATATGACCTCTGATAACCTCAAACTTGGCCTACAGGCCTATGCATTTAACGGCATTTTTAAACTGACTTTACTCCCCCAAAAAGAATATGAACAGACAAAAAACAAATAGAAAGGAACAAATACAACATTAAATGCCAGTCCATGTACATGTGACTTACTTTTCACAATGAGAATGCCTAGGCGATCACCTTACATAACATTGCATTACATTTAGTGGTTATTGTTTATACAAAGCTACTGAAAAAAGGACAGATTCAGCAGCATACAAAATGTGGGGGCATACAGGGTATACAGGTTAATCAGGGTTAGTATATATGAGAGTTTTTTTCATTGTTGTTTGTTTTTTGTTTTGTTTTTGTCCAGATTGTGACAGACGCCATCTTGTCGGTCAAACGCCATATTTCCGCCTTCTACTTCTACTTCTGCTTCTACTTCTACCTTTTCTTCTGTAAAACCCTACTATATACAATTCTACTACAACGGCTGCGGCTACAAGCTCTCCCTACCTGTGCACGTTTTTTATGTTTTTTGTGTGTATTTTTGCGTGTTGTTCGTCTGTACCGGACTTCAATATCCACTACAACTGTATGGACTTACTGGACATTGGTTTCCAGCAGAAAATGACGGTTTGTAGCGATTTCCATCGCATGCACAACATTCCGGACGAGATAGCGAGACCAGCTGGGTCTCCGTGGATTGTTATCGGAAGCAAAGCGAAGGAGGTGGCGCTGGGAGCGGAAGCAAAAGCGAGGCTGCAGAGCCGGCCTGTTGACTAAGCTCAGAAAACAGCCACTCAAATCTCCACTGCCAAGCCTCTACCTCTCCAACACCAGATCCATGGTAAACAAGACGGACGATTTGGAATTACAGCTGGAATTACCTTCTTCTATTCTATAATCGGCTGGTCAGTGCTATACTACTTAAGTGACTTACCCGTCCAATGAGGATTATTTTCTTGTTTACAAGATGCCACATCTGAGTCACTGACAAATCCTGAATTTCTGTAAAGATAACTGTGCAGAGATTTATAAGCACGCAGTCCTTCACCACTGAACAGCGAGGGAAAGTTAATGAGGTAATTATACACGTCTGGGTATTCCGCTGGCAGTTCAATATCCACTGACACGGTCGTGGAAACTATGTCCGGTAAGCCATAAGGGTCACTAATCTGTAGATCATTTATTTTAGACATATATCTAGTTATCTGAGCCCTGTGATGACCTGGCGACTTGTCCAGGGTGTACCCCGCCTTTCGCCCATAGTCAGCTGGGATAGGCTCCAGCTTGCCTGCGACCCTGTAGAAGGATAAAGCGGCTAGAGATAATGAGATGAGATGAGATCTAGTTATCTGTTCATTAGAAAAATGAGCCGTGTAGTCCGTCGGCTGAAATTTATCCATTCTGTACATGAGTGCAGCAGTATTCAGCTGTGTTTTTTACCGACAAGGTGGCGGCTGTGTACTGTCCGGTCAAGTGACTGCAAGATAGGTTATCAGAGGTCATATGTCATTTTACAAATGAAAAATGAATTCAGCACCCAAACATTTAACAAACAAGGCCATTTGCTAACTTCATTAATCATTTTAGTACATTTCATTCCTTAGAAAGCTGAGAAACTGGGTTCAGCTGAGACGTTTACAGGCCCAAAGTTCAATGACCTCTAGAGGTCAGCAGAGGTCAGATAGAGCTCGGCATATTGCAGATTTGAATTCGGCACACCCAAATTGACAAAATAAGACTGTTTGCCGACTTTGTCTCAAAAATGCCTTTAACTCTTTAAATAAGCACTTTTTTGAATTTTGGTACCAGTCTCTCTCTCTCTCTCTCTCTCTCTCTCTATATATATATATATATATATATATATATATATATATATATATATATATATATACACACACACAGTGGATATAAAAAGTGTACACACCCCGTTAAAATAATAAGTTTTCTGATGTAAAAAAATGAGACTACAATAAATAATTTCAAAACTTTTCCCACCTTTAATGTGACCTAAACCATGTTGTGTAATTCAAATGGTGCTAACCCCACAAAAATCCATTTAATTCCAGCTTGTAATGTGACAAAACAGGGGATGAATACTTTTGCAAGGCACTGTGTGTGTATATATATATATATATATATATATATATATATATATATATATATATATGTGTGTGTGTGTGTGTGTATATGTATGTATGTATGTATATATATATATATATATATATATGTGTGTGTATTATATATAAATTTGTCACAAATCTCAAAAGATAAAAGTCTGACAGTTTCATTCTCACATTTATTGTCACCTTTATCTTAGCATTCTTAGCATTCCACCCTCACCCCTCAAGTCCCGAGTTTTCATGTTGTAAAGTGTACTGTGTTATTTTGTGCTTATGTGCTGAGGTGTTTTTTTTAATGTTCCCACACTGTACTCCTCACAGGAGTATAGTGTGGGGGTTATTTTTTTCTCCTCCCCTCTCCTCATGTTCTCTGTATTTTTTCTTTTCATCCCTGTCTTTCTGTCCTGTCTACTCCCCCTCTGTCAATTGTATGTGTATATGTAAGGACGGGTTGATGGTCAATTTTGCTGACACTGTCTAGTGACAATAAAGGGTTCATTCATTGAGCATTCTTGATAATTATTCTGGAATATTATGTTGACTGCTCTTTCATCTGAGCATGAGCTGGCCTAGCAGTTAGCATGTCTGTCTCAAGACTGGGACATCGTGATTTCTACTTGTGGTCATGTCATACCAAAGACCATCATAAAAATGGTACCTTCTGGTAAGGGATGCCTCAATATAGATGTGAATAAGAAGTCAAACTCTTGTGCTTACCAGAGGACTGGTCCCCCACTGTAACCCTGGCTATGTAATAGGTGAGAGGCTGAGGGCTATAGAAATGGAGATTGATGGTGCCCAATGCGCCTTAAGGGCCTGGTTAATACTAGGACAGGACACTGGACCGAAGACCAGATCCTGACATGGGAGGGACTTTGAGACTCTTTACTCTGAGTTTCAAGTGCCTGTATAACCTAGGCATGGCCTTCTACACACTTTCATGTATTGATTTCACTCTCTTTACTTTGCTTTTGTTTCACAACAGGAAACCTCAAATTCATGTTTCTCATGGTGCCTCAGTAGATACTTTTGGCAGTAAAGAAATAGGCATGCAAATGTAAATCACATTACCTTATATGTTCACAATTCTTCCAAGACCTGACCAGGGTGTACCCCACTTCTCACCTGGTGTCAACTGGGATTGGCTCCACTGTCCCCTGTGACCCTGACAGATAAGTGGTATAGATAATAGATGAATGAATGGATGGATGGATGTCCAAAGTCAGATATGAATTAGATTAGATTAGATAGAACTTTATTGATCCCTTTGGGCGGGTTCCCTCAGGGAAATTAAAATTTTGTTCTGTGTTACAAGATCTCTTTAGTTCTGTTTCCAAACTTCATCATGTGCTGAATTTACCCAAGTTTACTTTCATTCAGTCTTTCTTTTTATAAAATCCAAATGTACCTTGAGTTATGTGCCCTACAGTATTCATGTCTTGAACTTTCACCTCAGTTACGAGTTTGTATTGAGGTGAAGAACAGAAGTGAATCAACTACCTTGCAAATTTCCAGAGGAAAACAATTTGATGATGGCTGATTCACCAATAAAAATTACTTTCTGACTGTGACATGTTTTTTAAAGTCATGGATACAAGCTATATGAATCATTTGTAGTGTAGGCCTTGTAGTGTAATGAGAAGAATAATAAAAATAAGAATCATACAATGGGGAGGGGAGAGTAACAGATGGTTTCAATATGGAAATAAAAACCTACACCAAAGGCAAGATAAATGCTGAAAAGTTTAGTAGGAATAAACCAGATTCCCCTTCTCAAGTGGGAAGCAATAGAATATCAGCCACACTATGACACCAGTACATCTTTAACAATGCTCATCATTATTTACATCTGTTCTTCAGTTTCTGCCCAGACTTAATTTTGTCCTCGTTCCATGCAGAGCTATAGAAGAAAAAGTTTTATGTTTTTTTATTTATACTTGCATAAAGTGAAGTGTGACAAGTTCCTATGTTTTTAGATCTAAATTCCTCTCCAAGGCTTTGCTTATGAGCAGCCATTTTTATCACAGCATGTCTGGTTTCTGTTCTAATTTTTCTCACAGGTTTGACAGGTCTATAATGTGTCTTGGTAAGCTTTTAAGACCCACTTTATCTCCTCATATATCTTTACTCATATCCTCCCCTCACAGGGCTCTCAAGCTCTCCATTTTAGCCTACTCCCCCTCCCCCCATTCTCTCATGTGACAGATTCATGTCGTCCCATCCCTGCTAGAAAGTCTCATTGTGCCAAATGAGTTTGCAATGTTTGGATTGATTGATTGCAGATGTTAATTGCATGATACACTATTTTCAGAAAGGAAAAAGAGGTTATTGCTTTTCCTGACTGTGACTGATTCATTGCCGTTGAAGTATCCAGTGTCTCAGCTGAGGCATTCCTAAAACAAGGCTACATCTCTGACATCTAGTCACAGTTGTCTGGTACAAGACAATCCTTGTTCCCAAGCTTGTGCTGACATATGGACAGCTGAGCAGCGCACAGGCATATTCAGCAAGCACACTGACACATATGCAATTGCACTGACAAGTTCTCAAACAAGTACAGAGTCTGCACAGACATGCAGGCTGACAGGAACATGAAAAGCAACTGCGACAAACTGTCATGAAGACTGCTTAGCTGCTTGAATAGAAACATGAAACAGGGATGATTTCTCCTTTTAATAAACCACTGACCAGGAAGTTCAGAGACTAATATGCTATGATTACAATGCACTGCATCTGTATTGGTTTGGTGCTACAAATCTTCATTTTTATTTATTTTTCAAGGTTTAAACCGGGCGGCACAGTGGTGTAGTGGTTAGCGCTGTCGCCTCACAGCAAGAAGGTCTGGGTTCGAGCCCCGTGGCCGGCGAGGGCCTTTCTGTGCGGAGTTTGCATGTTCTCCCCGTGTCCGCATGGGTTTCCTCCGGGTGCTCCGGTTTCCCCCACAGTCCAAAGACATGCAGGTTAGGTTAACTGGTGACTCTAAATTGACCGTAGGTGTGAATGTGAGTGTGAATGGTTGTCTGTGTCTATGTGTCAGCCCTGTGATGACCTGGCGACTTGTCCAGGGTGTACCCCACCTTTCGCCCGTAGTCAGCTGGGATAGGCTCCAGCTTGCCTGTGACCCTGTAGAAGGATAGAGCAGCTAGAGATAATGAGATGAGGTTTAAACCAAAAGTGGGTGTGGCTTAAACCAGATCCTATCACCATGCTCCCCCAAAACACAGGGGAAAAACCACCCAAAGGCAGAGAGGTTTGTGAATTCTTGCTCTGACAGTTCCTCAACCTCAGCTACATCACTCATATTCATAATTGGTCTGGATACACAGGACTTTTTTTCTTTCTTTTTTTTTAAATACCACTCATGCAGTTATTATTTTTGTTTGTTTACACATGCATGCAATGTTTTCTAAAGAATTTAAGTTAAGTTTATTTGTATAGTGCTTTTAACAATAAACATTGTCGCAAAGCACCTTTACAGAATTTAAACGACTTAAAATATGAGCTAATTTTATCCCCAATCTATCTCCAACAAGCACGCCTGTGGTGACGGTGGCAAGGAAAAACTCCCTCAGATGACACAAGGAAGAAACCTCGAGAAGAACCAGACTCAAAAGGGAACCCATCCCCATCCAGGCAACAACAGACAACATGACTATAACATTAACAGTCCTAACAAAGTCAGCTTCGTTGATGCTATAAACCCCCCACCAACAGAAACCCAAGTGCAAAACCGTTCACGACAACCGCAGTCCCAAAGTCAGCAAGTCAACTGCAGTCCCCAGCCACAAAAACACCACTGCAAGAGTCCAGAGCATCCTCCAGGCGCGACACCCAACTGTCCACATGGGGCCGCCCTCCACAGGAGCGATGCAATGAGACTCCAACCAGACACAGGGCACCAGGATGGACCAGGCAGGTCCAAGGAGCAGAAGAGGACAGCATCTCAATCCCAGGACTGACATGTAACTCAGAGGGACAGATTTGGGGGGGAGAAGAGAGAGAAAACACAGGTTGTTAGGTATGCCCAATGTCACCTGAATAAGTAGGAACAGTATACATATTGCAATGAGTACAAGCAGGGCCTCCAGCAACTAACTATGACAGCATAACTAAAAGGGGAGAGCCAGAAGGTAACACAGGCATGAGGGAGCCCCGGGACATAAAGCAGCCAGCCACTACACCATGAACAAACTCGAGTGAGCAAACGAGTGGGGACTGACAGCATCCATACATCCCAGTTTACCAAAACACTGTATGTCTGAGGACCCTCCAGATCCACACCTTTACCTCATAAACACCATTAACAAAAGGCTTGACTAAACAGATATATTTTCAGCCTAGACTTAAACACTGAGACTGTGTCTTATTCCCGAACACTACGCGGAAGGCTGTTCCATAACTGTGGGGCTTTGTAAGTGTTAGGTTTATATAAGTATTATTCTTGACCAAGAAGGCAGCAATTTATATTTGTGACAAAATTAAGGATTCATTTTGTTCAGTTAAAATGACCTTATGTCTCGGCTGGACATTGTTTGGGAACATTTTGTTTATTTTGATATTAAATGTGTATTTTTGATCAGAGATGTGTCTGAATGGCGCCAAGGTCTGCAATGATGTCACACACACCCACAGCTGCATATCCAACGTTAATGTTAGATTTAAAGCTGCATTAAGTGATTCACGTTAGTTTTATAGTTTATAGTTTTGTATTAGCCTTATTGCTGCACAAAGTGTTAAGACTGTATATGGGAGAGCTTTTTAAGATCCTTTATTATTTTGGACTATTGCATATACTATGGCAGTGATTTAGATTTAATTGTTAGATCTAAGATGCATTCAATGATTTAAGTTAGTTTTATAGTTTTAAGTTAGTTTTATAATTACAGAATATAATTTAGGATTGTTAAAGACATATTCTTATTTGTTATTTTGCTTATGATTGTCTTACTACATATTGATGAAATCAAGATGTAATTTGCTGACTTAGCACACATTCATGTGTTAAGAAATTATGATTTTAATATTTTAGCTTTTCATCTTTTAAACTATTTCTGTTTAACTTGGCATTAATTTCTGATGCATCTGACTTCGTAGACTAGACATGTTCTTATTTTTTGTTTACTTTCTTATAACATATCTTTGTTGAAAAATTCTATCGCCATCTTAAGTACATATTGCCCTATGTTATATCTGACCTGAAGGGGTGTACGTAGCAATGACCTTTAAAATCTATTTGTACCTTGCTGTCATGTCATATCATCAGAAATATGTCATTATGTTATGATTTACACACACACACACACACACACACACACACACACACACACACACACATTCATGCACACACACACATAGATATCAAACAGTGATGTCATTTACACACAGATAACACTCACGTATAATAACCCTCTGTATTCTTGTCCAATTGGGGGAACTTGCAAATGAAGATGTGAACTACATTGGGGTTCCTGTCTTTCTTTGCGACTAACCCCCCCAGACGTCTGGGTGGTACGAGGGCGGGGGTCCCGAGAAGTAAGTTGACCGCTCTGCCCCCTGATGTAGCCTTCACTATATGAGGTACCAGCAGATAGCCTGCACCTTTTGATCTAAGTAGGCGTGGCAGGTCATAGAGGACCAGAAGTTCACTCAGCTACTATGGCATGAGACCATTCAGTGCTTTAAAGGTCAACAGTAGTATTTTATAATCAATACGAAATTTGATTGGAAGCCAAGGCAGTGTGGATAAGACAGGGGTGATGTGGTCATATTTTCTAGTTCTAGTAAGGACTCTTCCTGCTGCATTTTGAACTAACTGGAGCTTGTTTATGCACTTATTGGAACATCCAGACAGTAAGGCATTACAATAATCCAACCTGGAGGTAACAAAAGCATGAACTAGTTTTTCTGCGTCATGTAGTGACATTAAATTTCTTATCTTAGCAATATTTCTGAGATGAAAGAAAGCTATCCGGGTAACGTTATCAATGTGAGTTTCAAATGAAAGACTGGGGTCAATAATCACTCCAAGGTCTTTTACTGCTGCACATGAAGAAACAGAAAGGCCATCCAGAGTTACTATGTAATCAGAAAACTTACTTCTAGCTGCATGTGGTCCTAATACAAGTACTTCAGTCTTGTCAGAGTTAAGCAGAAGGAAGTTAATAAGCATCCAGTGTCTAATGTCCTTTACACATTCCTCAATTCTATGAAGCTGGTGTCTCTCATCAGGTTTTGCAGAAACATACAACTGCGTGTCATCAGCATAACAGTGGAAACTAATACAATGTTTACGAATAATATCACCCAGAGGTAACATATATAAAGAAAAAAGCAGTGGACCCAAGACAGAACCTTGTGGAACACCAAACTTTACCTCAGTACGTCTAGAAATATCACCATTTATATCAACATACTGATAATGGTCAGTTAAATAAGAGCTAAGCCAGGAGAGGGCCATTCCCTTAACTCCCACAACATTTTCTAGTCTATCCAGAAGAATGGAATGATCAATGGTATCAAATGCTGCACTAAGGTCAAGCAACACAAGCAGTGAGACACAGCCCTGATCAGACGCCAACAGTAGGTCGTTTACTACTTTAACCAAAGCTGTCTCTGTGCTATGATTAGGTCTAAATCCTGACTGATACATTTCATGGATATTATTCCTATGTAAATATGAGCATAACTGCTGTTCCACAGCTTTTTCAAGGATCTTGGGGATAAAGGGGAGGTTTGGTATTGGCTGATAATTGGACACCTGACAGGGATCAAGGTCAGGTTTTTTAATCAGGGGTTTGATAACTGCTAGTTTAAAGGACTTGGGTACATAGCCAATCGTAAGAGAAGAATTTATTATTTTTAGAAGTGGTTCAATTACTTCAGGTATTATCTGTTTGAATAGACGTGTAGGTAAGGGATCTAGTACACAAGTTAAGGCTTTTGATGCCGAGATTAATGAAAGTGATTCAGTTTCTTTTAGGGGAGTAAAACATTCTAACTGATGATCTGATACAGTTATATTGTTAATTACAGGGTCACTTACATTGTCTGACCTTAAATTAGTAGTTTGAATTTTTTGTCGGATATTCTCAATTTTGTCATTAAAAAAATTCAAGAAATCATTGCTACTACATACTGCAGGTGTGCATGTGTCTATAGTGGACTTATTCCTGGTTAATTTTGCGACAGTATTAAATAGGAATCTAGGATTATTTTTGTTAACTTCTATTAGGGAGGAGACATATGTTGATCTAGCAGCACTAAGAGCTTTTCTATACTTCAGGAAGCTCTCCTTCCACGCTAATTTGAACACTACCAACTTTGACGCCATTTACATTCCAATTTTCGAGTTGTCTGTTTTAATGTGCGAGTGTCATCATTATATCAGGGTGCTAATTTTTTGTCTCTGACTATTTTCCTTTTAAGAGGAGCTACATTATCTAAGGTATGGCGGAATGTTGACTCTAAGCATTCAGTTGCCTGATCAAGTTCTGCAGGGGCTGACAGTGACCCAATCAAAGTTGATAACTCTGGGAGATCATTTATAAAGCTCTGTGCAGTAGTTGATGTGAATGTACGTTTAATACAGTAGTGAGGTGAGGTGCATATATTTTTACTCAGACATATTTTGAATGAGATGAGATAATGATGTGAGATAACTTCAGACTGTGGAAGTATGACTAGACTTTCTACGTTTAACCCGAATGTTAGTATTAGATCGAGGGTGTGACCACCATTGTGGGTCGGTCCTATGACATTCTGATTAATCCCTACTGTATCTAAAATGGACACAAATGCTGTTTTCAAAGGGTCTTCTGGGTTATCGAAGTGAATATTAAAATCTCAGACAACTAAAGCTTTGTCTAAGGAAATAACCAGATCTGAGATAAAATCTGCAAATTCAGAAAGAAACTCAGAATATGGCCCCGGGGGCCTGTAAATAATAAGTTACGGAATTAACTGGGTAGACTTTTTTTCGAGGCTACATACATTATATGAGTATGAAGAACTTCAAATGTATTAAATTTATATCCAGGTTTTTGTGTTACACCTAGATAATCATTATAAATAACCGCAACGCCTCCTCCTCTGCCAGTTAGACGAGGCTGGTTTATATAACTGTATCCTGGAGGACTCGCTTCATTTAATGCTATATATTCATTTGGCTTAATCCATGTTTCAGTTAAACAAAGTACATTAAACTCCTGATCAGTAATGAGTTCATTAACCATTAGCACTCTAGATGTAAGAGATCTAATATTTAATAGCCCCACCTTTAGATCAAAGGTGCTGGCAGCAGCTGTACAGTCAGTATGATCTAATTTTATATTGATTAGGTTACTGGAACAAACTCTTTGAATATTTCTACCTTTTTGTTTAGCTCGGGGAACAGACACAGTCTCGATGTAGTGGACCCTGAGTGACGACTCTGTGCAGCTAGCACACAGTCGGTTTAGCCTGTTTGTCTGCTCCCTGGCCTTGGCTCTGGATTGTCACAAATTAACTAGGCCTGTTCTGAGACTATGACCTATGCTGCAGGAAATGAGAGCAGCACCTTCCCAAGTGGGATGGATACCGTCCCACCCTAACAGGCCAGCAGTGCCCTCAAAATTAGCCCAATTATCTATAAAGCCCACACTGTTTTCAGAGCACCACCTGGACAACCAGCAGTTCAGCGACCATAACCTGCTGTAAGCTATATCTCCACGCCGCATTGGGATGGGGCCAGAGCATACTACAGCATCATACATCGCCTTCGCTAATTTAAACGCATCTACAAAGTTACTCTTAGTAACCTCAGACTGACGAAGGTGTATATCATTAGCTCCTGCATGGATAACTATCTTTGAGAACCTGTGCTTGCCTAGGACCCTAAGATTACCTGCTATGTCCGGCGCCCTGGCTCCCGGTATACACCTGACTAAAGCTGCTGGTGCCCCTAAAGGCTGAGCTAATTTCACGTGAAGTATGATAGAGTCCCCTATAACCAGAGCTCTTCCAGGTTTCTCAGCGGGTGCATCACTAAGGAGAGCAAACCTGTTCGACACGTGACGCAGAGGGGAGTGGTGCTCCCGTGGGCGAGCCTCAGCGGTAGCTTTGGCTCTACGCTTATGCCACCGAGCCGTCACCCATTTGCCCTGCTGTAAGGGCTCTAATGCTGGAGTTGGGGGATTGCTAACTCCACCTAGGGCATCCAGACTTTCCTCTACAGAAACTACACTGTTCTCACGCTCACTGACCTTCTCTAAAGCCTGGACATGCGCTTCTAGCACTATAATCTTCTCTGTCAGAGAGCTAACTAATCTGCACTTATCACAAATAAAGCTATCGCTAGCGATGGAGGAAGAATGACTAAACATCCTGCACTCAGCACACTGAACAGGCTGAAGGTGTGCCATGATGAAAAGATTCACGTACCTTAAATGAAGATCTGTTGATATTAAAGCAGATCAGATGGCCTCCGCTTGTGGACTTTACACAGGAGGAGAGAAAAAGAAAGCTTCCGGTCTCGGCGTTCTTCCGAAAAAAGAGAAAAAAAAAGGAAAAAGGAAAACGAAAGTGGAAAGTAAAAAAAGGAACGCGGCAGTACAATAAAAATGAAGAGGATACTGGAAAATTATTTGTAGAAAAAAGTTTAAAAAGATTAGTAATTAACACCAACACTGGCGGGAAAAAAGGACTCGTCACAAACAACTCAGGAACCAGCAATTTAGTTTGTATTCATCTCATCTCATTATCTCTAGCCACTTTATCCTGTTCTACAGGGTCACAGGCAAGCTGGAGCCTATCCCAGCTGACTACGGGCGAAAGACGGGGTACACCTTGGACAAGTTGCCAGGTCATCACAGGGCTGACACATAGACACAGACAACCATTCACACTCACATTCACACCTACGGTCAATTTAGAGTCACCAGTTAACCTAACCTGCATGTCTTTGGACTGTGGGGGAAAACGGAGCACCCGGAGGAAACCCACACGGACAACATGCAAACTCCGCACAGAAAGGCCCTCGCCGGCCACGGGGCTCGAACCCAGACCTTCTTGCTGTGAGGCGACAGCGCTAACCACTACACCACCGTGCCACCCCAAATTCATTATTGCCAAAGAAAACCAGTTGAAATGTCATTATTTTTAAACTTACAGAATAAGGATTAGAAAATATTAAGAAAAGACGCAAGTCAGGTCTGTCCAATTGCCTTTTAAACATTAAGATGCGTCAATGTCAGTAAATCAGATGAGAACGCCCTGACTGCAAACATGGACACCTCAAACTACAACTCCCAAGTCTCACAGCAACCTCTGTCTCCCAATTATTGAACTCAACTGACACTCTTTTCCCAAATCACCGCTCTCCCCCTTGAAGCCTCTCACACATGCCACTTCAGTGTGAAGTATCGTTCTGCTAATTTCAGTACATACCAAGCCTTGTTTCTCTGACTGTCTTGCCCTTTCTCGTTTTCGCCCCTTGTCTCGTCTCTACCAAGTTGTTTGCTGATTGCCTGACCTTCGCTAGTCTCCGACCACGATTTCTGTTTCTCATTTTGGCTTCGTTTAGAGTTTGCTTCTCATCTTCTTCTGCACATACCTAAGTGCCTGCATTCTGACAGGATATTTCGCCACCATGGATGTAGCGGAGGAAGCAAAACAGACTGTGCTTAATGCTCACGGATGCCTTCTAGGAGAACATCAGCAGATGCTAGTGGACCGCAACACACGGATGGTGCAACTAGCTTCTGGAATGTCACAGGCACTCCTAGTGCATCCCGAAACTTCTCCAAGCCCCAAGCTGCAACTTCCAGCTCCAGAAAGAACTGCTGGGGACATGATTGCAAGTAAGGGTTTCCTGCTACAATGCTCCATGTACAACCCCGATTCCAAAAAAGTTGGGACAAAGTACAAATTGTAAATAAAAACAGAATGCAGTAATTTACAAATCTCAAAAACTGATATTGTATTCACAATAGAACATAGACAACATATCAAATGTCGAAAGTGAGACATTTTGAAATTTCATGCCAAATATTGGCTCATTTGAAATTTCATGACAGCAACACATCTCAAAAAAGTTGGGACAGGGGCAATAAGAGGCTGGAAAAGTTAAAAGTACAAAAAAGGAACAGCTGGAGGACCAAGTTGCAACTCATTAGGTCAATTGGCAATAGGTCATTAACATGACTGGGTATAAAAAGAGCATCTTGTAGTGGCAGCGGCTCTCAGAAGTAAAGATGGGAAGAGGATCACCAATCCCCCTAATTCTGTGCCGACAAATAGTGGAACAATATCAGAAAGGAGTTCGACAGTGTAAAATTGCAAAGAGTTTGAACATATCATCATCTACGGTGCATAATATCATCAAAAGATTCAGAGAATCTGGAAGAATCTCTGTGCGTAAGGGTCAAGGCCGGAAAACCATACTGGGTGCCCGTGATCTTCGGGTCCTTAGACGGCACTGCATCACATACAGGCATGCTTCTGTATTGGAAATCACAAAATGGGCTCAGGAATATTTCCAGAGAACATTATCTGTGAACACAATTCACCGTGCCATCCGCCGTTGCCAGCTAAAACTCTATAGTTCAAAGAAGAAGCCGTATCTAAACATGATCCAGAAGCACAGATGTCTTCTCTGGGCCAAAGCTCATTTAAAATGGACTGTGGCAAAGTGGAAAACTGTTCTGTGGTCAGACGAATCAAAATTTGAAGTTCTTTATGGAAATCAGGGACGCCGTGTCATTCAGACTAAAGAGGAGAAGGACGACCCAAGTTGTTATCAGCGCTCAGTTCAGAAGCCTGCATCTCTGATGGTATGGGGTTGCATTAGTGCGTGTGGCATGGGCAGTTTACACATCTGGAAAGACACCATCAATGCTGAAAGGTATATCCAGGTTCTAGAGCAACATATGCTCCCAGACGACGTCTCTTTCAGGGAAGACCTTGCATTTTCCAACATGACAATGCCAAACCACATACTGCATCAATTACAGCATCATGGCTGCGTAGAAGAAGGGTCCGGGTACTGAACTGGCCAGCCTGCAGTCCAGATCTTTCACCCATAGAAAACATTTGGCGCATCATAAAACAGAAGATACGACAAAAAAGACCTAAGACAGTTGAGCAACTAGAATCCTACATTAGACAAGAATGGGTTAACATTCCTATCCCTAAACTTGAGCAACTTGTCTCCTCAGTCCCCAGACGTTTACAGACTGTTGTAAAGAGAAAAGGGGATGTCTCAGAGTGGTAAACATGGCCTTGTCCCAACTTTTTTGAGATGTGTTGTTGTCATGAAATTTAAAATCACCTAACTTTTTCCTTTTTAAATGATACATTTTCTCAGTTTAAACATTTGATATGTCATCTATGTTCTATTCTGAATAAAATATGGAATTTTGAAACTTCCACATCATTGCATTCTGATTTTATTTACAATTTGTACTTTGTCCCAACTTTTTTGGAATCGGGGTTGTATTTTGCTACTATGCCTCACCTGTCTGTTGAACATAAAATTGTGAAGTTCCTCTCTTTTCTCGTGGTCAAAGCACTCCGATGGGCCACTGCTGTTTGGAACCAAGGAGAGGAGCAAAGGAAGTCTTATGAGCAATTTCTTGCCGAATTTAAGAGGGTCTTCGACCATGAAGCTGGGAATTGAGGTAGGAGAAAGCCTTCTCAAAATTTCTCAAAGTGCCTGGAGCATGGCTGAATACACCCTGGACTTCAGGACACTGGCAGCAGCCAGTGGGTGGAATGATCCGGCTCTGAAGGCTGTTTTTCTTCAAGGCCTGCATCCAGAAATCCTCAGTGAGCTCCCCTGCAAAGATGAACAGTGCATGCTGGACTCACTCATTGACCTAGCCATTCGCCTGGATCATCTATTGACACTTCCACGGGTGAACTGCTGTCGGATGACTGAACCGGTTGAACGCTTTCCTGAATGGAGGGGAATGGAGGGGTCTCCATTCCCCTCCATTCAGGAAAGTGTTCAACCGGTTCAGTCATCCGACAGCAGTTCACCCATGGAAGTGTCACATGCTCGACTGTCATTGTCTTAATGTCTCAGGAGGAAATGGGAGGGCATATGGTTTTACTGTGGGAGTGCCGAACACCAGCTCAGGCAGTGTACCATCTGCCCATCCCATACAGCAGTCCCAGCATGGACTGTGAGTCCAACATGAACTTTTAATTCCAAATTGTTTAACGTTCCTGTACTGTTAAAGTTGGCAGATGCCACACATGTACTTTCTGTTTTATCAACTCAGGAGCAGAGGGGAACTTTGTCAGCAACCCAGTTATCCAGCAGTTTAACCTGCCAACCACCCTTCTCCAAAGCACACTCAGCATCTGAGCCATTGACGGAAGACCCATAGGAGAGGGTTTTGTTACTATGTGCACCACTCCCCTTCAAATCCAGGTGGGGGCATTGCATTCAGAACTCATCACTCTCTACATCACCGCTACAGAGAACCATGACATTGTCCTTGGTTACCCTTGGCTAGAACTTCACAACCCCTTAATCTCCTGGCAAATAAAGAAATACTCCAGTGGTCACCAGCCTGCTTCCAAGGTTGCATAGCATGACCACGAGTAAACATTTCATCAACCTTGGTGGAAAGCCCTCAACCCGATTCCCTTGACAACGTCCCTGAGCGCTACCTGGACATCAAGGAAGAGTTTAGCAAGGGAAAAGCCTGTGGGTTACCACCTCATTGTCCATATGACTGCGTGATTGACTTGCTGCCAGGTATGTCACCACCACGGGGCCGCATTTACCCACTCTCCCAGAAGGAGCATGCAGCTATGGAAGAATATATTCAGGAGGCTCTCAAACAAGGCTACATCTGACCTTCCAGATCTCCAGCCTCAGCGGAATTCTTCTTTGTGGAGAAATGGGGTGGCAGTCTCCAGCCCTGCATTAACTATAGAGGGCTTAATCAAGTCTCAGTAAAGTGTCTAAATCTTCTCTTGCTGGTTCTGGCAGCTTTGGAACAACTCAGGTCTGCGAAAATCTTTTCCAAGCTCAGCTTACACAGCACTTAAAATCTCAAAAAAAACAAAAGGGCGATGAGTGGAAGACTGCTGTCAGCACTACCGCCGGTCACTTTGAATACTGGGTAATGCCATATGGCCTTTCTTCAGCACTTAGCATGTTCCAGTGTTTAATAAATGATGTTCTACAGGACATGCAAGGCAAATATGCCATCACATATATTCATGATATCCTCATCTACTCTCCAGATTAAGCAACCCACATGGATCATGTTTGAGCTGTTCTCACTCACCTGCTCAAGAACCACCTGTACGTCTGTGGCAGTGGGGGCATGGTCAAGCGTCAGTCTGTGAATGGAGGGCGGACTCAGGGAAGGTAAGTGGCAGAATCACTGCACCTGACGGGAATTAACCTATGTTTGTGTGTCTTCCCCAGTGACCGCGCCCTATAATAGGAGAGGGAGAGCAGAGGAAGGGAGCTCTCTCCCCAACCAGAATGCTTGTGTGTGCACGCACATGTGACTGGGAGAGCAAAGTAGACACTGAAAAGTGCAAATAAAGAGTTTAAAAGAACTCAGTTCTGGCCTGCCGTGCTTCTGTGCTCCACCCACCTTGAACGATTTCTACAGTGGTGCCGAAACCCAGGATGGAGTACAGAAGAGAACAGCCTCATGGAGTCCTCCCCCTTCAAGGACCTGGTCCATGCTCTTGCCACAGCCAAACAGAGCCAGCACCAGGTGCTGGTCGCCCTCTGGAAGGAGCAGGAACAACAGTTCGAAGCCCTGGTGCTGGTGCAGCAGGAAGATCACCAGGCGTTCTGGCACCTGCTCGCGTCGCAGGGCCGCCGTCACCACCGCTGCGGACCCTCCCCACCTCACCCTAATGAAGATGGGCCCGCATGATGACCCTGAGGTCTTCCTCGCTCTTTTTGAGCAGGCAGCAGAGGCATGGGGTTGGCCAGTGGAACAGCGCGTGACACGCCTCCTCCCCCTGCTAACAGGTGAGGCGCAGCTGGCCGCGCTACAGCTCCCCGCCGACAGCCGGCTGATCTATGCTGACCTCTGCAGGGCCGTCCTCCACGGTGTGAGGCGCACCCTGGAGCAGCAACGGCAGCACTTCCGCGCGCTGTGCCTGGAGGAGGTCAGCTGGCCGTTCGCCTGCTGGCAGTGGCTGAGGGCTGGCAACCATGATGCCGAGGGAATCATCGACCTGGTGGCGCTGGAACAATTCGTCGCCCAACTTCTGGAAGGAACAGCGGAGTGGGTCCAGTGCCATCGCCCGGCATTGCTGGATCAGGCCATCGAGCTGGCGGAGGACTATATGGCAGCTGTTCCAACGGCAGGACAGCATGTCTCCTCTTCTCCCCTCTCTCTCTCTCTCTCTCTCTCTCTCCCCCCTTCTGTTCCTTGTCCTCGCCCCATTCCCCCACCGTGGAGGTGGGGGCCGGCTCCACCCCAGCCGGCCCGCTGCACCCGCGGTGCCCTACCATTTCCTACTTCCATGTCTGTGTCTTCCCCCCCCTCAGGTGATTGAGCTCCGGAACACCGGTGCAGAGGGAAAGCCTGGGCCGGTATGCTGGCGCTGCGGAGAGCCGGGGCACCTCCAGCATCAGTGCTCGGTGATGGAGGTGGGCATGGTGGTCCAGATCCCCGACACGCCACGGACCACCCTCGATCGGGCCGGAGTGTATCACATACTGGTGAGCATCCAAGGGGATATGTATCAGGCTTTGGTGGGCTCCGGCTGTAATCAGACCTCAATCCACCAAAGCCTGGTGCAAGACGAGGCATTGGAGAGATCACAATTGGTGAAGGTGTTGTGTGTGCACAGGGATGTTCACAACTACCGACAGGTCCACATTCTATTTCGAGGGGAGAAATCTAGAGTAAAGGCAGCGGTTAATCCTCGCCTTACCCACTCGATAATTTGGGGGACTGATTGGCCGGGATTTAGGTAATTAATGATGCATGTAGTGAAGAGTGGGGCCTGCCATAATTTAGCAGGGGGAGGTCCCGGTGTGGCATTGGTGGGAGCAGCTGTCACAGAGCCGTCTACGTCATCAACATGTCAGAGTGAGGAGCAGCAGGCTCCTCCTCTCTCTCTCGGGAAATCCCTCGTGGATTTCCCATTACAGCAGTCGCGAGACGAGACTCTGCGGCATGCATTTGACCAAGTGAGAGTAATTGATGGTCAAACGCTCCAGCTAAATGCCACCTCGTCCTTCCCCTATTTTTCCATTATAAGGATTTATACCGAGTGACGCAGGACACTCAGACTAAGGAACAAATAACACAGCGTTTGATCCTGAAGAGCCGCTGGGAATTTATATTCCAGGTGGCTCACTTTAATCCCATGGCCAGACACTTGGGGCAGGATAAGATACTAGCCTGAATAATGGCCCAGTTCTATTGGCCAGGGATTCGCGGTGATGTCCGTAGGTGGTGTACGGCGTGCCGTGAATGCCAGTTAGTGGCCATTCCAAAAGCGCCTTTGCACCCTCTGCCATTAATCGAGACCCTGTTCGAAAGAATTGGGATGGATCTCATCGGGCCATTAGATCGGTCAACACGAGGATATCGCTTTATTTTAGTTCTGGTGGACTATGCAACACAATATCCGGAAGCAGTGCCTCTTCGCAATATCTCCACACGTAGTATTGCAGAAGCACTCTTCCGCATCATCTCCCGACTCAGAATCCCCAAAGAGGTTCTGACTGATCAAGGCACTATGTTTATGTCACGCACACTGTGTGAACTGTATGGGTTACTGGGAATTAAGCCTATCCGCACCAGCGTTTATCACCCACAAACGGATGGCTTAGTTGAACAGTTCAATCGCACACATAAGAACATAATTTGGAAATTTGTAAGTGAGGATGCACACAACTGGGATAAATGGCTCGAGCCCCTGTTATTCGCAGTGCGAGAGGTCCTACAAGCCTCCACGGGGTTCTCCCCATTTGAATTATTATACCGCGTGGCATTCTAGATGTGCTGCATGAAAATTGGGAGGAAGGACCTTCAACAAGCAAAAATGAAATTCAATACGTTATCGACCTGTGCGCCAAACTCCACATACTCACACACCTAACCCAGGAGAATTTGCGCCAGGCCCAATAACGTCAAGTCCGCCTGTACGACAGGGGCATGCACCTTAGAGAGTTCATACTAGGAGATAAAGTACTTGTGTTGTTGCCCACGTTGAGTTCCAAATTGATTGCCAGGTGGCAAGGACCCTTTGAGGTCACACGGCGAGTCGGGGACGTCAACTATGAGGTGAGGCGAACAGACAAGGGTGGGGCATTACAGATTTACCACCTCAATCTGTTAAAACTTTGGAACGAGGAGGTCCCCGTGGCATTGGTGTCAGTGGTTCCAGAGAAGGCGGAGCTGGGGCCGGAGGTTCAATAGGGAAAATTGGCATCGCCCACTGCTCCAGTCCCCTGTGGAGACCACCTCTCCCTGACCCAACTCACGGAGGTCGTCCAGTTGCAGACAGAATTTTCTGATGTGTTCTCGCCCCTGCCCACCCACACCCACCTCATAGAACACCACATTGAGACGCCCCCGGGGGTAGTAGTGCGCAGCCGTCCTTACAGACTGCCTGAACACAAGAGTTCGGGAAGAACTCGAGGCCATGCTCGAAATGGGCATCGTCGAGGAGTCCCACAGTGACTGGAGCAGCCCGGTGGTCTTGGTTCCCAAGGCTGACGGGTCGGTCCGGTTCTGTGTGGACTATAGAAAAGTCAACACGGTGTCTAAATTCGATGCGTACCCAATGCCTCATATTGACGAGTTGCTCGATCGACTAGGCATGGCTTGTTTTTATTCGACACTGGATTTGACAAAGGGATATTGGCAGATCCCCTTAACTCCGCTATCCCGAGAGAAAATGGCCTTTTCCACACCATTTGGCTTAAACCAGTTCATCACACTTCCTTTTGGGCTGTTTGGGGTGCCCGCTATGTTCCAGCGGCTTATGGACAGGGTCCTCCGCCCCCACGCCACCTATGTGGCCGCATACCTGGACAATATCATTATTTATAGTAATGACTGACCATGGCATCTAGAACACCTAAGGGCCGTCCTTAGGTCACTGAGACGAGCGGGTCTCACAGCCAACCTGAAGAAGTGTGCGATTGGGCAGGTGGAAGTATGGTATCTGGGCTTCCACTTGGGCAATGGGCAGGTGCGACCCCAAATTAATAAGACAGCAGCGATTGCGGCCTGCCCGAGGCCCAAGACCAAAAAGGGGGTGAGACAGTCCCTGGGGTTGGCTGGCTACTATCGTAGGCTTATACCTAATTATTCGGATGTCACCAGCCCGCTGACTGATCTCACTAAAAAGGGGGGCACCAGATCTGGTCCAGTGGACGGAGCAATGCCAGCAGGCTTTCTCTGAGGTAAAGGCTGCACTGTGTGGGGGGCGACTGTTACACTCCCCTAACTTTTCTCTCCCCTTTGTTTTGCAGACAGATGCATCGGACAGAGGGCTGGGGGCTGTTCTGTCCCAGGAGGTGGAAGGGGAGGACCATCCAGTGCTGTACATCAGCCAGAAGCTGTCAGTGCACGAGGGCAGGTACAGCACCATAGAAAAAGAGTGCCTCGCCATCAAGTGGGCGGTCCTCACCTGCCGCTACTACCTGCTGGGGCGCCCTTTCACCCTCTGGTCGGACCACACATCCCTGCAGTGGCTCCACCGCATGAAGGATGCCAACGCACGGATCACCTGTTGGTACCTGGCACTCCAGTGGTTTAAGTTCGAGATGGTCCACAGGCTGGGGGCGCAGATGGTCATGGCTTATATCCCCTCCCGTCAAGGGAGGGGGAGTCAGCTGCAGGCCGGACGGCTCCCCGGCCTGAGTCGGGGGGTGGGGGTATGTGACAGTGGGGGCATGGTCAAGCGTCAGTCTATGAATGGAGGGCGGAGTCAGGGAAGGTAAGTGGCAGAATCACTGCACCTGACGGGAATTCGCCCGTTTGTGTGTCTTCCCAAGTGACCGCATCCTATAAGAGGAGAGGGAGAACAGAGGAAGGGAACTCTCTCCCCAACCAGAATGCTTGTGTGTGCGCGCACGTGTGACTGGGAGAGCAAAGTAGACACTGAAAAGTGCAAATAAAGAGTTTAAAAGAACTCAGTCCTGACCTGCTGTGCTTCTGTGCTCCACCCACCTTGAACAATTTCTACAACGTCAAAGCGGAGAAATGTGAATTCCATCAGAGACATATCTCTTTCTTAGTCAATGTCATCAGTGCTGTAGGGGTTAGCATAGACTCAGCCAAGGTTTCAGTGGTCACATCCTGGCCTACTCCCAAGTCCATCAAGGACCTCCAATGTTTCCTGGGCTTCACTAACTTCTATTGCCACTTCATTAGGGGCTTCAGCATGGTTGCTGCTCCCTTACCCATCTTGCTCAAGAAGGGTCCAAAGCGGTTCCAGTAGAACCCCACAGCAGAAGAGGCCTTTGAACAATTGAACCAAGCTTTCAGGTCCACTCCAATATTGCAGGACCCCGACCCATCAAAACCTTTCATCCTTGAGGTTGACGCATCAGATACCGGGGTTGGTGCCATCTTGTCTCAACATCTTGGGGAGAAATTGACAACTCATCCTGTAGGCTTCTTTTCCAGGAAACTCTCATCTGCTGAAAGGAATTATGACATCGGGAACAGAGAGTTGCTTGCCATAAGCCCTTGAAGAATGGCAACACTGGTTAGAGGGAGCTAATCATCCATTTATCATCCTCATGGACCATAAAAACCTGGAATACCTCAGAAAAGCAAAGAGATTAAACCCACGCCAAGCCAGGTGGGCCCTTTTTTTCACCCATTTTGATTTCACCATATCTTTCCACGGCGGCACGGTGGTGTAGTGGTTAGCGCTGTCGCCTCACAGCAAGAAGGTCCTGGGTTCGAGCCCCAGGGCCGGCGAGGGCCTTTCTGTGTGGAGTTTGCATGTTCTCCCCGTGTCCGCGTGGGTTTCCTCCGGGTGCTCCAGTTTCCCCCACAGTCCAAAGACATGCAGGTTAGGTTAACTGGTGGCTCTAAATTGACCGTAGGTGTGAATGTGAGTGTGAATGGTTGTCTGTGTCTGTGTCAGCCCTGTGATGACCTGGCGACTTGTCCAGGGTGTACCCCGCCTTTCGCCCGTAGTCAGCTGGGATAGGCTCCAGCTTGCCTGCGACCCTGTAGAAGGATAAAGCGGCTAGAGATAATGAATGAATGAATGAATGAATATCTTTCCACCCAGGCTCTAAGAACACACATACTGATGCACTATCTCAAGTCTTTACTATGCCTCATCAGGACACTGTCATGCACTCCATTCTTCCTTAGCAGGGCTTTGTACAGTCCATCACCTGGGACCTAGATAGGGAGATAAGGAACTCACAACCTCTGACCCTACCCCACAGCCTCCCCTCAGGACTATTGTATGTACCAAAGTGCCTCAGAGATAAACTTCTCACCTGGGCTCATGCATCTCCCACCAATGGACACCCTGGCAGCCAATGCACCCACCAGTTGTTAAATAACAAGTATTGGTGGGAGAGCATGATCACTGATATCAACCACTTCATCGTTTCATGCTCCATGTGTACCCAAGCCAAAGTTCCCAGACCTCCACCAGCAGGCAAACTCTGTCCACTCCCTGTACCCGTGAGACCCTGGTCACACATAGCCATCGACTTTATCATCGACCTCCCCCCCCCTCAGGGTAGCACCACATAATGGTGATCATTGACTGCTTCTCTAAGGCTCTAAGACACATCCTGTTACCTGGCATTCCTACAGCATGTCAAACTGCAGAACTACTATTTCAGCATATCTTCAGGTACCATGGCCTGCCTGAGGACATTGTCAGTGATTGGAGCCCTCAGTTCATCTCATGCTTCTGGTCATGTTTGATGGAGAGACTGGGGGTATATGTGAGTCTCATGTCCGGATATCATCCTCAATCTACCGGCCAAGTGGAAAGAGCCAATCAAGAACTTGGCTGTTTCCTTAGGATTTTCTGCATGTGAAACCAGGGAGACTAGGCATGATTCCTCCCATGGGGTGAGTATGCACGAAATTCCCTTAAACACACTGCATGACTCCATTCCAATGCATACTCGGCTACCAGCCACCTTTGTTTCCCTGGGATGACACGTCCAGCCAGGTACAATCAGTAGAGATCTTGAGATGGTTTTCTCGCATTGCTCTTGTTTGTTGACTGAAAGTGCACCGTCTGTTATCCGAAGACAACGCAGAGCACAGGTCCAGGGAGAAAACAGTTCTGTTCCTTTCACTTTTACAACTCGTCAGCTGAAGATCTTCAGTGTCCCATCGGTCGTCCGATGATCTGGAAGGAATCTTGTTTGTAGTTCCTCGACGTTGAGAAAGGGAAAAGGGATCCGGTCGCCTTTTCTCTTTAAAAATACTGCATGGGCTGCAGTAACTAACCGGTTCAGTTATTATTGCAACTATGCGAAGATCAAATACATTGAACTTTGGCTAAAGGTCCAGTATCAATAGCTTGTTCTTTGTTCTTCTGTAGCACCAATGCAATGGCGTCTCTTTCACATGTAGAAACCCACTGCCAGAGAGAGAGAATTTCGATTCTGCTGTGGGTTTAAAGCACGGTTGTGACGTCACTGTATTTGGTATCTGGTACTGGTTTTCTCGCAGTCAGACAATATGGGAAGAGGTCGACTAACATCTTGAAACAATCAATGCCTGATATAAGGAGTATGCAGATAAACATCGGGCAAACAATCCAGACTTTTCACCAGGCGACAGAGTATGGGTGGCAACAAGGAACCTAAGGGAACCCAACACTTGTAGAAAGCTCCAGCCACAATACATTGGACCATTCAAGTCCTTCTTGTGATTAATGAGGTCTCGTACCATTTGGAACTCCCCCTTCACAGCAGGTTAGCACCCACATTTCACATCTTCAGTCTAAAACCTGCTGTCCCAGGGGCCCTTGCTGAGAACACATCGGTTCAGGAGCACCCAGCTCTCGACATTGAGGGAGAACCCGTCTATCAGGTAAATAAGGTCCTCAACTCCAGACAAACAGGAGGACAAATTGAGCACCCAGTAGACTGGGAGGATTACGGCCCTAAAGAACAGAGCTGGGTCACTGCTAAAGACATTCTAGACCCACTGCTCATGCAAGAATTCCACATTCAACACCCTGATAAACCAGCACCCAGAGGTAGGGGTCATCCCAAGAAGAATGTAGCTCCCAGAGGGAGCTCCTCAGGGGGGGTGGGGGGGGGGGGGTCTGTCAGTAAATCGACTGAGAACGCCCTGACTACAAACATGGACACCTCAAACTACAACTCCTAAGTCTCACAGCACCCTCCGTCTCCCGATTATTGAACTCAGCTGACACTCTTTTCCCAAATCACTGCTCTCCCCATTTAAGCTTTTCACACATGCCACTTCAGTGTGAAGTATCGTTCTGCTCATTTCAGTACATACCAAGCCTTGTTTCTCTGACTGCCTATCGGTCTCCGGCTCTTTTCTTGGCCTTTCTTGTTTTTGCCCTCTGTCTCATGCCGATCGCCTGACCCTCGCTATTCTCCAACCATGATTTCTGTCTCTGGTTTTGGTTTCATTCACATACATCCTTAAGTGCCTGCATTCTGACAGTTAAAGCTAATTTAACTCCTGGTAATGTAATGTAGCTTTTTAACTACAGGTTATCATCTCATCTCATCATCTCTAGCCACTTTATCCTGTTCTGCAGGGTCACAGGCAAGCTGGAGTCTATCCCAGCTGACTACGGGCAAAAGGCGGGGTACACCCTGGACAAGTCGCCAGGTCATCACAGGGCTGACATATAGACACAGACAACCATTCACACTCACATTCACACCTATGGTCAATTTAGAGTCACCAGTTTGGACTGTGGGGGAAACTGGAGCACCCAGAGGAAACCCACGCGGACACGGGGAGAACATGCAAACTCCACACAGAAAGGCCCTCGTCAGCCACGGGGCTCGAATCCGGACCTTCTTGCTGTGAAGCAACAGCACTAACCACTACACCACCATAGGTTATCGTGTGGAATAAAATAATATTATCTACTGTAGGGATAGACTGCCATGCCGTAGCCATAGTAACCAATTCCCTTTCACTGTACAGCATTGAACACACCAATCCCTGTACTCGATGTCATGTTCTATCTCCGCCCATTCTTCTGACTCCCTGTAATGGTATTGGATACAGAGATGATACCAGATACCAAATACAGTGACGTCACAACCGTGCTTTAAACCCACAGCAGAATCGAAATTCTCTCTCTCTGGCAGTGGGTTTCTACATGTGAAAGAGACGCCATTGCATTGGTGCTACAGAAGAACAAAGAACAAGCTATTGATACTGGACCTTTAGCCAAAGTTCAATGTATTTGATCTTCGCATAGTTGCAATAATAACTGAACCGGTTAGTTACTGCAGCCCATGCAGTATTTTTAAAGAGAAAAGGCGACCGGATCCCTTTTCCCTTTCTCAACGTCGAGGAACTACAAACAAGATTCCTTCCAGATCATCAGACGACCGATGGGACACTGAAGATCTTCAGCTGACGAGTTGTAAAAGTGAAAGGAACAGAACTGTTTTCTCCCTGGACCTGTGCTCTGCGTTGTCTTCGGATAACAGACGGTGCACTTTCAGTCAACAAACAAGAGCAATCTCAAGTAAGGCTGGCTTCTGGGCAATTGTTAGTCTTAGTTGTGGCTAGTTAATGTGAAGAGTGTTGTTTATTTGAATTCATTTATGGTTTAAATGTATGCATTTTGATTCACATGAAAGTCGGTCTTAGACCGTGTGTTGTTTGATTTACTTTGTTTACTATCTGTATTTAGTTAGATCGTGCATGCGTTCTCTTTCTCTCTCTCTTTTTAACTCCCTCCGTCACACTACACCCCTCACCAATGGGATTTCAGGAGTTGCTAAGGGTTGAGTAGAAGTTTGGGGTTTAAGGCCTAGCTGGACTAGTTTAAGCTACAGATTCCTTTGTTACTCTCTTGCGTGTGCGCTGTCTCATTCCTTCACTTCCCCCCTCCTTGTCATGTGCCTGTATACATGCTCTCTCTCCCTAGCTCCTCCTCATTCCATTAGTACGCAGCCGCGCACATGCACACACATGCCTACACTCACTCACACACACACACACACACACACACACACACACACACACACACACACACACGTGATTTCCCTCTCACATTTTAACATCCACTCGCCCCTACACTGTAAACTTACATTTAGCCTATTACTTCTGATCACCATTAGTGCCTTAGTTATCATCATATACATTACTGATTATTACTTGTATACATTGTATCACCATTTATATTGAATTATTCCTTGGCTGCTATTGTTGCTATATCTGATCAGTATTAGTTTGCTATTTCATGTCAGCTATTTCAATAAATGGTACCTTTGGAATAAACTGTGTCCTGTCTGTTGCTACAACATTCACTGAGTGCCAATCTCTGCCAACCAAGTATTCTAATTGCTTTCACCCATTTGGTTGTTATATGAATGTTATAGATCTAGAGTAAACATATTACATTAGAGCTACAATACTCAATAAACTATAGCAACATCACGACTAGGGCGGCACGGTGGTGTAGTGGTTAGCGCTGTCGCCTCACAGCAAGAAGGTACGGGTTCGAGCCCCGTGGCCGGCGAGGGCCTTTCTGTGCAGAGTTTGCATGTTCTCCCCGTGTCTGCGTGGGTTTCCTCTGGGTGCTCCGGTTTCCCCCACAGTCCAAAGACATGCAGGTTAGGTTAACTGGTGACTCTAAATTGACCGTAAGTGTGAATGGTTGTCTGTGTCTATGTGTCAGCCCTGTGATGACCTGGCGACTTGTCCAGGGTGTACCCCGCCTTTCGCCCGTAGTCAGCTGGGATAGGCTCCAGCTTGCCTGCGACCCTGTAGAACAGGATAAAGTGGCTATAGATAATGAGATGAGATGAGAACATCACGACTAAGTTATTCCATTGATTTTAATAGTTTAGCTATAAACTATTAGACACTTGAATTAATGATTAATAAATTTATGAGACTGATCCCTTTTTACATGAGACTGATTTGAAATGCCTATTGCACCTACACTACTCATGATATTAGTCCCCATTTACAAGGTTTGACTTTCGAACCTGACACTGTGTGGAGTGTAACCAAATGCAAAACTGTTTTCATGTTGGACTTCACGGATATTACTACAGATTCTGCTTCATGAACATAAATCACTGGGCATGCAAGCATAACACTGTGCCTCAGATGTCAAACTGTATACAAACAAATTTATTTGTAAATTGTTCCCAAGAGCATTTACAAACTAGAAGGGAATTCGGTAGAGTGCATACCTCCACCAAACCACATATTTAGAATTGCATCCTGGACTCAGCACAGTGAACAAGCTGAAGGTGTGCCATGATGAATGGATTTACGTACCTTAATTGAAGATCGGTTGATATTAAAGCAGATCCAATGCGGATGGCCTGCACTTGCAGTCTCTGAACAGGAGGGGAAAAAAAACCTTCCAGTCTTGGCATTCTTCTGAAAAAATTTAAAATGTGGAAAAAGGAAAGTACAATCAACAATGCATCCTACAAAGTACTTCTCATCTCATCTCATTATCTGTACTTCTCTTTGTGTAAATTGATGTAGAAGGATACGCACTCATGTCAAGCTTGAGTGATCAGCTTTAAATTGTAAATCACTTTAATTCAAAGGTCATGACTCTGATGACTCAACTGAGGCCAGTGGGAACCACTTAGCAGACCAAGTCGCTAAGAGAGCAGCCAAAGAGCGCAAATATTGCCCAAATGTTTCTGAATCACCCTTTATTCAATGTTTTCTAATTTTTCTTCATCTCCTGACAGACTAGACATAGCCTGAGTCTGTAGAAAAGCTGTTGAGGCCAACTTGACCTTCTACCATCTATCCCTTGCAAGATTAGAATAACTTCCAATATGAAAGCCAAACTGTATCATTTTGAGGTAATTATGGGCTGACTATTTCCAGCCCCTTAGGCCACAATTAACCCTGTTTTTTTTTTTTATTTAATTGATCTGGATGTGATTGTTGCCAATTATTTAAACTTTGATTGAAAACTTGAACAGTTGATATCTATGTCTTTACCTTTGCCTGCAGAAAAGCCTTCTCACACATTTTTTCCAGGTGACTGAGCATTAGTGCACAGCCTGAATGAGAACAGCTTACAAGAAAAGCCATCTTCACGGACTCCCAGCCACAGTGGATACATGCCAGTTGTCTGAAAAGGTGTCCTCCAGCATCCCTAACTCCTCCCATCTCACCCAAAAATATGGGCAATGTAGCAATCAAAAAGCCCCTGGGAGACCTCTTCTCATCTCACCTTTTCACATACACATAGTAAATTTTGTATTAGCTTTCTTGACACAATCAAACCAAATTTCTCTACCATACATGCCTATTCCTGCGTGATAGTGCATGTAGCATCTCAATATCAATACTGATATATGACTTACATTATTTTGTTTCTATGCTACATCACTGGTCACCAACTAGCCTTTGCAGTTGTGGGTTGATATCCTCTCATCATAGAAGTGAAATTATTCATTTCTCTCTTCCTGAGTTCTCTCCTTTCACTGTTCGTGTGATATGTCATCCAATCCATGCTAGACGGTAAATTAACACTATCAGAGTAGAAAAGGAACCAAGTGGGTTGGTTTCTCTTAACAATTGTCTGAAAAAAGGAGGCACATGTAAGGTTCTCAGTACCTCCTGCTGTTTCTATATTCCTGATAACTTTCAGAATATTTCAAGTCTCATTGAAGATGTATGTCATGCTTACTGTGAGTGTGCCTGTGCTTTGTGTCCTGCTATGTGTATGTGTGTGTCCCATACATTATTCAATGTTTGCAATTACTTATAACCTGTGCAATGGCATGAATTATATCCATCCATCCATTATCTGTAGCCACTTATCCTGTACAGGGTCGCAGGCGAGCTGGAGCCTATCCCAGCTGACTATGGGTGAGAGGCAGGGACAAATCGCCAAGTCATCGCAGGGCAGCATGTGATATACTTCAACAAAAATAATCTCCATGTTAAAACCATAATGAATTTATAATCATGCTACCTCATCACCCACATGAGGATGGGTTTCCTTTTGAGTCTGGGTCCTCTCAAGGTTTCTTCCTCATATTGTCTGAGGGAGTTTTTCCACTGTCACCACAGCCTTGCTCATCAGGGATAAAGGTGTTTTAGTAGGAATGGAATTCACTCGTGTGTTTGGGGCCTTTATTCTTCTGTAAAGCTGCTTTGCGATAATGTCTGATGTTAAAAGCGCTATAGCCGTACCATTGCAAGACCTCAAACTTAAAGACGAGGAAAGTCCAGAGTTGCAAGCATGCATCAGAACCTTTCAGGATCTAAAAGGGCACTGACAGAAACATGTTTGGCATGCTTGAAACTGGCACAGGCTGTTCTGATTGCTACTTGTTTTGGTTAAGTTAAATCCTTGAGATTTATCTTTGCTTGCACATTTTGCTCTCTGCTTAATGAAGATTATGTTGACCAGAAATGTCTTTCTTCTTTTCATAAGACTATGATCCTGATGGGTGATGTAATGATACATAATGTCTCTCTTTGTTCATACAGTAGTGTAGTCTAAACCAGGTGTTCTCAACCTTTTCTGCATTGAGGCCAGTATGAACAAGTATATTCATACTAGTCGGGGCCCATTAAAAAAATTCCCAATTATTTTGGCTCATCTCTTCTATTAGAATCTAATAATCTATTGTAAAGTGTATTAAAGGGATGCAACATCACTCCCTGTTACAGATGGGAGCCCAGGAATTAAATAAATGCAATAAAAACAAACTGTTTTTAATTGCAGGTATTGTATTTAAAAGTGTATGGATGTGCCAGAAGCCAACATAAAACCCTGCATGCAGGGCATTCTCAGTCAAAAGGGATTAATGATCCAAAAGTGGAGTCTGTTCAATTAACACAAGAACTTATTGCCATGTTTGTGGACAGCAAACAAGCAAGTTATTAAAACCAAGAAGTACACTCAAAAGAAGTGGATATAGAAACCACTTAATGGGATAGATCCTTACACACTAACAAAGAAGGATTTTCCTACGAGTTGGAAAATTTACCATCCATTGATTTCCCCGACATCTCAAACTACCTGGTGCTGCAGACATCATTCTACATGGACAAACAGATGAAAACCTGGAAGGGCATGGAGGCATACAACTTTTTATTTGTGGCTGGGTTATAGATCTGGGGATCAAGACACTACAACAGGGGTGTCCAAACTGATCCATAAAGGGCTGTGTGGCTGCAGGTTTTCATTCCACCCATGCAGCAGCACACCTGACTTGGCTCATTCAATCAACTGAACTGTCTTCACACAGTCAAATACTTGCAGCCACACCCACCCTTGATTAAAGGGTGGGTGTGTCAGTTGACTGAATAAGCCAAATCAGGTGTGCTGCTGCATGGCTGGAATGAAAACCTGCAGCCACACGGCCCTTTATGGATCAGTTTGGACACCCCTGCACTACAAGGTAGATGGTGGTAGATGGATCTAAGTGCAGGGGGCGGCACAGTGGTGTAGTGCTTAGCACTGTCACCTCAGAGCAAGAAGGTCCTGGGTTTGAGCCCAATGGCCAACGAGGGCCTTTCTGTGTGGAGTTTGCATGCTCTCCATGTGGGTTTCCTCTGGGTGCTCCAGTTTCCCCCACAGTCCTAAATTGACCATAGGTGTGAGTGTGAATAATGGTTGTCTGTATCTATGTGTCAGCCCTGTGATGACCTGGCGACTTGTCCAGGGTGTACCCTGCCTCTCGCCCATAGTCAGCTGGGATAGGCTCCAGCTTGCCTTTTGACCCTGTAGGACAGGATAAGTGGCTACAGATGATGGATCTAAGCACAGGAAGAGTGTTTATTTGCAGGTGTAATATTTACAAAAATGAAAGCAAAGCAGAATCATAAAACAGAGTATTTAAACAGTGTTATAAACCTGGCTAGACAGTGTTATAAACACAAACATGACAGTGACAATGATAATACTTTGCAAAGCCTCTGTGAAAACAGTGTCTGTATCTGCACGTGTTGATTGCGCTTAAATCAGTATCAGGTGTTTCTCATAATGACTGGGTCCCAAGAGCATGCACAAAGTGCTCTGTGAGCAAGCTTAGCTCAAGTGCGGGAAGGCGTGACATTCAAGTGTTCACCTGTTGTGTGACCAAAACTTTTAGCTCACTTGTATATTGCCATGCATTGCCACCAAAATGCCTCATTTTCAATAACCCATCACAAAGCATCACAAACTGTAGTGTGACCATAGCTTAACGAGGCGGATGTAACATCAGCTGTAACCCAGCCAATTGTACCCTACTATAAGTAAAAATGAGCTTCAACTTGAAAAAAAATTGCAGCCCACTAGATGGTGCTTCAGATGGCGTGTCAGTGGTTGAGAAACACTGGTCAAAACCAATGATGTCTTCATCACCCATTTACGTTATACATGGGTAACTTAGCTTCATCAATTAAATCATCATCCAATCACATAGCAACAACACACTCTTGAATGTGAATATATACTCATGTTTGTCCTACAATAAACTGAGAAACATCTCTAGGCAGTTGTGTCTGTGTAAGTGACTGTTTGCTCCTGGCTCAATCCGTGAGGCAGAATCTCTTAGCTGGCAGAGTTCTACATTCCTAGATCATACTTTGTCAATTCAACCTCCTTTGGTACAGACAGATCAAAACTTCAGACAGGTTTACTTTTTTTTGGACACACCTAATTCAGTGACTTTCCTTTATTTTAATTTATGAAGACACTTCATGTTTTAAAGTAATGGTGGACTGTTGTTTCTCTTTACTTAGCTGAGTGGTTCTTAAAGTAATATGGATTACTAGTTGTTGAATCGGCCTATTCACATTTTTTTAAATTAATTATTTACTGTTTTGATCTCGAATGCATTAAGGAGGCAAGAAAGTAGTCCAGTTAACTTTTGATGAGGCACGTCTGTTAATTAAAAAGCTGATTAAGATAATGGCAATTGTCAAAACATTTTATTTTGAGCACTTTTTTTAACCACATTTTTCCATGTGTGTTCCATATGTCATTTCATTGTTGTGATGTCTTCAGTATTGTTCTATAATGTAGAAAGTACTCAAAATACAGAAAAACCTATGAATGAGTAGGTGTGTCCAAACTTTTGACTGGTACTGTATATGTTAATATTACTGTCTTTGTTGTTCATTGACGTGGTTTTATTCAGGGACAAGCAAGCAGGAGCTTGCGGGTAGTCATGCACATGAGTACATATAAACCAGGTCATTGAGCTTTACACCCTGTAACCTGACCAGCTCAGCACAAGACCTCATTTCCCCAGGGTTCAGTGTTGACCAAATGTTTTTGAACATCTATGTTTTATGACAGTTGAGTCACTATTATTACCCCAGACCAAACAAAATGATTCAGTATAATTGTGATTTAAATCAGGAAACCTAAACGTCTGTGGAACTTACTAACTGGTCACTCTCTGATCCTAATAAAACTCTAAATGAGAGCTTGAATCATGGAAAGTACACTCAGAGTGGAAATGGATTAAGGCAGTAGATTGATAAAAGGCTTTAGACAGCACTATTATTAACTGTAAAACAAATATTTGATGCACTACAAGTGCTTAAATAGATTGCTAAAAATTCTCATCTTCTGATTAGATGAGATTAGATCCAAATTGTCCTGGTGAATGAGTTATTTCTCAATGTAGATAACATTTGAATTTTGAACAGTTTGCAACCCCCCCAACAACATGTTCAAGCTTGTTTTATTCCTCTTATACTTCAGCAATTATAACTTTACATCCATTTAACAATTATACATTGTGGTTAGTTGCTGTTATCACTTATGTTATAGCAGCTATAATGGATCATTCCCTCACCAAGCTCACTTTGGCTTACTCCCAACTGTTAACTGCCAGATATTCCTCATATGGCTGACAACAGGGCCAGCAACTGTTATTGGAGACATTAAACTTAATCTCCTCTCAGCATCACGAACATCAGCAGCTCTGTCTAGGCTTGTTTTTAATTTGTGTCCTGCTAATTATCTTCCATTGTAAGAGCAGAGAACAAGGCAGCAGTGCCTTTTGGTTACTTTCTGTATTAATGAACAATCAAAAGCCTGTCCGTGTGGTGGAGAGGGATTTTAATTATGTTGATTCCATGAAAGACAGAAAATGATAAAATGTTGTAGAAGTAAAGGGAAAGTGCAGAATAAGAGAAGGAATAATTGGATGAGATAAAAAAGAAAGAAGATGTGACCAACAAATGTGACAAGTAGATATTTAGGACCTTGAGGTTAAGTATAATTTGGTGCTCTGATTCTTTTAAGGGTGATGTTGTGGCAAGGAAGCATCCATCCATCCGTCCATGTGCTCCTGAGTTTGTGTAAATGTCCTTATAAGAATCACTAATGTCAAGTCAAGTTTATTTGTATAGCGCTTTTAACAATAAACATTGTCCCAAAGAAGCTTTACAGAATTTGAACAACTAAAAAAAGAGCTAATTTTATCCCTAATCTATCCCCAATGAGCAAGCCTGTGGCGACAGTGGCAAGGAAAAACTCCCTCAGACGACATGAGGAAGAAACCTCGAGAGGAACCAGACTCAAAAGGGAACCCATCCTCATTTGGGCAACAACAGACAACATGACTATAACATTAACAGTTTTAACATAAAGTCAGTTTCATTGATGTTATAAACTCTTCACTGATGGAAACTTGAGTGCAAAACTGTTCATGACAACTGCAGTCCTAAAGTTAGCAAGTCAACTGTAGTCCTCAGCCATAAAAGCATGACTATAAGAGTCCAGAGCATCCTCCAGGTGTGACTTTCAACTGTCCACATGGGGCCGTCCTCCACAGGAGCGATGCAATGAGGCTCCAACCAGACACAGGGCACAAGGATGGATCAGGCAGGTCCGAGGAGCAGAAGAGGTCTGCTCCTAAAAAGAGGTCTGCTTTTGGCTGCTGCTAAAAAGCTTTGGGAGTGAGTATTGTTTTCGGTTGCGTGACTTCCTGTTTACGCACTTCCTGTTTCCTGAGTTGTTCGCGCCCAGTCCTTTTTCCCGCGAGTGCCGGCATTAATTACTAATCCTTTTTTAACTTTTTTTCTATAAATAAATTTCCAGTATCGTCTTCATTTTTATTATACTGTCGTTTTCATTTTTGTACTTTTCACTTTCGCTTTCCTTTTTCCGGTTTTTTTTTCCGGTTTTTTCTCTTTCTTTTTTCGGAAGAACGCCGAGACCGGAAGCTTTCTTTTTCTCTCCTCCTGTGTAAAGTCCACAAGCGGAGGCCATCTGATCTGCTTTAATATCAACAGATCTTCATTTAAGGTACGTGAATCTTTTCATCATGGCACACCTTCAGCCTGTTCAGTGTGATGAGTGCAGGATGTTTAGTCATTCTTCCTCCGTCACTAGCGATAGCTCTATTAGCTTTACTTGTGATAAGTGCAGATTAGTTAGCTCTCTGACGGAGAAGATTTCAGTGCTAGAAGCGCGTGTCCAGGCTTTAGAGCAGGTTAGTGAGCGTGAGAACAGTGTAGTTTCTGTTAGGGAAAGTCTGGACGCCCTAGGTGGAGTTAGCAATCCCCCAACTCCGGCATTAGAGCCCTTACAGCGGGGCGAATGGGTGACGGCTCGGCGGCATAAGCGTAGAGCCAAAGCTACCGCAGAGGCTCGCCCACGGGAGCACCACTCCTCTCCGCGTCACGTGTCGAACAGGTTTGCTCTCCTTAGTGATGCACCCACTGAGAAACCTGAAAGAGCTCTGGTTATAAGGGACTCTATCATACGACACGTGAAATTAGCTCAGCCTTTAGGGGCACCAGCAGCTTTAGTCAGGTGTATACCGGGAGCCAGGGCGCCGGACATAGCAGGTAATCTTAGGGTCCTAGGCAAGCACAGGTTCTCAAAGATAGTTATCCATGCAGGAGCTAATGATATACGCCTTCGTCAGTCTGAGGTTACTAAGAGTAACTTTGTAGAGGTGTTTAAATTAGCGAAGGCGATGTCCGATGCTGTAGTATGCTCTGGCCCCATCCCAATGCGGCGTGGCGATGTAGCTTACAGCAGGTTATGGTCGCTGAACTGCTGGCTGTCCAGGTGGTGCTCTGAAAAGAGTGTGGGCTTTATAGATAATTGGGCTAATTTTGAGGGCACTGCTGGCCTGTTAGGGCGGGACGGTATCCATCCCACTCGGGAAGGTGCTGCTCTCATTTCCTGCAGCATAGGTCATAGTCTCAGAACAGGCCTAGTTAATTTCTGACAATCCAGAGCCAAGGCCAGGGAGCAGACGAACAGGCTAAACCGACTGTCTGCTAGCTGCACAGAGTCGTCACTCAGGGCCCACTACATCGAGACTGTGTCTGTTCCCCGAGCTCAACAAAAAGATAGAAATTTTCAGAGAGTTTGTTCCAGTAACCTAATCAATATAAAATTAGATCAGACTGACTGTACAGCTGCTGCCAGCACCTTTGATCTAAAGGTGGGGCTATTAAATATTAGATCTCTTACATCTAAAGCGCTAATGGTTAATGAACTCATTACTGATCAGGAGTTTAATGTACTGTGTTTAACAGAAACATGGATTAAGCCAAATGAATATATAGCATTAAATGAAGCGAGTCCTCCTGGATACAGTTATATACACCAGCCTCGTCTAACTGGCAGAGGAGGAGGCGTCGCGGTTATTTATAACGATTATCTAGGTGTAACACACAAACCTGGTTATAAATTTAATACATTTGAAGTTCTTCATACTCATATAATGTATGTAGCCTCGAAAAATAAGTCTACCCAGTTAATTCCATTGCTTATTATTTACAGGCCCCCGGGGCCGTATTCTGAGTTTCTTTCTGAATTTGCAGATTTTATCTCAGATTTGGTTATTTCCTTAGACAAAGCTTTAGTTGTCGGAGATTTTAATATTCACTTTGATAACCCAGAAGACCCTTTAAAAACAGCGTTTGTGTCCATCTTAGATTCAGTCGGGATTAAGCAGAATGTCATAGGACCGACCCATAATGGTGGTCACACCCTTGATCTAATACTAACATTCAGATTAAACGTAGACAATATAGTCATACTTCCACAGTCTGAAGTTATCTCAGATCATTGTCTCATCTCATTCAAAATATGTCTGAGTAATAATATATGCACCTCACCACGCTACTGTATTAAACGTACTTTCACGTCAACTACTGCACAGAGCTTTATAAATGATCTCCCAGAGCTGTCAACTTTGATTGGGTCACTTGCAGCCCCTGCAGAACTCGATCAGGCAACTGAATGCTTAGAGTCAACATTCCGCCATACTTTAGATAATGTAGCTCCTCTAAAAAGGAAAATGGTCAGAGACAAAAAATTAGCACCCTGGTATAATGATGACACTCGCACTTTAAAACAGACCACTCGAAAATTGGAACGTAAATGGCGTCAAACAAAATTGGTAGTGTTCAAATTGGCGTGGAAGGAGAGCTTCCTGAAGTATAGAAAAGCTCTTAGTGCTGCGAGATCAACATATCTCTCCTCCCTAATAGAAGATAACAAAAATAATCCTAGATTCCTATTTAATACTGTAGCAAAATTAACCAGGAATAAGTCCACTATAGACAGATGCACACCTGCAGTATGTAGTAGCAACGACTTCATGAATTTTTTTAATGACAAAATTGAGAATATCCGACAAAAAATTCAAACTACTAATTTAAGGTTAGACAATGAAAGTGACCTTGTAGTTAACAATATAACTGTATCAGATCATCAGTTAGAATGTTTTACTCCCCTAAAAGAAACTGAATTACTTTCATTAATCTCTACATCAAAAGCCTCAACTTGCGTACTAGATCCCTTACCGACACATCTATTCAAACAGATAATGCCTGGAGTAATTGAACCGCTTCTAAAAATAATAAATTCTTCTCTTATGATTGGCTATGTACCCAAATCCTTTAAACTAGCAGTTATCAAACCCCTGATTAAAAAACCTGACCTTGATCCCTGTCAGCTGTCCAATTATCGGCCAATATCAAACCTCCCCTTTATCTCCAAGATCCTTGAAAAAGCTGTGGCACAGCAGTTATGCTCATATTTACATAGGAATAACATCCATGAAATGTATCAGTCAGGATTTAGACCTCATCATAGCACAGAGACAGCACTGGTTAAAGTAGTAAACGACCTACTGTTGGCGTCTGATCAGGGCTGTGTCTCGCTACTTGTGTTGCTTGACCTTAGTGCAGCATTTGATACCATTGATCATTCCATTCTTCTGGATAGACTAGAAAATGTTGTGGGAGTTAAGGGAATGGCCCTCTCCTGGCCCAGGTCTTATCTAACGGATCGTTATCAGTATGTTGATATAAATGGTGATATTTCTAGACGTACCGAGGTAAAGTTTGGTGTTCCACAAGGTTCTGTCTTGGGTCCACTGCTTTTTTCTCTATATATGTTACCTCTGGGCGATATTATTCGTAAATATTGTATTAGTTTCCACTGTTATGCTGATGACACACAGTTGTATGTCTCTGCAAAACCTGATGAGAGACACCAGCTTAATAAAATTGAGGAATGTGTTAAGGACATTAGACACTGGATGCTTATAAATTTCCTTCTGCTTAACTCTGACAAGACTGAAGTACTTGTGCTAGGACCACATACAGCTAGAAGTAAGTTTTCTGATTACGCAGTAACTCTGGATGGCCTTTCTGTTTCTTCACATGCAGCAGTAAAAGACCTCGGAGTGATTATTGACCCCAGTCTTTCATTCGAAACTCACATTGATAACATCACCCGGATAGCTTTCTTTCATCTCAGAAATATTGCAAAGATAAGAAATTTAATGTCATTGCATGATGCAGAAAAACTAGTCCATGCTTTCGTTACCTCCAGGTTGGATTATTGTAATGCCTTACTGTCTGGATGTTCCAATAAGTGCATAAACAAGCTCCAGTTAGTTCAAAATGCCGCAGCAAGAGTCCTTACTAGAACTAGAAAATATGACCACATCACGCCTGTCTTATCCACACTGCATTGGCTCCCAATCAAATTTCGTATTGATTATAAAATACTACTATTGACCTTTAAAGCACTGAATGGTCTCGCACCACAGTACCTGAGTGAACTTCTGCTCCTCTATGACCCGCCACGCCTACTTAGATCAAAAGGTGCAGGCTATCTGCTGGTACCTCGTATAGTGAAGGCTACATCAGGGGGCAGAGCCTTTTCTTACAAAGCCCCACTGTTATGGAACAGCCTTCCAAGTAATGTTCGGGAATCAGACACAGTCTCAGCATTTAAGTCTAGGCTAAAAACATATCTGTTTAGTCAAGCCTTTTGTTAATGGTGTTTGAGGTAAAGGAGTAGATCTGGAGGGTCCTCAGACATAGAGTGTTTTGGTAAACTGGGATGTATGGATGCTGTCAGTCCCCACTCGCTTGCTCACTCGAGTTTGTTGACGGTGCAGTGGCTGGCTGCTTTATGTCCCGGGGCTCCCTCATGCCTGTGTTACCTTCTGGCTCTCTCCTTTTAGTTATGCTGTCATAGTTAGTTGCCGGAGTCCCTGCTTGTACTCGGTGCAATATGTATACTGTTCCTACTTATTCAGGTGACATTGGGCATACCTAACCACCTGTGTTTTCTTTCTCTCCCCCCCCCCCCCCCCCCCACCCCAAATCTGTCCCTCTGAGTTACATGGAGTCAACAGGAAATCTTTTGGTGGAGACGGTGGGGACCTCGACTGGCTATCGTAGCCTGCAGGGAATCGGCCGTCAGACATTCTGTCGCATGTCCCAGACCCAGTGAAATGTAACTGAATTGTCTTGGCCAGGCCTAAGGGTCCCATCTGCATCTCATCATTGCTGAGGAGTGTGCTCCCATCACCCAATCAAGCATCCAGCCAGAGCAGGTCATGATATATTTTTTTTTACCATATTAACATGCCATTGTGTGTCATGCCTGATGTAAAGACTCTCGTCTCTGTGAGCCTACCACACAGATTTAATACTTGTCATTTTTAGGGCATACCTAACAACATGTTTTCTTTCTCTCCCCCCCCAATCTGTCCCTCTGAGTTACATGTTGATCCTGGGATTGAGATGCTGGCCTCTTCTGCCCCTCGGACCTGCTTGATCCATCCTGGTGCCCTGTGTCTGGTCGGAGTTTTATCGCCCCACTCCTGTGAAGGACGGCCCCATGAGGACAGCTGAGGGTTATACCTGTTAAAACTGTTAATATTATAGTCAGGCTGTCTGTTGTTGCCCAAATGAGGATGGGTTCCCTTTTGAGTCTGGTTCCTCTCGAGGTTTCCTCCTCATGTCGTCTGAGGGAGTTTTTCCTTGCCACCGTCGCCACAGGCTTGCTCATTGGGGATAGATTAGGGATAAAATTAGCTCATGTTTTAAGTCGTTCAAATTCTGTAAAGCTGCTTTGCGACAATGTTTATTGTTAAAAGCGCTGTACAAATAAACTTGATTTGATTTGATTTGAGGTCAGGATCTCAATCCCAGGACTGACATGTAACTCAGAGGGACATATTTGGGGAGGGGGAGAGAGAGAGAAAACACAGGTTGTTAGGTATGCCCCATGCCACCTGAATAAGTAGGAACAGTATACATTTTGGACTGAGTACAAGCAGGGACTCTGGCAAAACTAACTATGACAGCATAACTAAAAGGGGAGAGCCAGAAGGTAACACAGGGATGAGGGAGCCCCAGGACATAAAGCAGCCAGCCACTACACTGTCAACAAACTCGAGTGAGCAAGCAAGTAGGGGACTGACAGCATCCATACATCCCAGTTTACCAAAACACTCTATGTCTGAGGACCCTCCAGATCTACACCTTTACCTCATAAACACCATTAACAAAAGGCTTGACTAAACAAATATGTTTTCAGCCTAGACTTAAACACTGAGACTGTGTCTGATTCCCGAACATTACTTGGAAGGCTGTTCCATAACTGTGGGGCTTTGTAAGAAAAGGCTCTGCCCCCTGATGCAGCCTTCACTATACCATATACCAGCAGATAGCCTACACCTTTTGATCTAAGTAGCCGTGGCGGGTCATAGAGGACCAGCAGTTCACTCATGTACAATGCGAGACCATTCAGTGCTTTAAAGGTCAATAGTAGTATTTTATAATCAATACAAAATTTGATTGGGAGCCAATGCAATGTGGATAAGACAGGGGTGATGTAGTCATATTTTCTAGTTCTAGTAAGGACTCTTGCTGCTGCATTTTGAACTAACTGGAGCTTGTTTATGCACTTATTGGAACATCCAGACAGTAAGGCATTACAATAATCCAGCCTGGAGGTAACAAAAGCATGAACTAGTTTTTCCGTGTCATGTAGTGACATTAAATTTCTTAGCAATATTTCTGAGATGAAAGAACGCTATCCGGGTTATGTTATCAATGTGAGTTTCGAATGAAAGACTGGGGTCAATAATCACTCCGAGGTCTTTTACTGCTGCACGTGAAGAAACAGAAAGGCCATCCAGAGTTACTGTGTAATCAGAAAACTTACTTCTAGCTGCATGTAGTCTGAGTATACACTGTAAAAAATGTCCGTAGAATTAACAGTGAATTTATGTAAAATCATGACATAAAAAAATGTAAATACAAAAACAATGAAGCAGTGTCTAATTTACATCAATATACTGTAAAACTCCTAACCAAATACCACTGTTAATTTAACAGTAAGAATATGTTGAATTGATCATTTTTTTTGTAGAATTTACAAATTGTTGTAGTTTAAACACAGACAAACTGTAATACTAAAACAGAATGTGATAGTTAAAATTACATCATTGCCCTGTTAAAAAAAAAAAAAAATGTCAGTAGAGGCTCTCCGGCACATTTCCTAAAACTCTAAATCAAATAAAATATCTGTCTAGTAGATCATTGCTTGTAACCATCATTTTGGAGCCACAAAAACCAATAATCGAGAACACTCGCAATTCATTCCTAGATGCTTTTTTATTGTACAATGAATATCCATAAAATTAACAGTTATGTATTGATTATTGTACATTGAATACCTGTAAAATTTACATTTAGTTATCATTAATTGTACATGGAATCACAGTGAAATGTACAAGTTATTCTGTAATGTTGTTTACATTTCACTGTATTTTTAACAGGATTATTCTGACAACCACAGCTGCCAGTATTTTTCCGTAAAACCAACAGATTTTTTTTTACAGTGTACAAGTACTTCAGTCTTGTCAGAGTTAAGCATTAGGAAGTTAATAAGCATCCAGTGTCTAATGTCCACACATTCCTCAATTCTATTAAGTTGGTGTCTCTCATCAGGTTTTGCAGAAACATACAACTGTGTGTCATCAACATAATGGTGGAAACTAATACAATGTTTACGAATAATATCACCCAGAGGTAACATATATAAAGAAAAAAGCAGTGGACTTAAGACAGAACCTTGTGGACCACCAAACTTTACCTCAGTATGTCTAGAAAAATCACCATTTACATCAACATACTGATAGCGACCAGTTAAATGAGACCTGAGCCAGGAGAGGGCAGTTCCCTTGACTCCCACAACATTTTCTAGCCTATCCAGAAGAATGGAATGATCAGTGGTCTCAAATGCTGCACTAAGGTCAAGCAACACAAGCAGCGAGACATAGCCCTGATCAGACACCAACAGTTGGTCGTTTACTACTTTAACCAGCGCTATCTCTGTGCTATGATGAGGTCTAAATCCTGACTGATACACTTCATGGACATTATTCCTATGTAAATATAAGCATAACTGCTGTGCCACAGCTTTTTCAAGGATCTTGGAGATAAAGGGGAGGTTTGATATTGGCCAATAATTGGACAGCTGACAGGGATCAAGGTCAGGTTTGATAACTGCTAGTTTAAAGGATTTGGGTACATAGCCAATTGTAAGAAAAGAATTTATTATTTTTAGAAGCGGTTCAATTACTTCAGGTTTTATCTGTTTGAATAGATGTGTAGGTAAGGGATTGAGTACACAAGTTGAGGCTTTTGATGCCGAGATTAATGAAAGTAATTCAGTAATGTGATTGTATATTGTGTGTGTGTTTTAACTAGGCCAAAGACTATTATTTTACATACAAAAATAAACACAACCCAGATCAGTTTTTTTTTCCAAAAGATAATAAAATGGTAGTGTTTAGTACCTGATAAATTTTGAATAGAGCACTATAATACAGCACTATAATACTATAATAATATAATTTTGAATACAGCACTATAAGGAGGAATCCCCCCCCCCCCAAAAAAAAAAAAAAAATCATCGTAATTTTGTCATCAGTTTATGGGTATGATGAAATGCAAATCAACTATGCCACGAAAGTACTTGGTAAGTTATGACTGTTCAGGATGTATCAATATTCTTGGGGTGTCATGCATGCAAAGAATGCTCAAGATCTACCTACATATTTTTAGTGATCAAGTAAAGAGGCTGTAACTTGTTTCTTAAATTATTTCCTGGTGGATTTTGAGGTGCATTTTGGTTCATAGTCCTGTTGTTTTAAGTCAGCCTCTTTTCAGCTTCAGTTTTTTGACAGACAATACAATATTTGCTTCCAGAATTTGCTCATATTCACTGGAATCCATTCTCCCTTCTACTTGTGCAATGTTTTTTCTGTGCCACTGGGTTTAATATAACTCTAAAGCATAATAGATCCCCCCATGCTTAACAGCTTGCTCGCTCATTCATTCATTCATTCATTTTTAAGACTTGACCATTGGTCACTGGGGAAAGCCATGGCCTAAAGGTTAGAGAAGGGGGTTTGGGACCCAAAGATCACTTGTTTGATTCCCTTTACCAGCAGGAATTGCTGACGTGCCCTTGACCATGGCACCTAACCTCCAACTGCCTGTTGTACATTGCTCTAGATAAGAGTCTCTGCTAAATGCCTGTAATGTAATTTTTGAGGTGGTTCCCTTGGGTGAAAACTCATGAAATTTGGCACACAGGTGTGCTTGTGACAGTTATTTGGGGAGAGCTTTGGTCCCTGGTGGGGCCCAGTGACTCCATAGCAACCACCACCATTTGTAATTGAGTCTTGTGTCTGGCATATAGTTTCACATACATGCACCAAATTTGGTACACATGTGGGTGTCCCTAAGATGAACACATTTGTAATATACATTGCTTTAGCCACACCCAACAGGAAGTGAGCTATTTTGGACTTTGTGCATTTTGACATGGGTTACAGTTTGAAATGCATCTCCTTGGCATTTTTTTTTTTTTTGCTTCATGTCTGATTTCGTATACATGATTTCTAGATGTTGCTGCTGTTAAATTGCAAAAGGATTTCTGATGACTTGCAAAATGTTCAAATAGTAACCTGATGAATTTGTCTTGTCAGGCAAACAGGAAGAGCCTCATAAATTCTCTATAGATTGCATGATATGGGTCAAACTTCAGGTTATTGATTATAATGGCCACATGCTTTGAGTGACAACCTGGTATAATGCCACCACTTGGCAACAGAGAGTGGCTTTTTCACCTATCTCACCTATAGTCTTCCTAGATGATTCATCAGCTTCATTTCAGACTTGGTGTACATGAAGTCCTAGGTCTGTTGATTTTAAATTGTGAAGGGATTTTTGATACGTTGAACAGTGTGGCAATGGGGACAGAATGAATTTGGTTATCTTTCCACATACAGTGGTGCTTGAAAGTTTGTGAACCCTTTAGAATTTTCTATAATTCTGCATAAATATGAGCTGAAACACCATTAGATTTTCACACAAGTCCTAAAAGTAGATAAAGAGAACTCAGTTAAACAAATTAGACAAAAAATATTATACTTGGTCATTTATTTATTGAGGAAAATGATCCAATATTACATATCTGTGAGTGGCAAAAGTATGTGAACCTTTGCTTTCAGTATCTGATGTGACCCCCTTGTACAGCAATAACTGTAAATAAATGTCTCCGGTAACTGTTGATCAGTCCTGCATACTGGATTTGAGGAATTTTAGCCCATTCCTCTGTACAGAACAGCTTCAACTCTGGGATGTTGGTGGGTTTCTTCACATGAACTGCTTGCTTCAGGTCACTTCCACAACATTTCAATGGGATTAAGGTTAGAACTTTGACTTGGCCATTCCAAAACATTAACTTTATTCTTTTTTTAACAATTCTTCAGTAGAACAACTTGTGTGTTTAGGGTCATTGTCTTGTTGCATGACCCACCTTCTCTTGAGATTCAGTTCATGGACAGATGTCCTGACATTTTCCTTTAGAATTCGCTGGTATAATTCAGAATTCTTTGTTCCATCAATGATGGCAAGCCGTTCTGGCCCAGATGCAGCAAAACAGGCCCAAACCATGATATTACCACCACCATGTTTCACAGATGGGATAAGGTTCTTATGCTGGAATGCAGTGTTTTCCTTTCTCTAAACATAATGCTTCTCATTTAAACCAAAAAGTGTTATATTGGTCTCATCTGTCCACAAAACATTTTTCCCATAGTCTTCTGGCTTGTCCATGTGATTTTTAGCAAACTGCAGAAGAGCAGCAATGTTCTTTTTGGAGAGCAGTGGCTTTCTCCTTGCAACCCTGCCATGCACACCATTGTTGTTCAGTGTTCTCCTGATGGTGGACTCATGAACATTAACATTAGCCAATGTGAGAGAGGCCTTCAGTTGCTTAGAAGTTACCCTGGGGTCCTTTGTGACCTCACTGACTATTACACACCTTGCTCTTGGAGTGATCTTAGTTGGTCAACCACTCCTGGAGAGGGTAACAATGGTCTTGAACTTCCTCCATTTGTACACAATCTGTCTGACTGTGGATTGGTGAAGTCCAAACTCTAGAGATAGTTTTGCAACCTTTTCCAGCCTGATGAGCATCAACAATGCTTTTTTCTGAGGTCCTCAGAATTCTCCTCTGTTTGTGCCATGATACACTTCAACAAACATGTGTTTAGAAGATCAGACTTTGATAGATCCCTGTTCTTTAAATAAAACAGGGTGCCCACTCACACCTGATTGTCATCTCACTGATTGAAAACACCTAACTCTAATTTCACCTTCAAATGAACTGCTAATCCTAGAGGTTCACATACTTTTTGAAAACACCTAACTCTAATTTCACCTTCAAATGAACTGCTAATCCTAGAGGTTCACATACTTTTGCCACTCACAGATAAGTAATATTGGATCATTTTCCTCAATAAATAAACGACCAAGTACAGTATAATATTTTTGTCTAATTTGTTTAACTGGGTTCTCTTTATCTACTTTTAGGACTTGTGTGAAAATCTGATGATGTTTTAGGTAATCTTTATGCAGAAATATAGAAAATTCTAAAGGGTTCACAAACTTTCAAGCACCAGTTCATGGACAGATGTCCTGACATTTTTCAGGTCATTTCATTTGTTTGATGACTGACAGGATTTCAACCCATCAGTGAATGAGTAGCTTGGGGGTTGGTCTAGATATGATTTTGTCATGTTGTCACCCTATGTGACAAGCATGTTAGCAGCAGTATTGTTAATTCACGGGCTAATTAAAAATGAGATATTAACCCTGTTAACTTGATGGACATGCTATTTGCTCTGGGCAAAAAAAATAACTCAGGGCAAGCTATCAATGCTAGCTGCCAGGCTGGTTACAGGTGTGAGCCACGGGGTGTGCTAATGGAGCTGGGCTGAGGAGCTCGCTAACAGTGCTAGGTAGTTGTTAGGTTCAACCCAGTTTGAAACGGTCAATCGGTCAACTTATTTCTCGGGACCCCCGCCCTCATACCACCCAGACGTCTGGGACGGAAAACCGCAAAAAAACAGAGAACCAGAGATCGGTTTAACTGCTGTTTATTCAGAGTATTCTCACCAAAGATGAAAGATTACAAACACCTTTTATAACAAATCATAATCTCTCCAAACGGCTATTGTGTCTGTCAAATGTGTGTGTGTTTGTATGTGACCCCTCACGCTCCCCAGAGGCCGTGCCCCGGCATCCACAGGCATAGAGGTGGAAGGGCTTGAAGTGAGCAGGTGACCCAGGGGCGGAACAAAGGGTGCTTCTGAGGGAGCGATAAGCGACCACCATAGCGTCAGTCCAGGTCAAAGGATGTTGCAGTGGATAGTGATGAGAGATTGTGGAACGGAGAAGCTTGTCATATAAAGAGCAGTCAGGGATCCATTTTCTGACCCAGCAGGGCGTTTTGTGTCTAGAATGACAGCCTTGAGAAAGTTCAAAAGTTCAAATACTTAAGTGTCCATACAATATTGCAGCTTGGTTCTGGAAACCTTAAAGCCCTTATGCACCAGATGTTGGAGCAGGTGCAAGTGTCAGTGTCTTGGCAGATTTCTGGTGACTCAGCAGACACCAGAACACACAGACCACAGAGCCAATATATCATAATCATGATAATTTATGAAGTTTTTTCTTAATGGTTAAACAAAGATAAACCCAAGTCTCCGATTTATAAACAAAAAGTTATTCAAGTAAACGTTTGTTAACTGTTTCTTGCTGAAAAAAATTATGGTTAACTACATACATTAAAACTCAGCAAACAGTTAATCAGAGCATTTCATATCAATAGTTCGAAATTAGGAGGAACATGTTTAAGCTTAGCCTCATAAGTAGCAATAAGTTTAAAGAAAGAAAAGGAGATATAAAACAGGGCAAATTGAAATGACAAACAATTTCACTGAATGTAATTTGAATAAAATTGAATAGCTGATAAGCACTCTTTGTTGGATTCGATATGTGACAGAGACTGAAAATACATTTTTAATTCAATTAAGAGTATTAATGAGAATTGGTTGTCTTGGATATTTTGACTTTATGTATATGGAATTTACCTAATAATATAAAGAGATTACTTATTAAATTTATTATTGTGAGAAAGTGCCAAAAATAATGATTTTCTCTGCTCATTGCAGATTTCTGTGGCTGTCCTTGCCTGCTATTCTTGCATGAGTTGTTTGTTTATATTATACTGTAGCTATCTGTAACAGTCTGGGAGCCCTTATCTCAATGTTGACTGAGAAAGAGACAGAGAGAGTATAGAGACGGAACAATTATTCAAAATATTATTTACAATAGGACGACAATTATTCAAAAAATGTCAAAAATGAAGTAAAAAGCGGGTTAGCTCGCTGTTGAACTAACTGCATGCTTCCCAGACAAGACAAGTCCACATTTCGCTAAAACGCGTTAGAAACAGGAGTATATAGGATATTTAAAGGTTAGAATTACATATGATTAATAAAAATACCACTACACCAGCGGCGGTGAGAGCGCTGAATCCTAACCACTAGACCACCACACGATCAGTTTTAAAATGTTTTAGATCAACATTAAACATTAGGTTAAACATTAAACTTTTCGGCATTTCCATTCACACGTAGGGTAAATATATTTGATGCCTTTTATTATGCCTTTAAACAGGAAGTGGTATAATACTCAATATTTTAAAAATGATTCCTGATCAATATCTTCAAATCTGAAAGTGATATTTGATTTGGCTGAATTAATCAAACTCAAACTCTAAGCCTTAAATATATTTCTTCTGTTTTTACCATGTCTGTTTAATTTAAGTGAATGTTTTAAAAATGGTTTTTGTGTTGTATTTGCTTGTACAGTTATTTCATTATTTAAGGTCTGAACGCATAGAATTACTGCCCAAATCTGATGAGACGAGAGTTTTGCCCTGAAGAGCTGCTTTTTTCCTTTTATCCAGTGCGCATGCCCAGTTCACAAGCATCATGGGAACTGGAGTTCTAATGTTATTTTGCCGTCACATACTTCGTATTCATCATTTATAAGCTCTAGACATGAAACTGCATTAATAGCTGCACTATTAATTATTAAAACGCATTAATAGTTTTGTAGAGTACTCGCGGACCTGTTCAGAGATCATCTCGCAGACCACTCGTGACTTTCCTGATAACTTTCCAGTTACAAGTTTCGGACTATCAACACACAATGAATATAAAATAAAATGCAGATGATCTACTCACCAAACGCTGAAACTAATTGATTAAGAAGCAGATTTTTCCTCTGATGATGTTAAGGGAAGAGGATCTCTTCTCTTGGATTTCTAACAGTGATGAGATTCACAGACGATTCGGATCTTCTTCGGGACGAAACATAAATGACTCGATCAAGCGAATCGATACAGACGCATCAACGGCATTTGTTGAGTTCATGCACACGTAATGGGTTGAGGAAAGTTCATACTTTAATTTCATGCAGCATCAGAGTGTGATTATTGTTTACAATTTGAAAACAGGAATACAAATAAGGTTTCCGTAGTTTCTGAGTCAAGAATCAAGAGTGAATCAAGTAAATTGATTCACACGTATGCGAGTTTGTTCTAAAGAATCGATTCAGTGAAGCTTTCGTTGAGATTAAAATGCACACCCAACTTGTACAGAATGTCCGTATTTTATACGGATTTGATTCAGTAAACATAGTATACGGGCGTACAAATAAAGTTATACGGATTTTTTTTAACAAAAAAAACCCTTCAATATATTTATTTAGAGCGATAATCAGTTCCCACGATGATAAAAGAGCACATAACATTTACACTGTGGTTTTTTTTTTTTTGTCAAACATTGAAGCTTTGTATTCATTCTTAAAGTTTATTGAATAAAAAGTACCTGGGATATATCATTGTTAATTATCATTCAAATTTTAGGTAAATCATTTTAATTTGCATCTTATAAGGATTTTATAAAGGAAATAAGGATTTTGGAAGTTTGTTATACAGGTTTGATTGACCAAAGGTTTGACATTTATGCACACCAGGAATACAGTTCTGACTGTTCATGTCCAGAGTATTTATTGTTTCATTATTTTGTGCGTATCCAGTAATGCCTTATATAAATGCTAAAACAATTAAAGATACATTACACAGCTCCCAGAGATTGCAAATACCTGAATGAGGATAAATCAAAACTGAGCCGGCCAAACTGTCTAGAATCTGTGCAGAATGCTAAACCCCATCCAATCCCGTGGGTTTTTTCTCGGGGTCCGGGTACCTTAATACAATAATACAATTAAAGATAAAATTTTTCCCCCCATGGTGGCACGAAGGAATGAGTCCCGAGATTAATTAGGGTAATTATTATGGGTTTAACATAAAAAGCGCGCTCTTCCCATGACAGCTCCTTCACTTCACGAGGGTCACCATCCGTGTCTCCAAAGAACATCCCGTAAACAAATTCTACGAGGATCACCAAAATAAAAACATCCCGTAAACAAAAGTCTACGAGGATCACACGAGGATTATCATCGTCCCGTGCCTTTACACGAGGATTACCAATAAAATCGTCCCGCAGACAAAATCTACGAGGATTACCAAATAAAAACAACTGGGTTTTTTTTTCTGAGACCTCCAACCAGGCGGAACCCAGATAGCAAAAGGGCGTTGATTCGACGGGGAATCATCGGCATGTTCTTCGACCATACGCCGTCGAATCATCGTGGATCACCGGCGTTGATTCAACACCGCTTTGCTCATACGAGTTTGCGTTGAAACGACGTTGAAAAGTGGATGGTGGCCGAAAGAGAATAGACCCCCTTTCACCCTTTATTCAACTACGGATTTCGGTCGATTTATAGTTTAATTTTCGGCGATGATTCATCCAACTTTACTTCCTGTTTTATGTACAACAGGAAGGCTACAAATTAAGCAAAACAGGCTAAATTAAACTAGCTAACAATAATGCATCGGGGCTCTTGCCTAGGATGAACACACACATACATACTTCAACCATGAAAGTGAAACTTAATTTATATCAATGTGCGTAGGCTACGTCCTGTTTTATGTACAACAGGATATAAAAATGCATGTAACAATGCACCTCTCCTAAATGTTTGTCAAGCTATCTAATGAGGCATAACTTTTAACATTTATAAGGAACAGAACACACTTGAACAAGTTCTTAGAAACATTTTATGATTTATTTATAATTTATAATTGTGGCCTATATTCCTCCTGCGGCGCAGACACCTGTACATGGAAACAGAAAAACATAACCAAAATTAATTTGATGCAGCATTGATAAAGAAAGTCAGCAGTAGGCTATGGGTTTCTAAATGCCACCCTACCTCACGTCTCCTCATCCCTCCCTCTCTCTCTGGCGCATACTTAAGCCACTTCTTGATTGCGTCACTAAAAGTAGCGTGTGTGCTCCCTGGCAGCTGCTTTTGTAGAGCATCTGAAAGAAAAAGAACAAAACAACATTGAGACTTTGCATGGTGAGAATTGTTAAAGTTTGAGTTAAGACTATGCACGTCACACTCTAGTGGTAGGTGGCAAGTAATGGTACTAGTACAGAAAATATATGTAAAAATCAGAAACCATAGATGTGAATCTTGTGACAATTTAAACGGGATTAAAAAAAAAAAACATTTTAATTTCCCCATTGACACAAAGCGGAAATAGAAATGCCACTACCGGACCGTTCGTCACTCAGTCAGCCTCCCTGGACTTGCCTGCACACCTGCTTTTTCTGAGTAAGGCGCCTGGTGAGTTTCTTAATCCTTTTTAATCCTTTGCATCTTTCACAATATGTTTGTCGTTGTCGTTATAATCGTAATGTTACAGTTAGTGAAGGAGTTATCAAAGAACGTTTAGAAGTAGTGTGCAAGTACTTGCGACAGCTTACTATTTTACCCTCTTTTACAGCTTTGTGCACATGCATAACCTACCAAACAGGACATCATGGATCTTGGTGTCCTTAAACGCAGTTTTTTCCCCCTTTCCAGCCCAGTTAAATTGGCTGGCCAAGCTGTTGACCAGGAGGCTACGCAGCATCCGCCTCACTGTGACCCCTACGTCGGTTCCTCCACAAAGGGCTAAGGTAGACACCTGATAGAATAAAATGTAGCATGAAGACAATAATGAGAAAGTATTCAGTGTTTATCATTGTTTCATTGATTCACAATGATATTAAGTATTTGTGTTTCTTTTTGCAGGTGTTGCAGATGACTGGAAAGGAAAGGTAAGACTCAATAAGTACCATTAGCTGCTTTTGTTTGGCATCTTCCTTCACCAGGGCCTCTGCTGCCAAAAACTCCTCCATGGTGGAGAGTGGGAGCTTGATTAGGGGCGATGTCTGGGGTGTGTCTTGTCTCCCCATCTCTCTCCTTAGGGCCCTGACCTCTTGTGCCAGCCTTCCTACTTCCCCCTTCAGCTCCCTGTTTTCCTCCCTCAGCTGGCCAAGGAGAGCAATGACGGTGCTGATGCCCATGTCTGTTAAGTAACACCAAACATTAGGACTTTTATTTCACATTGCTGGTCATTTATGACCAGTGATTACAGTTGTGGACTCACCATGCAGCAACTGATTGTTCCCCTGTTGCGATGGCAGAGGTGTGGCTGAAATATCAGAGAGTACAATTTAGTTCACTTCAAGGTGCGCCTTAATTTCTGTTCTAAATTCACAATTTTCATGTTGATTGATTGATTTCCTCTTTGACTTACCATGGAAGCGGTGACGTGGCTGGGGTGAATCTGAAAAATTGTATAGTCAGCTGATCAAAACGCATCTACATAGATATTTGTTTGTTGTTTTGTTTTTTTTAGTCGTTTATGGCATAAATCAAGGCAATGCATAGTTACCATGGGTTAGTGGCTGGCTGTGAAGGAAAGGGCCTGGCGGGGTTTCTGACGACGGTGAATCTGAAAAATAGTAAGCAGTCAGTTGATCAAAACATATCTTCACTTACTCATTGGTATTTTAATTTCTGGCATAAATAAAGGAAATGCATAGTTACCATGAGTTAATGGCTGGCTGTGAAGAAACAGGCCTGGCTGGGTGTCTGAAGACGGAAATGAAAGCATTATTATTTCAGATAACTTCTAGGTCTTTAGTAGAACAACAACAACAAGTGGTACAGATAGTCACCTTCATTAAGGGAGGGGAATTGCCACTCGCTGTCCAGCTGAGTGGCGTCAATAGATGGTGGCCTCCTCCCCCTACGGCTTGGTCCTGCCTCCTCCTCGCTGTCCTCCTCCAAATACCTTTTGTTTGGTCTTTAAAATAAACCCAGGACCTTACTGACACAGCTCAAAACACAAACGAAACCGTAATTGAACTTATAACTGCAAGTTGTGATTTAAAAAAAGAAAACACTTTTACCGTCTTTTCCTTGGCCCCATCTTACCATCATCCGATTGCAGGTCTGCTGTAAGGCAGCCTTCCTCAAGCGATCGGGTCAGGTAACGTCTTGCTTTGGCAAAGGTGCCTGAAAGGGAAGGCAGTCTTAATGAAATTGGCTTAATGCAGTATTGAAGTATTGTCATTGGTTTAATGAAGTAGCTATGCAGCTCACCACAGGTTGCCAGCACCCTTATTTTTTGATGGAATCGCCATCCTTGTCCCGGGGTGGGGGGGTGCAGTTCTTGGCGGCCTTCACAGCTTTGTTTCCGCCAAAGGGTGGCCAGTAGCATCCCACTTCTCCGTCAACATCTACCACCCAGCTGGACGACACAACTGCTGCACTCCGGTCTTGGAATTCCACAACTTTCCAAATCTGTGCCATCTATAATAAAAAAAATAAAAAAGTACTCCATGGAAAGGATAGTTAGTGCCTGCCATCCAGCTGGAGTACTCCAACTGTCCAGATTCCATCTAATGTATAAGTAAAGATGTGTTTCTTTGTGTGTGTGTGTTTTTTTTTGTGTGGTTTTTTTTTTTCTTCCCATATAGGTTTACAAATGGTGACGAAGAGGAATTGCCACAAAGGTCTCTCCATCTGGGAACAACACACATTTGCCCTGGACAACCTCAAGCCAGTCAACGTTAAGGCAGCTGTCTATGCCAAATACTCTGTAGCAGCCAATGCTTGTGGAGGGGCAAGGATAGTGGAAATATGACTCCCTCCTCTTGTATTTCATGTAAACCACAAAGACAGAGTCACCATGTTTAATTATGTTTTTCACCATTACGATTTCATTTTTAATCACTAGGCAATCATCGCCCTGCTTTGAAGAAAAACAGAAATCATTGAAATGCACTTTTTTAAATTGCTGGCCAGAACTTAAGTGTTGGGGTAATGGGCCCTCCTGGTGTGGGTGTAACAACTGTGGTTGTGTAGGTGGTGGTGGAAATAAACAAACTGGCTCCTCTGAAAGTGTTAGGACTAGGACTGTTTTGGCCTCTAGAGGCCGCTGTTATTTCCTTTTCATGTCGTGTTTATTTTGGCCTCTAGAGGCCGCCACTGTTCCTGTGTTTTGTGTTTGTGTTAATTGCCTAATTATCTTCACCTGTGTCCTTAATTAGTTTGTCTATTTATACCCCCGAGTTCAGTCCTCTTGTCACGGAGTCTTTGTGCTGTTATGTTTATCTCCAGTTTCCTTTGTACTGTGTTTTTTGATCTTCTTAGCTTTTGAATTTTTGCACTTTGCTTTTCTTTTGGATTATACTCTTTGGTTTTTTTTTCTCTTTTGTTTTGCCCTGTATATAGTGTATATAGTTTAAATAAACCTTTTGATTCTTTTTCTACTTCCGCCTCAAGCCTCTGCATTTGAGTCATCCCCCTGGTGGCCTAGTGGGGGTTTGCTGGATTATCACACCAACGAACCAGGTTCGAATCCCAGCAAAACCCTAACAGAAAGACTCCGTCTTGACCGACTCAGCAGAGGCTGCTTCAACTGTCTACCCGGCCAACCTTCAGGGAATTATGGCAGCTTTGACACGCTTCGGAGCGACCATGGACGCTCATGGACGTACGCTCACCAGCCAACGTGAGGCCCTCGCTCGCCACGAGGAACTGCTTCAGCAAATTGGGAAAACCCTGGCACAGCTGACATCTCTGCCTGCTGCTCCTGATCCAGTTCCTGCTCCTGATCCAGCTCCCACTCCTGCTCCAGTGCCTCCTGCAATGCTGCCTTCTTCACCTCGCGAACCCAGCCTTCCTGCACCACAGAGGTATGACGGCAAGCACAGTGAGTGCCGAGAGTTCCTTACCCAGTGTCAACTCACCTTTGAGCTTCAGCCTACCACCTACACTACGGATCGCCGCAAGATTGCCTTTGTGATCACCTTATTAGCTGGTAAGGCGCGAGCCTGGGCTACTGCTATCTGGCAAAGACAGGGACCTGAGTGCTTTGATTTCCAGCTGTTTTCTGAAGAGATGCTTCGGGTCTTCGATCAGGCAGACATCAGTACCGACGCAGCCCGAAAGCTCATGTCCATCCGGCAAGGAGGAAGCGTCGCAGATTACGCCATCTCGTTCCGAACACTCGCAGCAGTAAGTGGATGGAACGAGACTGCCCTGGTGTCAGCCTTCCACCATGGTCTGTCTGACCCCATCAAGGACGGTCTGGCCTCTATTGGATGCCCAAGTGACCTCGAAACCCTCATCTCACATGCTATTCGTCTGGACAACAGGATGAGAGAACGCCACCAAGCCTTGAGCCCCCCCAGCCTCCCTACCTCTACCTGGAGACCGTCTACCTCCTTCAGTGACTGTCCAGAACCCATGCAAGTGGGTCGTACTCGCCTCTCCGCATCTGAGAGGGAGCGCAGAAGGAGGGACAAGTGCTGCATCTACTGTGGCAAGCCTGGTCACTTCCGAGCATCATGTCCCGAACTCTTGGGAAAAGGACCGCCCCGTCCAGCCGAGGGAGGGTTGTGACGGGGCCTACCCTCTCTCCCGGACTCCCTGGCCAAGGAATCTACATCCCGGTCTCCATCTCCTGGGGTGAGTCTGTCCACTCTTGTCAAGCTTTGATAGACTCAGGGGCGGCTGGGAACTTTATGGATATTCACTTCGCCCAAAGCATCAATATTCCGACTGCACCTCTTGAAGTCCCACTGTCTGTGTCTGCCCTCGATGGCCAAGCGTTACGTGATGGAAGAGTCACCCAAGTTACTTCTCCAGTTTTCCTCCAGTCTCAAGGTCACAAGGAAGAAATATCCCTGCACCTGATTCCTTCACCTGAGTTCCCAGTTATTCTAGGCCTTCCTTGGCTTACTCGCCACAACCCTCGCATAGACTGGGTAACAAGCCAGGTTGTGGAATGGGGCCCTGCATGCCATGCCTCTTGTCTGCTCTCTAGCTCTCCTGTGTCTCCTGCCGAGCCCCCTGATCTCACCGAGTTATCTCAAGTTCCCACAGAGTACTGGGATCTCAAGGAGGTATTCAGCAAGAGCAGGGCTGCCGTTCTTCCTCCGCACCGGGCCTACGACTGTGCCATCGACTTGCTCCCTGGGACTACCCCTCCTCGTGGCAGACTGTTTTCACTCTCTCAGCCAGAACGCAAGGCCATGGAGGAATACCTCAAAGATGCCCTGGTCTCTGGGTTTATTCGACCCTCCACTTCACCTGCTGGAGCCGGCTTCTTCTTTGTCAGCAAGAAGGATGGGGGGCTCCGACCATGTATTGATTACAGGGGCCTGAATAAGATCACTGTGCGCAACCGATATCCCCTTCCGCTGATGTCCACAGCTTTCGACCTGCTCCAAGGCGCCACCGTCTTCACCAAATTGGACCTACGGAACGCATACCACCTCATCCGTATCCGACAGGGAGACGAGTGGAAGACTGCCTTTAACACCCCGTCTGGGCACTACGAATACCAGGTGATGCCCTTCGGACTCACCAACGCACCAGCTGTTTTTCAGGCCCTAATCAACGACGTCTTAAGGGACATGATTAACCTATACGTTTTTGTCTACCTCGACGACATCCTTATCTTTTCCAAGACCATGCAGGAGCACCGCCACCATGTCCGCCAGGTTCTCCAGAGGCTGCTACAGAACAATCTGTTCGCCAAGGCCCAGAAATGCGAATTTCATGTTCCCGAGGTCTCCTTTCTGGGATTTATTGTACGGACAGGCCAACTCCAAATGGACCCTGCCAAGACCCTGGCCGTCCGGGATTGGCCTACTCCCAAGTCCGTTAAGGAGGTTCAGCGGTTCTTAGGATTCGCTAACTTCTACCGCAAGTTCATCAGGAACTTCAGTTCTGTGGCAGCACCCATGTCTGACCTCACCAAAGGGACAGGTGGATCTTATGGCTGGTCTCCTCAGGCAGAAAAGGCGTTCAAAGACCTCAAGGACCGCTTCTGCATGGCACCCATTCTGGTTCTCCCGGACACCTCCCAACCATTCATCGTGGAGGTGGACGCCTCGGACAGTGGTGTCGGCGCGGTGCTCTCTCAACGTTCGGAAGGAAAGCTGCACCCCTGCGCTTACTTCTCCCACCGCCTGAGTCCTGCTGAGTCCCGGTACGATGTGGGGGATCGAGAACTGCTAGCGGTCAAACTGGCCCTTGAGGAGTGGAGGCACTGGCTGGAGGGAGCACAACATCCATTCCTGGTTTGGACTGACCACAAGAACCTGGAGTACCTCCAGCAAGCCAAGAGACTGAACCCTCGACAGGCTAGGTGGGCCCTGTTTTTCAGTCGGTTTGACTTCACCCTCTCATACCGCCCCGGCTCCAAGAACACCAAACCTGACGCACTGTCCAGACTGTTCTCTGCCACTAACAGGGAGAATGAAGTCGGGCCTATTATCCCTGTGTCCCGGATTGTGGCCCCTGTCCGCTGGGGTATTGAGGAGGCTGTCCGACGAGCCCAACGCCAGGACCCCGGTCCTGGGACGGGGCCACCAGGCCTCTTGTACGTCCCACATCAAGCCCGGGCCAAGGTTCTCCAGTGGGGTCACTCTTCCCCTCTCACCGCCCACCCGGGAGCTCGGAGGACCCTGGACTTCCTGAAAAGACGCTTCTGGTGGCCTAACATGGAGAAGGAAGTAAGGTCATTTGTCCTGTCCTGTGAGGTTTGCACCAGAACCAAGAACCCACGACAGCGTCCCCAGGGTCTCCTGCATCCTCTGACCATTCCCCGGCGTCCCTGGTCCCACGTGGCAGTCGACTTTATCACGGGTCTCCCTGAGTCACAAGGTAACACGGTCATTTTGGTCTTAGTTGACAGATTCTCCAAGGCCTGCCGCTTCATACCACTGTGCAAACTCCCCTCTGCTCTTGAAACTGCGAAACTTTTGTTTAATCATGTCTTCCGAGTCTTTGGTCTTCCACAGGACATCGTCTCAGACCGAGGGCCCCAGTTCTCCTCCCGAGTGTGGCACGGGTTCTGCAAGGTCATCGGAGCCACTGCCAGCCTCTCCTCTGGGTTTCACCCACAGTCCAATGGTCAGACGGAGAGGCTCAACCAGGACCTGGAAACCACCCTGCGAGGCCTGGCTATGGATAACCCGACATCGTGGAGCACCTGGCTGCCATGGGCGGAGTACGCCCACAACACCCTGCAGTCATCGGCCACCAAGCTGTCGCCATTCCAGTGCCAATTCGGGTTCCAGCCACCTCTGTTCCCGGACCAGGAGGAGGACGCGGGGGTGCCCTCGGTCAACCAATATGTGAGACGGTGTCGCAAGACCTGGAGCAAGGTCAGGAAGACCCTCATACAGACCTCCAGAACCAACCAGACTCAGGCCAACCGCCATAGAAGACCTGCACACGCTTTCCGCCCTGGGCAGCGTGTTTGGCTGTCCACTAAGGACCTTCCACTGCGGGTGGAGAACCGCAAGCTTGCTCCTCGCTACATTGGCCCCTTCAAGGTGGTGCGCAGGGTGAACCCTGTCTCCTACCGGCTCCAGTTGCCCCGGACTCTGAGGATCAACCCCACTTTCCATGTTTCCCTGTTACGGCCCGTACTGATGTCTACGTATGCCCCTGCCCCTAGGAACCCCCCACCCCCCCGCATCTTCCAGGGGCAGACTGTGTTCACTGTGAATCGCCTGCTTGACTCCCGCCGGGTCCGCGGCGGGTTGCAATATCTGGTGGACTGGGAGGGCTATGGTCCTGAGGAGCGCTGCTGGGTTCCTGCTCGGGATGTCCTTGATAAAGAACTATGTCGGGACTTCCATTCGGCCCATCCGGATCGCCCTGGGAACGTCAGGAGACGCTCCTAGAGGGGGGGGTCCTGTTAGGACTAGGACTGTTTTGGCCTCTAGAGGCCGCTGTTATTTCCTTTTCATGTCGTGTTTATTTTGGCCTCTAGAGGCCGCCACTGTTCCTGTGTTTTGTGTTTGTGTTAATTGCCTAATTATCTTCACCTGTGTCCTTAATTAGTTTGTCTATTTATACCCCCGAGTTCAGTCCTCTTGTCACGGAGTCTTTGTGCTGTTATGTTTATCTCCAGTTTCCTTTGTACTGTGTTTTTTGATCTTCTTAGCTTTTGAATTTTTGCACTTTGCTTTTCTTTTGGATTATACTCTTTGTTTTTTTTTTGTCTTTTGTTTTGCCCTGTATATAGTGTATATAGTTTAAATAAACCTTTTGATTCTTTTTCTACTTCCGCCTCACGCCTCTGCATTTGAGTCATCCCCCTGGTGGCCTAGTGGGGGTTTGCTGGATTATCACACCAACGAACCAGGTTCGAATCCCAGCAAAACCCTAACAGAAAGGCGTTTGACAACCTGTTGTAAAGGTTGAGATGGCTTGCGTAGCATTTTTTTTAGTTTACCCAAATAATTCTCGTAAGGAAAGGATGAGATGTTGTCTAGGGAACCATACTGGCAGTACTCATGTGTCAGATGTATTGTTTGATGTACGCTAAACACAATCTCATCTTTACCATACACCTCTCCAAAATGCTTTACAAAAGCCATTAACAATTTTTCGGAAAAACAAACCATACTTTCAGAAATGCTTGGTATGAGTAGCAAAAACATGGCCACAGAAAACAACATGAAGTTTTCATAGAGATCTTGTGGAAGAATGTCCCTCAGAACTAATGGCCCACTGTAAATCATAAATTGGTGCAGCTCTGCCGCTTTCCACCTATCAATTTCGGCGAGTTCACGGGGTTTCCGTGCAAATTCAGCTGGAGTATAGGGACGAAGCTGTATTAACTTTTCAGAGATGGCTTTAATGGCTCTTGTAGGCTGCCTTGTAGAGTTTTTCCCCCTCATCCAAAAATGTATCAACTTTTTCATAACGCCAAGGCAACATAAATGCATATAATCTATTGGGAAGGCAGACACCATTTTCACCAGACCCGTCAGAGGACTTCTGTTGATGTGGTGGTCCTCATCTACCATATTTTCAAACTCCTCGTCTGACCTTAGCCTAACATCAGTCTCAGGATACGTCATTTTTTTCTGCCAAATACCAGTCTGATGGCATTTATCGCATCCGGAGTACCCATTATGGCATTTAATTTGTTTTACAAATGCTCGAGCAGGAGCATCACAAATGAAAGATGAAATGGCCACCCTCAGCTTTCTACCTCCAAATGTTACCCCATTGCAAAGCAGATCAGAGAGGTCTTTAACAAACTGAGTCAGATAATCAAACACATTGGAGGGTTTTCCAGGGCCACAAAAGATGCCAACTAAAAACAGTGTTCTGGTGTAATCGCAATCAATCAGTGCCAAAATAGGCCAAAACTGAAGCCTGGTGCTTTTGAAAATAGGGAGACCATCGATGTTAAATTGAACTCTTATTGTTTGAATAACATCTGGTAAATGGATGGTGCTTAATTTGGACAAAATTCCCTTTGCCAAGCCAAAATGTAAGTATTCCCCATTACCTACGGTCTGTAATGGTACTGCAGGCTTAGTGCCCAATAAGGTCCTAGCATCCTTGGGCAGTTCAGGGTGGCTTGTTCTCAAAATGGTCAACAGAGCAGTAATGGCAATCAAAGGCACAGAGAATGATGCAGCCCAGTGTTTTAATTTTTGGTGAAGCCCTGACTCTTCAAAAGAGTCACCATCAATATGACTGTCACTGTCACCCTCTGAAGACATGCTACTGCTGTCAGACTCTGCATCACTGCGCCCTCCCAACTCAACAGAATCCCCACCATCCTCATCTAAACCCATTGATGATGCAGGCCTGGGTGATGCAATTGAAGGAGAGACTTGAGCAGCAGGATTACCCAGAGCTGACTCAAAATCGGACAGAATCTGCCTTTCTGACATTTCAGTAGCTGTCACAACACGTCTTCTTTTTGACCAATAAGAAGCCCTGTTCTCTCCCCTAAAGAAATAAATGTCTGCAGTACCTTTTGAGGGAATGACGGGGTAGTGGTCTTCAGGTTCCATTGAGGTAAACATGGGGGGAACAAAGACAACAACATTTACGTCATTACATTTGAAATAACCTTACACACACACACACACACAGTTCAAACAATTGTTTTATAGAAAGTTCTGTTTTAATACCAACAATGTCTGGAGTCATGTTCTAATGGCTGCGACCCATACTGCCCTACAAAGCCAAAAGACCTTAATATCACTTAAGGTTAACATGAGTTATTGCCATTTTTGGAACAGAGGACATCAGTTGTATCATGTGATGAATTATTTCGAGTCATTTCTGTTTTTTTCTGGTAACAATAAGACGTCGTTTTTACCGTAACTTCCAAAAGCAAAGGGAAAACCAAGGCAGAAGCCTGTAATGAGTCTGATGAGTTAAGGTCTTTTGGCTTTAAAGCCCAGCCCCCTCAAGCCGGGTATAGAGCTACCGGTTATAACCACGGCCTATATACTCGATTGAAATGCTTTGTTTTCACTCCATCAAGACCACTACTTTGACTAGTTTTCGACTAAACAATGCATCTGCATGTTTATTGTATTAGTTGAGGGAATATAAGTAATTTCGTTCGTGGTACCTCAAACAAAGTGGTCACTACAGAAGCGTTGGTAGCCTGGATAATCTTTAAAGTTCATGGCCGCGAGGCGCGACCCATGGCTACACAAAAGAACAGGTCAGCTCAAAACGACATGCGAGCTAGGCGTACATGCTCGATTTAAACGCTAAGTTTTCACACCAACGCTAAGCTTTCACTCCAACAAGACAACTACTTCGACTCGTTTTTCGATTGAATAATGCATCTGCATTGTTGTTGTTTCAAATGGATACTAGTTGAGGGAAATTTCTCCAACGCGTGATATCACTGAAGTTCATCATAACTTCTTAAACTGCTTGAAATTGTATTCGAAATTCCCTTTATTAATAGTGACTGAATAATGGTACGTACCAGATGTCCAGGGATGAATGAAAATGTAGCGTGGTCCAGTGTTTTTCTCAATGTTGTTTCAATGGTCCAAGCGTAACAGCAGGCCGATCCACAAGAGAGTCGCGATCCAACTGAGTGGTGTGGGAGTTTCACGTGCACCCAGGTATATAACGGAAATGACGTCATCCAGTAAACAGCAGTGGTAATCGCATTGCATTATGGGACAGCGTGGGACATCCAACGACATATCGCTACGTATACGTACTGGCCCTTTTTTATATCATGCCTTGAAATGAAAGTCAATACAACAGAGATGAGAGACACCGGGTATGAAAGTAACACCAGGATAAGTTGTAACACCACCATTCCCACCAGTTAGGTATAAGATGCAGGTTTTGTAACACTTTCAATCTTCTTAGAATTAATTTATGATCATCTTGGAAATGTTAAGTTATTTGCAAAAAAACTTTCAAAGATAGAAGGTCAAATCCATTGCTGAGTTAAGAAAGTAAACTGGTTTTTGTTCTTTTTTTTATAATTTACTTATCATTATCACTTATACTTATATCATTTACTCGTATCTATGTGTAAGCAGGATAAGACAAACAGTGGCAATTTCAGGCCCGTAGCCAGCATTGTGGAGGGGGGGGGGGATCTTTTTTCCCCAAAGGTGGACTTCATCTGGCCCCCTACTCCCATACCCCCCAAATACACGAGCACACTTCAAATCATCTAATTTAGACATTTTTTTTATTCGTTATAAGTTCTCTGTTGTCTAACTTATTATTGTTATCTTCCTACAACTGTGCTGTGACTTCATTGTCTGTCTCTGTTGTTGCTCTCCTTCATTGTCTGTCTCTGTTGTTGTTTGATGAACCAAGTGCCTCGTGGGTTCACATACCGCACGCTGCCGTTATTTCCCCCTAATCACGAGTTTGTTGGTCTTCCAATATGGCGCAGGGTTTGTTTATTTCCGGTTTCGGGTGACGTCAGTGAAAGGGGTCTAATGGGGGCATTACCGCCACCCACTGGATTGGGGTGTAAAGCAGTCTGAACAAAACGTGTAAACATAAACATAGGAGAAATGAACCCGTTTTTCTAACTCGTCCTCACTTAGTCTACTTTTCTTCTTTGATTAGTCTGGATTTGATATTGTAAATTTAAATGTGAATCAATGTATATTCATCGGACATGAACAAATGAATAAATCTTGAGTAATCTTGAGGGGCGTGTGTGTCCGGGGGGGATCGAACCCTCCGATCCCCCCTGGCTACGGGCCAGAATTTATATTCTGAACAATTAGTTCATATCCTACCAATGTTGAAAACTGGCCGGCAAAAGTGACGATGGTTCCACATCGTATATTCGACCTTCTCTGACGGTCGACAGATCAACCTTTACCCACGGTGATTCAACAGTGATAAATTGACCTTCTCCGACGGCGGAGAAATCGACGTTTCACGGCGCCGTTTCAGCGTTGATTTTCTGACTTACGACGGAAACCGACCATTCTGACCAAGAATCGGCGCCGTTTCAACGTCCCTCTGCTATAGGGGAAGTCCAACCAATCAAACTAATCAATTAAAATAATTTACTCCTTACCTGATTGGGAGGTCTCATCCCGGACGAGCCCCCAAATTGTTAGGTTCAACCCAGTTTGAAACGGTCAATCAGTCAACTTATTTCTCGGGACCCCCGCCCTCGTACCACCCAGACGTCTGGGACGGAAAACCGCAAAAAAACAGAGAACCAGAGATCGGTTTAACTGCTGTTTATTCACAGTATTCTCGCCAAAGATGAAAGATTATAAACACCTTTTATAACAAATCATAATCTCTCCAAACGGCTATTGTGTCTGTCAAATGTGTGTGTGTTTGTATGTGACCTCAGAGAGGGGTGTGTGTGTGTGTGTGTGTATGGGAGGGTGTGAGTGAGTGACATCATTTTGATATCTGTGTCTATGTGCTAGGTCAGCAAATCACATCTTAATTCCATATGTATGTGTGTGAAAGAAACCTTCAATCATAAGCAAAATAATATTTCAGCAATTCAGCAATTTCATTTACGCACGTCAAAGCGCGCGAGATGTTTTTACGACAATGTTTTAAACAAAGACTATGTTTGGTCTAACAAAGAAGTGTTCTTCTCCACTGGACGAAGGTCAGGCTACACAGGAACAGTTTAAAATCACTGCCATAGTATATGCAATAGTCCAAAATAATAAGGGATCTTAACTATAATAAATTATTAATAATTAACTATAATAATAAAGTCTTAACTCATTGTTCAGCAATAAGGCTACCATTACATCCAACATTAAAGTGTGTGTGGGTCGATCTGACATCAAAACAGACCTTGGCGTCGTTCAGACACATCTCTGATCAAAAATACACATTTCATAAACAAAATGTTCCCAAACAATGTCCAGCCGAGACAGAAGGTCATTTTTAACTGAACCTTAAGTTTAACTGAACCTTAAGTTAATCCTTAATTTTGTCACCATTTTAATAACTTACTTATAATAAATTGATAAATTACTTATAAAATACTTATATAAACCTAACAGTAGTATTGTAGTAATTGCGACAGACCAGTCTTGGTCTCGACCACATTTTGAAGGTCTCATCTCAGAATTGACTGTATTTTTACTTGGTTTTGTCTCGATCTCAGACATGGAGGACTCTGGGATTTTATTTCAAGACTGATCAAGGCCACAACTGTGGGGATCTCATTAAATTATCTATGCATTGTCTGATTTATTTGGTACCATTGTTTCTGTGATTGGATGTAAAATGTCCTGCTTCAAATGTAACCAATAACGTGACTCATTGCGAATTCAACATTTTCATTACTGTTAATGGCTGTCACCCCTCCCCACCCCCCTTCACACACACTGGTCTGGTCCTGGTCTTGTCTTGACTTGGTCTCGCCCTGCTTTGGTCTTGGTCATGACTTGGTCTTGGTTTAGGTGACAACAACACTATGTGGATGATAGTTAATGGTTAAGGAAGTGGTTAACTGCAGTGATTGCAGTACACATGAGCTTCATATCACAGCATAACACAAAGAAGTTGGACAGGAGATTCTTATTTACAGGAAATCAAACAGCAAAACCAACTGGGCTGGGATGGTAGTGAGATAGTGGTGTGACAAAGGCTGTCCTGAGACTTTACATATATATGCTCTTGAATGTTCACCCCTTAAAAGTCATTTCCATTTCCTTGCATTTTCATACAGATCTGATGAAATGTGTCAGTCCTGTGTGCTGTGGCGCATGCACCTGAAGGCACGCCTCGGGCAGCGCGTGCATCAAGCGGACTCCAGCACACGCGCCATTAATGATGCGCACCTGAACTCAATTAAGGAACTATGTGCACACCTACTTAAGGACTGTGCTGATGCACAAACAGTGCGAAGTATTACTGTACGTCAGTACGCATTACCTAGCCTTTCTTCCTGTGTTTCTGGGTTCCTGTTTCCTTGTTCTTGTTCTCGCTTTGCCTCTGACATCCTGTTTGTGTCTCCCCTGACCCTGTTTGCCTGTTTCACGTGTTTGGATTTTGCCTGCCATTTTGGATTGTTTGCCTGTGTGTATATTGTTTCACTGTATATAAAGCTCACTGTTATTATTAAACTGAAACTTCTGCACTTACATCTGCCTACCTCACATATCTGACAAAATGTGACTGCAATAGTAATCACTATTGTGCAGTACAATCTAATTGTGAACAACAGGTTATTATTAACAATTAATAATCGTTACATACAGTAGTAGCTCCTTTTGAGTAGATCTACTGAGATGTTGGGTGACACAGTGTATCACAAATTCCTCCTTTCGTGCATGTGGTGCATTTTCCAACTGCTCTTTGTTTTTGTTTTGAGTTCATATCATTTCCTTTGTTTATGTTACAGCTGTGTGCATTTGTTTTAGTATCAGTTTGTAGCAGTTCTTATGTATGGGCGGAGCACAGAAGACGGCAGGACAGAGCTCAGGTTAATAATCTCATTTATTTGCACTTTTCAGTCGCAAACACTCTCTCACACACACGCACACACATCAGCCGTCTGGTTCGGGAGAGCGCTCCTCTGCTCTCACTCTCCCTCCTTAAGTAGGGCGCGGTCACTGGGAAGACGCACAAACACAGGTTACTTGCTCTCAGATGAAGTGATTCTGCCACTTACCTTCCCTGACTCCGCCCTCCTGTCACAGACCGGCGCTTGACCACGCCCCCGCTGCCACATACCCCCACCGCCCGACTCAAGCCGGGCAGCCGTCCAGCCTGCAGCCAACTCCCCCCCTTGATGGGAGAGGAAGTCCGCCACGACCATCTGCACCCCTGGCCTGTGGACCACCTTGAAATTAAAGGGTTGGAGTGCCAGACACCAACGGGTGATCCGCGCGTTGGCATCTTTCATGCGGTGGAGCCACTGGAGGGGTGCGTGGTCCGAGCAGAGGGTGAAAGGGCGCCCCAGCAGGTAGTAACGGAGGGCGAGGACCGCCCACTTGATCGCCAGACACTCCTTTTCAATGGTGCTGTAGTGCCCCTCATGCACTGACAGCTTCCTACTGATGTAGAGGACGGGGCGGTCCTCCCCCTCCACCTCCTGGGACAAAACTGCCCCCAGCCCTTTGTCCGACGCATCAGTCTGCAACACAAAGGGGAGAGAAAAGTCAGGGGAGTGTAAAAGTGGCCCCCCACACAGTGCAGCCTTTACCTCTGAAAAAACCCGCTGGCATTGCTCCGTCCACTAGACCGGATCTGGTGCCCCCTTTTTAGTGAGATCAGTCAGCGGGCTGGTGACGTCCGAATAATTAGGTATAAACCTACGATAATAGCCAGCCAGCCCCAGGAACTGTCTCACCCCCTTTTTGGTCTTGGGCCTTGGGCAGGCCGCAATCACTGCCGTCTTATTAATTTGGAGACGCACCTGCCCGTTGCCCAAGTGGAAGCCCAGATACCGTACTTCCACCCGCCCAATCGCACACTTCTTTGGGTTGGCTGTGAGCCCCACTCGCCTCAGTGACCTAAGGACGGCCCTCAGATGTTCAAGGTGCCTCGGCCAGTCATTACTATAGATGATTATATCATCTAGATATGCGGCCGCATAAGTGGCGTGGGGGCGGAGGACTTGATCCATCAGCCGCTGAAACGTCGCGGGTGCCCCAAACAGCCCAAACAGAAGTGTGACGAATTGGTGTAAACCAAACGGTGTGGAAAAGGCTGTTTTCTCTCGGGATAGTGGAGTCAAGGGGATCTGCCAATATCCCTTCGTCAAATCCAGTGTCGAATAAAAGCGAGCCGTGCCGAGTCAATCGAGCAACTCATCAATACGAGGCATTGGGTACGCGTCAAATTTAGACACCGCGTTGACTTTTCTATAGTCCACACAGAACCGGACCGACCCATCGGCCTTGGGTACCAAGACCACCGGGCTGCTCCAGTCAGTGTGGGACTCCTCGACGATGTCCATTTCGAGCATGGCCTCAAGTTCTTCCCGAACCACCTTTTTTTTGTGTTCGGGTAGCTTGTAAAGGCGGCTACGCACTACCACCCCCAGGGGCGTCTCTATGTGGTGCTCTATGAGGTTCGTGCGACCGGGCAGGGGCGAGAACACATCCGAAAACTCGGTCTGCAACTGGGCGACCTCCGTGAGTTGGGTCGGGGAGAGGTGGTCTCCACAGGGGACCGGAGAGGTACGGGATGCCAATGCCCCTTTTTGAACCTCCGGTCCCAGCTCCGCCTTCTCCGGAACCACCGACACCAACGCCACGGGGACCTCCTCATTCCAGAGTTTCAGCAGATTGAGGTGGTAAATCTGTAGCGCCCCACCCCTGTCCGTTCGCCTCACCTCATAGTCGACATCCCCGACTCGCCGTGTGACCTCAAAGGGTCCTTGCCACTTGGCAATCAATTTGGAGCTCGAAGTGGGCAACAGTACGAGTACTTTATCTCCCTGTGTGAACTCCCTAAGGTGCGTACCCTTGTTGTACAGGCGGGCTTGCCGTTCCTGGGCCTGCCGCAAATTCTCCTGGGTTAGGTGGGTGAGCGTGTGGAGTTTTGCGCGCAGGTCCATAACGTATTGAATTTCGTTCTTGCTTTGTGAAGGTCTCTCCTCCCAATTTTCCCGCAGCACGTCTAGGATGCCGTGAGGCTTACGCCCATATAATAATTCGAACGGGGAGAACCCCGTGGAGGCTTGGGGAACCTCTCGCACTGAGAACAACAAGGGCTCGAGCCACTTATCCCAATTACGTGCGTCCTCGCTTACGAATTTTTTAATTATATTTTTGAGGGTGCGATTGAACTGTTCTACTAAACCGTCCATTTGTGGGTGATACACACTGGTGCGGATTGGCTTAATCCCCAATAACCCATACAGTTCGCGCAGTGTTCGTGACATAAACGTAGTGCCTTGATCAGTCAGAATCTCTTTCGGGATTCCGACTCGGGAGATGATGCGGAAGAGTGCCTCTGCAATACTGCATGCTGAGATATTGCGCAGAGGCACTGCTTCCGGGTATCGCGTTGCATAGTCCACCAGAACTAATATAAAGCGGTACCCCCGTGCTGACCAATCTAATGGTCCGACGAGATCCATCCCAATTCTCTCAAACGGGGTCTCGATCAATGGAAGAGGGCGCAAAGGCGCTTTTGGAATGGCTGCTGGATTTACTAACTGGCATGCCGTACACCACCTATGAACATCGCTGCGAATCCCTGGCCAATAGAATCGGGCCATTATTCGGGCTAGTGTCTTATCCTGCCCCAAGTGTCCAGCCATGGGATTAAAGTGAGCCGCCTGGAATACCAATTCCCGGCGGCTCTTCAGAATTAAAAGCTGTGTGACTCGCTCTTTAGTTTGAGTGTCCTGCGTCACTCGGTATAATCTATCCTTCATAATAGAGAAATACGGGAAGGACGGGGTGACGTTCGGTGGGAGCGTTTGATCATCGATTACTCTCACTTGGTCAAACGCATGTCACAGAGTCTCGTCTCGCGACTGCTCTAACAGGAAATCCGCGAGGGATTCCCCGAGAGAGAGAGGAGGAGCCTGGGGCTCCTCACTCTGACGCGGAGATGACGTAGACAGCTCTGTGACAGCTGCTCCCGCCAAAGCGAAACGGGGACCTCCCCCTGCTAAATGGCAGGACCCACTCTCTATTAGGTGCGACAACAAACCCCGAAATCCTGGCCAATCAGTCCCCAAAATTAAAGAGTGGGTAAGGCGAGGATTAACCGCCGCCTTCACTATGAATTTTTCCCCTCGGAAAAAAATGTGGACTGACACCAAAGGGTAGCTGTGAACATCCCCGTGCACACACACCTTCACCCCCTGTGCTCCCCCCAACGCCTCGTCTTGAACCAGGCTTTGGTGAATTGAGGTCTGATTACAACCAGAATCCACCAACGCCTGACATGTATCCCCTTGGATACTCACCGGTATGCGATACGCCCCGGCCCGATCGAGGGCGGCTTCTGGCGCGTCGGGGATCCGAACCACCGCGCCCACCTCCATTGCCGTGCACTGCTGTTGGAGATGGCCTGGTTCCCCACAGCGCCAGCACGCTGGCTCGGGCTTCCTCTCTGCACCGGTGTTCTGAGGCTCACTCACCTGAGGGGGGGGAGAGAGACAGACACAGAAGGGAGAAACGGGAGGGCACCGTGGGTGCGGCGGGCCGGCCGGGGTGGTGCCGGGCCCCGCCTCTGCAGTGGGGGAATGGGGCGAGGACGGGACACAGAAGGAGGGGGAGAAAGAGAGAGAGAGAAGAGGAGAGAAGAGAAGAGGCTGTCTGCTGTCCTGCCACCGGAACAGCCACCAAATGGTCCTCCGCCAGCTCGATGGCCTGATCCAGCAACGCTGGGCGGTGGCACTGGACCCACTCCGCGGTTCCTGTGGGCAAGCATGTGACGAACTGCTCCAGCACCACCTGATCGACGATCTCCTCGGCGTCGTGGTTGTTTGCCCTCAGCCACCGCCAGCAGGCGTCCCGGAGTTGCTGGCCAAACGCGAACGGGCGGCCGACTTCCTCCAAGCGCAGAGCGCGGAAGCACTGGCGCTGTTGTTCGGGGGTGCGCCCCACGCGCTGGAGGATGGCCCGGCGAAGGTCCGCGTAGGCCAGCCAGCGGTCGGCGGGGAGCTGTAGTGCGGCCAACTGCGCCTCCCCCATTAGCAGGGGGAGGAGGCGCGCCGAGGTCTCCGTGACTTGCTCAAAGAGCGTGATGAAAGCCTCGGGGTCATCCTGCGGGCCCATCTTGGTCAGGGTGAGGGGGGACGGGCCCGCGATGGAAGCGTCGATTGTCCCTGCCGACGCAAGGAGGTGCCGGAACGCCTGTCGGTCCTCTTGCTGGGCCAACACCAGGGCCTCGAAGCGCTGCTCCTGCTCCTTACGGATCGTGACGAGCGCCTGGTGCTGGCTTTGCTGGGCCGTGGTGAGGGCATGGACCAGGTCGGCGAACGGGGAAGACTCCATGGGGCGGTTCGGCGTTCTGTGCTCCAGATCCCGGGTTTCGGCACCACTGTAGCGGTTCTTATGTATGGGCAGAGCACAGAAGACGGCAGGACAGAGCTCAGGTTAATAATCTCGTTTATTTGCACTTTTCAGTCGCAAGCACTCTCTCACACACACGCACACACATCAGCTGTCTGGTTCGGGAGAGAGCTCCTCTGCTCTCGCTCTCCCTCCTTCAGTAGGGCGCGGTCACTGGGAAGACACACAAACACAGGTTAATTGCTCTCAGGTGAAGTGATTCTGCCACTTACCTTCCCTGACTCCGCCCTCCTGTCACAGACCGGCGCTTGACCACGCCCCCGCTGCCACACAGTTGTATCTGTAGCCCTGGCTTGCCATAGGCTTGTAAGCCTATTGTTTGTGCCTGTTCCGAGTCAGTCCTTGAATAGTTTTTATACCCTGTTTCTCTTTGTCTTTGCGAAGTCTTGTTGATTATCATGCATTTCAAAGTCTTGTTTTCTACCTCAATGTTTCCTGCTATTGACCCTTACTTGTGTTTTTGTTCTTGATATGGATTATCACTTGGGTCCCAGTCTTGGTCATGGTTTGGTCTTGGTTTAGATGGTCTTGACTACAACACTAGTGCTTGCCATGCTTAGGAATAATTGAGCTGTGACTGGAATTTTTGTATGTGACAAAAAAATAATGCATCTATTGACTGTCTTCTGTTGTTTTTCCCATATTGGCATAGCATGTTGGTGTAGCTGTAAGCCATCCCATGATGAGTCTGTCGACCAGTCGAAGACTCTGTCTCTGATTGGACATGTTTGTTGTGGCAGCTCTGATCTGAAACACATTTTCTATTTCCCAAGGAGACCAGGCAGAGAGAAAATAGGAAAAGATGGCTGAGGTCCAAGAGGGTAATGAGAAACAGATGTCATATTTTCTTACCTTGGTTAATTGTGGTGTTAATTTGGTGAAGTTTGACCAGAGGTGGGTCAAACACAACACAATGTTTCTTCCATTACATTAAGGTGACCAGATTTCTGAGAAGAAACATGGGGACATTTTCAGTTCAGTGGCGAAAATATTATTAAAACATTGAATGTTTTCATCTTTGTAATTCGGGGGGCAATTTCTGTTTTTCATGTATTTTGATCATACATTGCATAAAAACTGGAATTTTCCTCCCGGAGTGCACTGTAGGCCTATTTTGCAACTACTTTAGGGTAACATGAAAGACAATGTGAAAATCTCTGGGATGGGTACGTAGTTTAGATTTACAGGATCTTAAATTGTAGGCTAGCTGAAATAGATGTTTTAGATCCTTGAAAGTAAACATATTAAATTAATTACCATACAATGGTTCTTGAAAGTTTGTGAACCCTTTAGAATTTTCTATATTCCTGCATAAATATGACCTAAAACATCATCCGATTTTTCACACAAGTCCTAAAAGTAGATAAAGAGAGCCCAGTTAAACAAATAAGACAAAAATATTATACTTGTTCATTTATTTATTGAGGAAAATGATCCAATATTACATATCTGTGAGTAGCAAATGTATGTGAACCTTTGCTTTCAGTATCTGGTGTGACCTCCATGTCCAGCAATGAATGCAACGAAACGTTTCCGGTAACTGTTGATCAGTCCTGCACACCAGCTTGGAGGAATTTTAGCCCATTCCTCCATACAGAACAGCTTCAACTCTGGGATGTTGGTGGGTTTCCTCACATGAACTGCTTGCTTCAGGTCCTTCCACAACATTTTAATTGGATTAAGGTCAGGACTTGGACTTGGCCATTCCAAAATATTAACTTTATTCTTCTTTAACCGTTCTTTGGTAAAACGACTTGTGTGCTTAGGGTTGTTGTCTTGCTGCATGACCCACCTTCTCATGAGATTCAGTTCATGGGCAAATGTCCTGACATTTTCCTTTAGAATTCACTGGTATAATTCAGAATTCATTGTTCCATCAATGATGGCAAGCCGTCCTGGGCCAGATGCAGCAAAACGGGCCCAAACCATGATACTACCACCACTGAGCTGACTCTGTCAGTTACTGGGTGGGGTTAGGTTTCCCCTAGTGGTAGTTTTAGGTACTGCAGCTTTAATTTGTAGTCACTTCCTGTTATATGTACGAGGCACTTCCTGTTTCAACCATGCCTGTGACAAGCCATATACAAATGTGCTCCTCCAGAGATTCAGCTGTTTTAACCTTGGAGTGGAACCAACATTTTACAAATAATCAAAGCACCAGAAGATTTCAGTAAATCAATCAGTTAACCTGGAATCAAGCCTACTGGTCTTTATTGTTGTTCGCTATCTGTCTACAATACCCCAGAAGTATTATCCAGGACAGAATAGTAAAATGTTGCCCACTCAGCAGGGATAGGCAGTGAACCACGGTGAACAGCACGCAGAAGCATCCAAGATGAGCCAAGTTGGTCAAGAGGAGCATCAGTCTCAGTTGGAGACAAGATCTCAAGCCTCAGTTTCACACAAATCCTCCAGATCATCAACCCGGTTATCTGTCAGCACCGCTGCGACAAGAGCCAGAGCTAAGGCTGAAGCAGCAAAAATTAAAGTATCCTTTGCAGAAAAGGAGGCAGCAATGATGAAAGAAAAGGCTTCAATAGAGGCAAGTCTTCATGTTTTAAAACAAGAGAAAGAAGCAACTGCAGCATCAACAGAGGCAGCTGTATATGAAGAAGCAGCAGCAGCAGAGCTTGAACAAAGGAAAAGCGATGCTCTTGGTGAGTTACAGGCTTTAGCTCTGGATGATCCAATGATGCGCACCAAAGACTACGTGGAAACACAGCCGTTTGATGCACATTCATCACAGGTGCAAGTAGCCCCTAGTCTACAGCAACCAATTGCTCATCAAGCACCAGTAAATGACCGACCCCCTAGCAACAAGGAACAAGATTCACTGTACGAGTCATTTGTGGAGGAAAATGAACACAGAGCCATGACTGCTGGACGCTATGTTCCTCACCCTGTCCCAATGACATTTTTGCCAAAGCAAGAACATTCACCTGTTACTCCTGATATTAAGAAGAAAGACACAGCAGTTAATTCTTCAGCTTCTCACCCCAACTTGGGTGATATATACTCACCTCCAACATCGCAAACCCATGTCTTGGCCCAGTACCTCATGAGAAAAGAGATAGTGAGCTCAGGACTCCTTGCCTTTGACGACTGCCCAGAAAATTACTGGGCGTGGAAGGTCTCTTTCCTAGCAGCTACAAGGGAGCTAAACCTATCTGAGCAGGAAGAGCTCAACCTACTGGTCAAATGGTTGGGGCCGAAGTCGTCAGCTCAAGCCATGCGGATTAGAGCTGTGCATGTAAACAATCCTAGGCTAGGCATTTGGACGGTATGGGAGCGTTTGGAGGAAACTTACGGAAGCCCAGAGGTGATTGAAAATGCCCTACTGAAAAAACTGGATACCTTCCCCGTTATCTCTAACAAAGACACACACAAGCTCAGAGAGTTAGGTGACTTGTTGAAAGAGCTACAAGCTGCAAAGTCAGAGGGATTCTTACCTGGACTTGTGTATCTCGATACAGCTAGAGGGGTGAATCCAATTGTTGAAAAGCTTCCCGTCTCACTGCGGGAACGCTGGATAATGCAGGGATCCAAGTACAAGGAGCATTATCATGTGCCTTTCCCACCATTCAGCTACTTTGTTGAATTTGTATGTTCCCAGGCAAAGACCCGCAATGACCCCAGTTTTGCATTCAACCTTTCCTCTACCCCCAGTCAATCCAAGGGTGAGAGAGACCAAAAACACATCCAAAAATCTGCCGTAACAGTTAAGAAGACTGATGTCACAGCTGCAGGTGGTGCATCTCAGGACAGCACATCTGTGAAGAAAAGTGAACCGGACAAAGAATGTCCTATACATAACAAACCGCACCCGCTCACAAAATGCTGTGGGTTCCGAGGAAAACACCTTGATGAGAGGAAAGCATACCTAAAGGAGAACTCAATCTGCTTTAGATGTTGTGCCAGCACCAAGCACATTGCTAAAGATTGTAAGACAACGCTAAAATGTAAAGAGTGTGAGAGTGGCAAGCATACCTCAGCAATGCATCCTGGTCCAGCGCCATGGTCACCTCGTGGGCAGGCTGGACACTCACCTGGGAATGACCAGAGCGGGGAGCAGAGCGGGGAGCAAAGCGGGGAGAGTGAAGTTGCGGCACCCCCTGTTGTCACTTCCAAGTGCACCGAGATATGTGGCGATGCACCCCAGCCTAGATCCTGTTCCAAAATCTGCTTGGTCAAGGTTTCCCACGCTGATAATCTGAGCAATTCTCACAGAGTATATGCAGTACTCGATGACCAAAGCAATAGATCTTTAGTGAAATCTGAGTTCTTCAGTCTGTTGGGCATTAACAGCAGTGCATCTCCCTACACGCTAAAAACATGCTCTGGCAGAGTGGAGACTGCAGGAAGGAAAGCAACTAACATCATCTTGGAATCTCTTGATGGAAAGACCAAGGTCACACTGCCCACCCTGCTGGAGTGTGAATACTTACCTGGTAACCGGTCAGAGATCCCGACGCCTAAGTGCATCCAATATTTCCCTCACCTTAGACCAGTAGCTGACAAGATCCCTCCACTTGACAACAGTGCACCCATTCTTCTGCTACTAGGCCGAGATATTTTGAGTTTGCACAAGGTGCGGGAGCAGTGTAATGGGCCGCACAACTCGCCATATGCTCAGCGCCTTGATCTTGGCTGGGTCATAGTGGGGGAGTTATGTCTGGGTGGCACTCACAAGACTGAGGAAGTCAATGCTTACAAGACTTATGTCCTTCAAAATGGACGCTCTTCCTTCCTCAAGCCCTGCACTAACAACATCCACATCAAGGAGAGACCCAGTGAAATCACTCAGTGCAGTCTTCGCTCACCATCACAAAGTGAGGAGGTCATTCCAGAGACATGTAGGGATGGTCTCGGGGAAAGTGTGTTTCAGAAAACACCAGCAGACAATAAACCAGCCATGTCAGTGGATGACAGTGAGTTCCTGGGAATAATGGAAAAGGAAGTGTATATGGACAGCGAAAATCACTGGGTGGCGCCGCTACCCTTTCGTTCTCCTCATAAGCGCCTTCCAAGCAACAGAGAGCAAGCCTCTCAAAGACTCCAATCTCTCCAGCGCTCATTCAGGAGGAAACCTGATATGAAGCAGCACTTCTTTGATTTTATGCAAAAGGTCATTGACAACTGCCAGGCTGAGCCAGCTCCTCTACCACAGCCAGGGCAGGAGTGTTGGTATCTGCCGACTTTTGGTGTATACCACCCCCAGAAGCCGGGGAAAATAAGAGTTGTTTTTGACTCTAGTGTGGAGTACAAGGGGACGTCATTGAATGATGTGCTTCTCAATGGACCCAACCTTAACAACACACTACTTGGTGTCTTACTAAGGTTCAGAAGAGAACAGATTGCTGCCACCGCCAATGTAGAGCAAATGTTCTATGGATTCAAGGTCAGAGAGGACCACCGCCACTTCCTCCGGTTCCTGTGGCACAAAGACAATGATCCGGACAAGGAGATCATAGACTACTGGATGACTGTGCATGTATTCGACGACAGCCCGTCTCCAGCAGTAGCGACATATGGCCTGAGGAGAGCTGCAGAGCAAGGAGAAGCTGAGTATGGCAGTGATGCAAAGGAGTTCGTCTTCAGAAACTTCTACGTTGACGATGGACTCACGTCATTGGCCAGGGAGGAGGAGGTGATCAATCTCCTGCAGCGAACCAAGGCTTTGCTGGCTGACTCCAACTTGAACCTGCACAAGACAGCCTCAAACAGCCCGAGGGTTATGGAGGCTTTCCCTGTGGAGGAACGAGCAAGTGACTTGAAAGATCTAGATCTGGGAGCAGACCCCTTGCCCCTCCAGAGGAGTTTAGGCTTGAACTGGGAGCTTCAGACTGACAGTTTCACCTTCAGAGTGTCAAGAGACATCAAGCCATTCACTCAGAGAGGCATGTTGTCCACTATAAACAGTCTTTACGATCCCCTGGGATTTGCTTCTCCCATCACGGTCCAAGGCAAGGCATTGGTGAGAGACATTTCCTCAGAACAGTATGAGTGGGACACGCCTCTCCCACCAGAGAAAGAGGCACACTGGAAAGCATGGATCAACTCCTTAACATACCTGGAACAGGTTTGCATTCGCAGATCTTACCTACCAGTCTCCAACGATGCAGAGGTACCTGAAATTCTCTCACCTGCCACTCTACTTACCCAGAAGGCGAGTGTCAGTCCTGCACCCCTGGGAGACTTCGAGCTGGATCATTTCAGCAAGGTCCAGTGGCGCCAGGTCCAGAGCCTGGCGGACTCCTTCTGGAAGAGGTGGTGGTCGGAGTACCTGGCAATACTTCAACCACGGAGGAAGTGGACCTCTGAGAAACCTGACCTCCAGGAAGGTGACATTGTTTTGAAAAAGGACAGTCAAGCAAAGCGTAACATGTGGCCTCTTGGACGAATAGTTAAGGCCATTGCTGGTTCAGACAGCAAAGTTCGTAAGGTCATTGTGAAGACTCTTAGCCAAGGGGTAGTTAAGGAATACTTTAGACCCATTTCTGATGTTGTTTTACTTATTCTGCAGAAGAAAGAGTAAATAGTGGTATACATGTATACCAAGCGGGGAGTGTGCTGACTCTGTCAGTTACTGGGTGGGGTTAGGTTTCCCCTAGTGGTAGTTTTAGGTACTGCAGCTTTAATTTGTAGTCACTTCCTGTTATATGTACGAGGCACTTCCTGTTTCAACCATGCCTGTGACAAGCCATATACAAATGTGCTCCTCCAGAGATTCAGCTGTTTTAACCTTGGAGTGGAACCAACATTTTACAAATAATCAAAGCACCAGAAGATTTCAGTAAATCAATCAGTTAACCTGGAATCAAGCCTACTGGTCTTTATTGTTGTTCGCTATCTGTCTACAATACCCCAGAAGTATTATCCAGGACAGAATAACCACCATGTTTCACAGATGGGATAAGGTTCTTATGCTGGAATGTAGTGTTTTCCTTTCTCCAAACATAATGCTTCTCATTTAAACCAAAAAGTTCTATATTGGTCTCATCTATCCACAAAACATTTTTTCCAATAGCCTTCTGGCTTGTCCACATGATCTTGAGCAAACTGCAGACGAGCAGCAATGTTCTTTTGGGAGAGTAGTGGCTTTCTCCTTGCAACCCTGCTATACACACCATTGTTGTTCAGTGTTCTCCTGATGGTGGACTCACGAACATTAACATTAGCCAATGTGAAAGAGGCCTTGATTTGCTTAGAAGTTATGCTGTAAATGTCAATCCCACATTAACAATTTATTTCATTTATTTTCTAAAACATTGATTTAAAAATACAGCAGGCATATCTGCAATACAATCAAGTCACAATTCCAAATAGCCATGCACTAATATATATATATATATATATGTCAAGTTTGTTTGTATAGAACTTTTAACAATAGACATTGTCCCAAAGCAGCTTTACAGACTCCAAATGACCCAAGACATGAGCCAATTTTATCTCTAATCTATCCCCATTGAGCAAGCCCGTGGCGATGGTGGCAAGGAAAAACTCTCCCAGACGACATGAGGAAGAAACCTCGAGAGGAACCAGACCCAAAAGGGAACCAATCCTCACCTGGACAACAGCAGACAACATGACTATAACATTAACAGTTTTAACATGAAATCAGTTTTGTTGATGTTATAACTCTTCATTAATGGAAACTTGAGTGCAAAACTGTTCATGACAACTGCAGTCCCAAAGTTAGCCAGCCAACTGTAGTCCTCAGCCACAAAAGCATTACTATAAGTGTCCAGAGTGTCTTCCAAGTGTGACTTTCAACTGTCCACATGGGGCCATCCTCCACAGGAGCGATGTGATGAGACTCCAACCAGACATAGGGCATCAGGATGTATCAGGCAATTCCGAGGAGCAGAAGAGTTCAGCACCTCGATCCCAGGATTGACATGTAACTCAAAGGGACAGATTTTTTTTTTTGGGGGGGGGCTGGAAAGAGAGTGAAAATACAGGCTGTTAGGTATGCCCAATGTCAACTGAATAAGTAGGTACAGTATACATTTTGTGCTGAGTACAAGCAGGGACTCCAGCAAAACTAGCTATGACAGCATAACTAAAAGGAGAGAGCCAGAAGGTAACACAGGCATGAGAGAGCCCTGGGACATAAAGCAGACAGCCACTACACCATCAACAAACTCGAGTGAGCAAGCAAGTAGGGGACTGACATCATCCATACATCCCAGTTTACCAAAACACTATGTCTGAGGCGGGGCGGCATGGTGGTGTAGTGGTTAGCGCTGTCGCCTCACAGCAAGAAGGTCCAGGTTCGAGCCCCATGGCCGGCGAGGGCCTTTCTGTGTGGAGTTTGCATGTTTTCCCCGTGTCCGCGTGGGTTTCGTCCGGGTGCTCCGGTTTCCCCCAGTCCAAAGACATGCAGGTTAGGTTAACTGGTGACTCTAAATTGACCGTAGGTATGAATGTGAGTGTGAATGGTTGTCTGTGTCTATGTGTCAGCCCTGTGATGACCTGGCGACTTGTCCAGGGTGTACCCCGCCTTTCGCCCATAGTCAGCTGGGATAGGCTCCAGCTTGCCTGCAACCCTGTAGAACAGGATAAAGTGGCTAGAGATAATGAGATGAGATGAGATGAGACTCTATGTCTGAGGACCCTCCAGATCTACACCTTTAACTCATAAACACCATGAACTATTAACTCATAAACACCATGAGGCTTGACCAAACTGATGTTTTCAGACTAGACTTAAATGCTGAGACTGTGCCTGATACCTGAACACTACTTGGAAGGCTGTTCCATAACTGTGGGGCTTTGTAAGGAAAGGCTCTGCCCCCTGATGTAGCCTTCACTATACAAGGTACCAGCAGATAGCCTGCACCTTTTGATCTAAGTAGGCGTGGCAGGTCATAAAGGACCAGAATTTCGCTCAGGCACTGTAAATTCGAAAGAAACTCAGAATATGGCCCCGGGGGCCTGTAAATAATAAGTAATGGAATTAACTGGGTAGACTTACTTTTCGAGGCTACATACATTATATTAGTATGAAGAACTTCAAATGTATTAAATTTATAACCAGATTTCTGTGTTATACCTAGATAATCATTATAAATAACCGCGCCGCTGCCTCCTCTGCCAGTTAGACGAGGCTGGTGTATGTACAGTAACTGTATCCAGGAGGACTAGCTTCATTTAATGCTGTATATTCATTTGGTTTAATCCATGTTTCTGTTAAACACAATACATTAAACTCCTGATCAGCAATAAGTTCATTAACCATTAGCGCTTTAGATGTAAGAGTTTTAATATTTAATAGCCCCACCTTTAGATCAAAGATGCTGGCAGCAGCTTTATATATATATATATATATATATATATATATATATATATATATATATATATATCGGGTGGTGCCCCCCCCCAAATTCATGCCAGTCATGCTTCACTAAAAATGTTCCTCAGCTCCACCAATCAAAATACTGGAAAGGCTATCACCAGAGGTGTTCTAGAACTTCTCTGCTATCAGCCTGAGATCTACAAGACAATACATGAGGCGTCTGCTGAAATCTGATAGATGTTTCAGTCTGTTTCATTTTTTTTTTCCATGGTCTGTTTTTTTTTTCAGGGTCTGTCAGTCATGGTTAAAAATGGGGACATCAAAAATAATGACTGTCCCCGGAAAACAGGGACACCTGGTCACCCTACATTACATGTACTTAAGTAACTTTTTTCGGCCAATTAGCAGGAATTTTAATGTATATGTAATGTAATATATCCAACACATGAATGTATTTATAGTTTATTATAGACATAACCTTCACAAATTGTTTCTGGGATATTTTTGATATTTTCAAGCAAGTCTATCTATTTTGGTGGGCTAAATTTTCGGCACATCATTTCAGATTATCATACTGTGGCAGCGGGGGCGTGGTCAAGCGCCGGTCTGTGACAGGAGGGCGGAGTCAGGGAAGGTAAGTGGCAGAATCACTACACCTGATGGCAATTAACCTGTGTTTGTGTCTCCCCAGTGACCGCGCCCTATTTAAGGAGAGAGAGCGAGAGCAGAGGGAGCTCTCTCCACAACCAGATGACTGGAATGTGTGTGTGTGTGTGTGTGTGTGTGTGTGTGTGCGCGCGCGCGGCTGAGAGTGAAAGATATTTGCGCTGAAAAGTGAAAATAAAAGAGTTGTGCGAACTCGGTCTCTGTCCTGCCGTCCTCTGTGCTCCACCCACACCTAGTGATCCTTACACATACATAAAGGACACTTTTTTGATGGAAAGAAAACATGTATTCTATTCCCTTCTAGCGGGTTTCATTCATTTGCTTTGATAGCATGCAATATTGTTAGCATATCCCTTATCCTAAGTGTATAGTGTCACTCTACCCAATGGAGAATGAGCATTGAATATGGTTTACGATATTATATGATTGTCAAGACATGACGTCATACGTTGGAGCTGATGCGAATATTCAGTGAGAGAGTTTTCTGCTGCGCATGCACAGAACCATTTCTTTGGTCATCGGGAAAGAGAGAGATGCGTTCAACACCTGAAAGGCTACCAAAACTTAGATATTCTTCATGCATATTTACAAGAGAAAAACATACCAATGGACATCGAAAAACTGGAAAAGTGAGTGTGTATGTCAGTGGCGAACTGTTATTAGATATTAGAGCTAGGACTTCAGCTGAGCCAAAACTTAGCCAGACACACCAAAAAAACAGCAGGGCAAAGGATTTTGCAAGGGATTAGTGGCAGGCTGCCAGGTAGCTCTGTTGTGTGTAGTTGTCAGTCTTGATTGTAAAAGTAATTAAATAAATTACACAGGGAAATGACTACTTAAGTCTGAGTGAAAAATACTGTGGCAAGCATGTGTGGAAGAAGAGTCTGGACACAGAAATCTTAGTTTCTCAATCATTAGCCTGTACTACTTGATGTCAATAGCACTGGCTTGACTGTTTTTTTAGCATTCGTTAAGGCTACTGATGAACATTACACTGGCTGGAAGGTGACTTCACTGCTGCACTGATGGTGCCGACTCATGGTTAAGCTAGCGTTGGCCCTCAAGAAGGCCTAGGGCGATAAATTTTTGGTTCCTCCCACTATAAATCAAACTCTGATTGGTTAATTTATCTGTCACTTCTTACATAAACATACACTGCCATGGCCTTCTGTCCCAGTAATGAAGTCCTAACCAATGAGTGAACCAGCTCTAAACCCTTCTCAGCCTAGAGACTTCTTCTTCTTCTTCTTCTTCTTTTGGCTGCTCCCGATTAGGGGTCGCCACAGTGGATCTTTCATCTCCATTGCTCCCTGTCTTCCGCATCCTTCTCTACCACACCTGCCACTTTCATGTCCTCTCTCACCACATCCATGTATCTCCTCTTTGGCCTTCCTTGTTTTCGTTTGCCTGGCAGCTCCATCCTCAACATTCTCCTTCCAACATGCTCTGCATCTCTTCTCAGGATGTGCCCATATCATCTCAGTCTCATCTCTCTAAGCTTAATTCCCAAGCTCTCCACATGTGCTATCCCTCTGGTGTGCTCGTTCCTTATCCTGTCCAACCTTGTCACTCCCATTGCAAACCTTAACATCCTCAAGTCCGCCACCTCCAACTTTGCCTCCTGTCTCTTTGTTAAGGGTACGGTCTCCAATCCATACATCACAGCTGGTCTCACTACTGTCTTATACATCTTACCTTTCACTTTTGCTGGGACTTTCCTATCACAAATGACTCCCAAAATCCTTCTCCAACTACTCCACCCTGCCTGCACTCTCTTTCTCACCTCACTATCGCAGCTCCCATTTTCCTGCACAGTTGACCCAAGGTACTTGAATTCACCAACTTTCTTTACATCTACTTCTTGCATCTTCACTACACTCTCATCCCCATTCTCATTGATACACATGTATTCTGTTTTGCTACTGCTCACCTTCATTCCTCTTTGTTCCAATGCATGCCTCCATCTCTCCAAACCCAACTCAACCTCCTTTCTACTTTCACCACATATCACAATATCATCCACAAACATCATGTTCCATGGTGACTCTTGCCTCACTTCATCTGTCAAGCTATCCATCACTATGGCAAACAAAAAAGGACTCAAAGCAGATCCTTGATGGAGTCCCACCTTCACCTTGAGCCATTCAGTTGTTCCAACTGCACACCTCACTGCTGTTTCACTGTACTCATACAGGTCTTGCACCACTCTAATATACTTCTCATTCACTCCACTCTTTCTCATACAATACCATAACTCATCTCTCAGCACTTTATCGTATGCCTTCTCCAGGTCTACAAACACACAATGTAGCTTTCTCTGGCCTTCTCTCTACTTCTCCATTAACATTCTTAAAGCAAAAATTGCATCTGATGTGTTCGTCCTTGGCATAAACCCGTACTGCTGTTCACAGATTGCTACCTCTCTTCTCAATCTCGCCTCCAATACCCTTTCCCATAACTTCATGGTGTGGCTAATCAATTTTATTCCTCTGTAATTACTGCAGCTCTGTACATCTCCCTTATTCTTGTATATTGGGACTAGCACACTCTCCATTCATTTAGCATTTTCTCATTCTCTAGGATCTTATTAAACAATCTCGTTAGGAACTCAACAGCCATCTCACCCAAACATCTCCAAGCCTCAATCAGGATACCATCTGGTCTGACTGCTTTCCCAGTCTTTATTCTTTTCATGGCTGCCCTCACCTCATCCTTACTAAGGAACTCTGCTTCCTGATTTGCTGCCTCCAATGAATCTGACCTTTTCTCTCTTGGATTTTTCTCATTTAATAAATCCTCAAAGTACTCTTTCCACCTTCTTAATACACTCTCTTTGTTTGTCAGCACATTTCCATTTACATCTTTCATCACTCTTACATGCATGTAAGAGGGATGTACATGTATGTACATCCCTCGCTTCCCTGTTTCTCTGCCGAGCTAGTCTGTACAGGTCTTTCTCTCCTTCTTTGGTCTCCAGTCTTTCTTACAACTCCTGGTATGCATCTGCTTTCACCTTTGCTACCGCTCTTTTTGCCTTCTGTCTCATCTCTCTGTATAACCACCTGCTTTCCTTGTCTCTCTGATCATTCCAATTCTTCTTTGCTAGTCTCTTTTCTTTTATAATTTCCTGCACTTCTTTGTTCCACCACCATGTCTCCTTGTCTTCCTTCCTCCTTCCCAATGACCACCCTAGCACCTTCCTTGCTGACTCTCTTACTAGTACAGCAGTAGTATTCCAATCTTCTGGCAGACTTCCATGATCACTCAATGCTCGTCTCATTTCTTCCCTAAACTCCTTCTGATGTTCAACCTCTTTTAGTTTCCACCACTTATGGCCCTTTTCCACTACCCTTTTTCAGCTCACTTCAGCTCGCTTCAGCTCACTTCAGCCCGACACGGCTCGCGTTTCGACTACCAAAAACCAGCACGACTCAGCTCGTTTCAGCCCTGCTTAGCCCCTAAAACTCGCACCGTTTTGGGGTAGGGCTGAAGCGAGCCAAACCGTGCTGACTGAGGTTGGGGGCGTGAGCAGACACTCCCCTGTGCACTGATTGGTGAGGAGGAGTGTCCTCACATGCCCACACACGCCCCGCGAGCGCGCTGGGATCTGTAAACACCGCAAACCCGGAAGAAGAAGAATTACGAATTACGAGAATTTCTGAAGCCTTATGTGCCTCGCCTCATCTATACGCTCTTGCCAGTATCTGTTGGCGTTGTCAAGCCACAGCACCAAGACCAGCAACACTAACGACTCCATGTCCTCCATGTTTATTGTTTACTATTCGGGTCGTGAGACTACCGCTTAAAAGCTCACTGAATCAGTGACAGACAGAGCATCGTGGACGAGTTCGCGGAGCGCAAGGCTCGCCGTATGCCCTTCAAATAATGCGCGCAGTAGGCTATTGATGTTTTATTATGAGCCATGTACAGTATGTCGCCGAATGTTTTTTTGTTTCTGAGTTACATGCTCGTTTGAAGGACTTAATGTACAAAATAACATAGTTGCACCCCGTAGTGTTGAAATTGGTAAACACAGTGCATTCAGTGAGGTTTGCACCGCCCTCCTTTTATTTCTGACTCTTCCTGTCACTGCTGCAACCTCTGAGCGCTCATTCGTATGCCCTTCAAATAATGTGCGCAGTATAGGCTATTGATGTTTTATTATGAGCCATGTACAGTATCCTAATGTTTTTTGTTTCTGAGTTACATGTTCGTTTGAAGGACTTGATGTACTAAATAACATAGTTGCACCCGGTAGTGTTGAAATTGGTAAACACCGCAGTTGCGGACATTTTGTAGCCTAAAATGATGTTATGATAAGCTTTAATAAAGGGTCCGGTCATTTGCCCCGCCCCCGGCCCGGCTCTGACTTGTTCCGCCACTGTCACTGATGTCACTGTTTGCGCTGCTTAACGACATCACATGACATCCACCCACTTTCGCTAACTCCACCCAATGTGTCCACCCACTTCCAGCCAGCACGGTTCAGCGCGGTTGTAGTCGAAATGCAACTCCAACAGCCCCGCTCAGCCCGACTCAGCTCGACTCGGCACGGCACGGCTCAGCCGCGTTTGTAGTGGAAAAGCGGCATTAATCTTTGGCTGCACTATTTCATGCTTCCTCTTTTTCGCTTTCAAGCTCATCCTGCACACTACCACTTAGAACTTAGAAAACTTTAATGTCCCCGAAAGGCAATTTGTTGTACAGTACAGGCATATGACAGAACATACAAAACAGACATTTAGTAGACATCTGCAGCACTATTCATCTAATAACATACAGTACAATGAAATGGAGTATATTGCACTTCCCTACAAGGCCTAATATCATAAAAGAATAATGCATAACATGCACACATCAATGAGTGGAATACAGTAAGGAGTAAGAAGAAGTTCTTGCACTTGCCTAAAGGCCTAATGTCATAATAAGTAAAACTACTGTATAGTATATTGCACTTCCCTAAAAGGCCTAATGTCATAAATAAGTAAAACTACTGTATAGTGTATTGCACTTCCCTAAAAGGCCTAATGCCATAAATAAATAAAACTACTGCGCTGTGCTACACCACTATTCATCAATACATAACACACATCCATAAATAGAATACAATAAGAAGTATATTGCACTTCCCAGAAGGCCTAATATCATAAATAAAGAAAATACTACACAGTGCTACAGATATTCTTCTAGTCTTACCCTTCCCCACATCTTATTTAATTGAGTTATTGCCATGGGAATTAATGAGTTTTTTGCTTGATTTGTCCTGATGTTGGGGTATCTATATCTATGACCAGAAGGGAGCGACTTGAATTCCACTGAAAGTGGATGAGTTATATCCATGCAAACCTTGTCTGCCTTCTGTTCTAATCTGGTCAGATATAGTTGGTACAGGTCTACCTGTTGCTGACCTACAATTTTTCCACAGGTTTTAACAATCTTCCCCAATTTGTTCCTATGGGTGATTTTGGAATGCCCATACCAGCATACAATGCAGTATGAGAGAATACTCTCAATAAAGGACTTGTAAAACATGGTCGAAATTTTGTTATCAACATTAAAATAATTAAGTTTTCTAAGAAAATACAAGTGTTGTTGGCCCTTTTTAAAGACAGCATCAGCACACTGGTCCCAAGATAATTTGTGGTCGATAATAAGTTCAAGTTCAAGTTCAAATCAACTTTATTGTCAATAATGCCATATGTGCAGGACTTAAGACTACTGTGATGGTCTTAATGTCCATGACATCATCAGTGCATTTACTAATGTAGGCTGTAACAGTGTCTGAATACTCCTGGATGTTGATCTGGTGGTTGTAGCTGCCTGCTTAAACATGTCCCAGTCTGTGATGTTAAAGCAGTCCTGAAGTGCTGAGGAAGCACCCTCTGGCCACACCCGTACCTGCTTCTGGACCGGTCTGGTGACTTTGACCTTCGGCCTGTATGCTGGCATTAGCATAACAGTGATGTGGTCTGAAGCACCAAGATGGGGGAGGGGTGAGGCCTTGTATGCTCTTCTCAGTCACTGCGTTTACATGCACATAGAGAGAATCGAATTTCTGCCATTGCTCGACTGAAATCGAGGTTCAAAATGCCATGTATACACCTTAATTCGGCTGAAATTGAACCGAACTTGATTTCTCAGAATTGAGCTACACGACCTAGATTATGCGATTTCTGCCGAGCTACTTAGTGCATGTATACCCTATTGAGCTACGTATTTGAGCTACTTACTTCAGCACTGCCCCTTCCGGAAGTGACAAGTGACGAGACCACAAGCAGGAAACACAACAGCCTCGGTCGGCATGACAACGGCATGAATCTTTTCTTTTTGTGGCATTGTTTGCACTGTTAAAATTGAGCTCACTTACTGTATCACCAAATACATCTGTACAGCTGTTGCATAGCTGTGAATTGTGTACATAAACAAGTCACTGTATTTGTGTGTGTGTGTGTGTGTGTATATAGATGTCCAACATCTGAAGAATGTCAATAAAAACAAAACAATTGAACTTTTTGTGTGTTTATTAAGACATAAGTTAAATTGTAAGCAAAAAATGGACTTTAGAAAAATATTTTTTTGTAAGCAAAAAAATGGACTTTAGAAAAATATACAATTGTGCAAAATAAGTTGTCTTACAAAACAGTGGTCTGCGCAGGACAGTTTGTAGCCATACAGTCTGTTAGAGCAAGCCTAACAGCTTGAGCACGGAACTTGTGAACACAGAACTGCCAGTGTTGCCAGATTGGGCGGTTTTAAGTGCATTTTGGTGGATTTGAACATGTTTTGGGCTGGAAAACGTCAGCAGTATCTGGCAACACTGCTGATAACTTTGTTTATACTCTTGAATAGCTCTTCTTCATGATGACAACCGGAAGTGTACCAACACGATGGGGCGTGTAGCGCCACCTGTGGCTCGGGTGCACAATGTACCTCACACAATAGCTCAATTAACTTGTGTGCATGTAGGATTGGATTTCTCTGGCACCCCTGCTGGGACCCTTAGCTCAATTACCAACAGTAGCTCAATTTGGATGTGCATGTAAACGCACTGAGTGTAGTGTAAACCTGGTCCAGTGTGTTGTTTCCCCGTGTTACAAAGTCAATGTGTTGATGTAACTGAGGAAACACTGTTTTGAGATTTGCGTGGTTGAAATCCCCAGCTATGATGAGAAGTCCCTCTGGATTGGCTGTCTGTTGGTCGTTGATGGCGCAGTACAGTTCACTCAGTGCCTTGTCCCTATCGTTGTTGTTGCAGCTGGGAGGAATGTAAACTGCAACAAGCAGGATGGCAGAAAACTCCCTTGGTAGATAGAAGGGCTGGCATTTGATGATCATAAACTCCACAAGGGGTGAACAGTGTCTGCAAACTACCACAGCATCCTGACACCAAGCATCCCTGATGTAAACACAGACCCCGCCGCCGCGGGTCTTACCTCCTTCAATGAGGGCTCTGTCTGCTCGATAGCATGTTAGCCAGTCGAGCTGGATGGCGGAGTCCGGTATGCTGTCATTGAGCCATGTTTCCATGAACACAAAAACACAGCACTCTCTCACAGCCTGCTGGGTCACTCTCAAAAGGTGAATATAATCCAGTTTGTTATCCAAAGAGCATACATTGGCGAGTACGATGGATGGTATAGCCGGCTTGTGTGGATTAGCCATTAGCCTGGCCCGGATACCCCCGCGCTTTCCCTGCTTCTGCTTCCTCTCGCACCACCTACGGCGCTTCCTCTGTGGGTGTGCAGCAGTAGTGGGGGTCGATGTCAAAGTGGGCCACTGGAGTAGGCCGAGGTCATGTAGCTCCTTAGCGTGTGCCGGGTTTAACTTACAGAAAAAAGTGTTGCCAATGTCAAAAAGAGTCCCACGGCTGTATGTGCACCTCGGGATGGACAAACGAGATGAAAACATATCATCACTCAAGCACACCGATGAAGACAAACATGTAAACACCACATTATCAGGACAGAGAGGGGCCGCTGCGTCCGCACACACCGCCATCTTGTAATTCAGTAAAACAGACTGAGAGATAACTTCCAGTTAAACTCAACACTAATTAAATGGATCTTGGACTTCTTGAGTGGGCAGCCACAAAGAGTAAAGGAGTGTACATTGGTGAGTACGATGGACAGTATAGCCGGCTTGTGTGGATTAGCCATTAGCCTGGCCCGGATACCCCCGCGCTTTAATAAGACCAAGATATTTGTACTCCGTCACCATCTCTATCTCCTCCCCTTTAATCAGAGATGGAGTGATTGAGGGAGCCTCACGTCTGAAATCAAAAGACCAGCTCTTTGGTCTTGGATGTGTTCAAATGCAATTGGGAGGCTTCACACCAGTCAACAAATTCTTGCAACACTGGACCATGTTCAGATTCATCTCACTCCAGTAAACTAATCACAGCAGTGCCATCTGCGAATTTAATTATGTGATGTCCAGGGTATCTACTGCGACAACAATCAGTGTACAGTATGTATAACAATGGTGACAAGACACTGCCTTGTGGTGTCCCCATTGAAGTGAACCGAACCCCAGATAATGTATTCTCCACCTTTACTTTTTGTGGCCACCCACTCAAGAAGTCCAAGATCCATTTAATTAGTGTTGAGTTTAACTGGAAGTTATCTCTGAGTCTGTTTGCTAAAAGCTGTGGGTGTATTGTATTGAATGCTGATGAAAGGTCTGCAAATAAAACTCGAGCATGTGTTTTGCAACCTTCCAAATGTGTATACAAATAATTTAAAAGCACTACAATAGCATCGTCTGCCCCCCTCCCAAATCTGTAGGCAAATTGTAGAGGGTCAAGGGCATGTCTACAGGAGTTCATGATGTATATTTTTATAATCCTTTCAAATGATTTAACTAAGAGAGAGGTGAGGGCAATGGGCCTGTAATCCTTGGATGAGGATGGATGGGAGACCTTTGGAAGGGGGGTCACAACTGCTGTTTTCCAGAGCAGTGGAACCACCTGGGTGTCCATTGAGTGTTGGAAGAGAGAACAAAAAATTCCACTTAGTTGGGCCTCGCAGTGCTTCAGCACTCTGCCTCCGATGTTATCTGGCCCCGTGCTTTTTCACATGTTGGTCCTCTCAAACACTCGCTGGACCATCTCCTCCTTGATGGTCAAAATTATCTTCATCCCAGCATTGTCCATCACAGTCTGTTGCCAAGCAGAGATGTTGCCACAGCCATTGAATTCAAAGCAGGTAAAATATTTGTTTAAGTTGTTAGCCAGTGCAAGAGATGCTGTGTCATCCATGAAGTTACTTTTTCTCCCCATATTGAAAGGTGCATTGGCCATCAGCTTTATTCCAGTCCATGCAACTCTAGAATTCCCCTCTGCCAGGGTACTCTGTACTCTATCCCTGTACTGACATCTGGCCTTATAAATCTCCTTATTGACCTTCCTTTGCATGTCTTTTCTGTTCTGTAAGCTACCTGAAGCAAATACTCCTCTTTTTTTCATTTAATATATCCTTTAGTTCAACCACTTGATGTTGGCTAGCTACACTCTCCCCTGCCATCACTTTACAGTCTCCAACCTCCTTCAGGTTACCCCTTCTGCAGAGTATGTAGTCCACCTGTGTAAATCTTCCTCCACTCTTAAACATCACCATGTGCTGCTCTTTCTTCTCAAAGTATGTATTGACTATTGCCAAATTCATCCTCTTTGAAAAATCAACCACCATTTGCCCTTGCACATTTCTCTCTCTTACACCATATCTGCCCATCACATCCTCATCTCCTCTGTTTCCCTCGCCAACATGTCCGTTGAAATCTGCTCCTATCAGCCTGTGCTCCTCCCTCAGTATACTTTCTACCACTTCATCCATCTTTTCCCAGAAAGAATCTCTCTCTTCATTCTCACATCCAACCTGTGGGGCGTACGCACACACAACACTGATTACCGCTCCTTGAATCTCCAACTTCATGCCTATCACTCTATCTGACACCCTCTTCACATCAATCACACTGTTGACCAACTCTCCCTTCAAAACAATACCAACACCATTTCTCTTTCCATCGACTCCATCATAAAACAACTTGCATCCACCTCCAATGTTCTTGGCCTTGCTTCCTTTCTACCTTGTCTCCTGCATACACAAAATGTCCAACTTCCTTCTTTCCATCATACCTGCTAACTCTCTCGCTCTGCCAGTCAGTGTTCCCACATTCAGTGTTCCTACCCTCAATTCTAAGCTCCTTCCCTTCCATCTTTCATGCTCTCTCCTAACACGCCTCCCTCCTCTCTTTCTCCTTCTCCGTTTTGGTGCAACAGTCACACACTTTCCACCGGCACCCTGTTGACCAACAGTACCAGAGGCGGTCATTGTTAACCCGGGCCCCGACCGATCTGGTATGGTATTTCTCTTTTCATTCCGCATGTTAGATTTGGCACAGTTTTACGCCGGATGCCCTTCCTGACGCAACCCTCTCCAATTTATCCGGGCTTGGGACCGGCACCAAGAGTACGCTTATGCACCCCCAGTGGCTGGATTCTTCTCAGCCTAGAGCCCACTCGATGCATGCACTGTTTGTTGTCTCTTCTCAGCCTAGAGACAACAAACAAAAAATCTCACTGGATAATTATGTTTTCAGGACAGTAACCCTTTCATTTCTGAAGCAAATTTGATAGAAAATGAGGCCAAATAAAAATTAGAAGAGAACAATTATAATGAAATTATGAAAGAAAGAATGAAAGAAATTAAATATAACATTTTGCCAGATATGAGGTATAGGCGGACGTAAGTGCAGAAGTGATGTTTATTTACAGTGATGAAAACACACACAGGCAAACAGTCCAAATTGGCAGGCAAAATCCAAATTGTGAAACAAGCAAAGGGTCAGGTGAGGCACAAACAGGATAGCAGAGGCAGAGTGAAAACAGGAACAAGGAACAGGAACCAGAAAACCAGGAAATCAAACTCAGGTAGAAAGGCTCGGTAATGCGTACTGACGTAGCATAATACTTTGCACTGATACTGCATCTGAACAGTCCTTATATAGGTGCACATATAGCTCCTTAATTATGTTCAGGTGTGCATCGTGAACAGCATGCATGTTAGAGCCCACTCAATGCATGCACAGCCTGGGGCGCGCCTTCAGGTGCACGTGCCACAGCGTGTAGGATTGACACATTTGAAATGCTAATATGTTTGGGCCTTCTCTGAAGACCAAGAATGCCTGATGGTTTCCTGGTGTATGTATAATAATAATAATAATAATAATAATGCCTTTTTTCATGGTATATCAAATATATTCAATTCAGCTAGCATGATATTGAACGAGTCAAAGACTCGTTCAATATCATGCTACCTGAATGGACTATATCTGATATACTGTACCACTCAGCACCAGGTAATACTGATTTCCTGAATTTCTTTCTTCTTTTTTTTAAATCACAGCACTCTCTTGACACATTTGCAAAGAAACATAATTAGATTGCATGAGTGAGCCCTGTATTAAGCCCTAAATTAAAAACAGAAGGTTTGTGAACCCACTGTTAAAATTGCAGTCATCCTTGTAACCCCAGTTCATGTCCCTTTTAATTTTCTCACCATTAGAGCCATCATTAAAATCCTAACACTTGAGGAGGCCACTGAGGATTTGGAACAATGATGAGGTCAGTTGTGGTCAATTTAGCCGAGGTCAACACTTACTGCAGTCGATTTTGTTTTTGATTGGGCTGAAATTGTAATCCATTCCATAATGTCAACTTCAATATTCATCACTTTGACTGTGGAGAGCAAATCTTAAAAGGTTTGCATGACCACTCTGCTTATGATCTGATTATTTACTGTACGGCATTTGCTACTTGAGTAAAAGTTAATTTTCCTTCCTGAAATATCACAGTGGCTGAAGGGGATAAAGTGAGAGGCCTTGACTTTGACCAATTATGCAAATGTTACCTTATAGAGATTTTTTTTTTAAATCTCATAAAAAATCCCATTTAACAATTATTCACATCAGGCTCAAATAAAATATGTGAATAATAATCAAATAATTGCGAAATATCTGTGAATAATTGTTTTAGTATAAATACACAGATGATTATTTCAGAAAATTGTATAAAAACAAAATTCAAATTTCAAAAGTGGCATGCAAATGTAATAACAGCATGGCAGAGAGTTGTGGCATGTGTAGGCTTGTCACTTATCTATGCTGAGTCACATAATACTTGGTTTTGAAATTGATAAAATAAATCACAATTCCACCTTACCTTTGAATAGTTTTAGACCAAACTTTGTAGCATCTTTAGTGCTTTAAGGAACAGCATCAGCGTGCACAATTTTCTAAATATAATTAATTACATGCTGAGGTGTGTGTGATATATATTTGAGAAATATCAAGGGCTGAAAGAAGAAAGAAGAGCTAGAAAAGATGTGAAAGATGAAGACAACAGTGGTCCCCGTGGTGACAGGGGCCCTCAGTGCAGTGACCCCCATACTGGGAGAGTGGCTCCAACAGATTCCAGGAACAACATGTGAGATTGCTGTCCAGAAAAGCATAGTCCTAGGAACATCTAAGGACAGGTCTCTAAAATCCCAGGCTGCTGGTAGAGGACCTGAGATTGAGGGAAAAAAGACTGCCTGAAGGAGGGGCGAGTGGGGTATAATAATTATGAGTGAGGAAGGCAGGTATAGGCCTATTAGTAGGAATATCTGTCTTTCCCACATGCTGAAATTGATGCATCAAACTTCAAATTAATGAACTTTTATTAATCAATTTCAAAGATTTTTTTTTCCAACTTGTATCACAGTGTTGTTGAATTCTAAAATCTGATTGGTCAGAAAGTGTTGATTCATTTTCAATAATACTGGCTCAGTCAGTTGTTCCAACAGTAATTCAAATGACAGTTTTATATTCTGTTAATCTGCTCTTTTGGGTTGATGGCACAATCAAACACCTTGTCGTTCACTATTTTCCGAGAATAGCATGATTCAACATGTTTTATTCCTGACTGAACATGACAAAACAAACAAACAAACAAACAAACAAAAAATACAGTGTAACACATCATATAGTTCCTAACCCCATTAAGGAAAGTAGAACTTGTCTCCTTGCTGGATGCTTAACTGTTGTCTTATATGTTGTGCAGTCAGCTGTGTCCTCTGCCTATTCAAATGCTGTTTTCAATTTACTCTCGATATTGACTGTATACCAGTTTGCAATTAGAGCAACAGCTTTTCACTTGTTCCACATCACCTTAAAGCACCTTTTCCAAGCTTTAACCACAGCTGACAGGTCAACGAACTGCTGGTATTCTTTCAAAAAGAACTAAACTAAAAAATAATCAATGGAGTAAGATAGGAAAAGTGTTTCTTTGCTGAAATTGAAAGACATCTTTTCATTACTGTTTTTCTTTCCACATGCCTTGTAAACAATCTTGGTTTTGGTCCCCAAGATGGTCATTCTGAAATATCGTAGTATGTTCTCATAGATGCCATTGTTATCAATTTTCAGGTCACCAAATAGGAAATAAAACAACCAATGTGCTGTTACAAGGGGGAGGGGACGGGGGGGGGGGGGGGGAGTACAGTTTCAACCATGAAGTTGATTGTTTTCTAGAAACAGCATATCCTAAAGTGTATTATGCTTCTTATAACCCAACTATAACAATTATTTATTTATTAATGAATGAAACATAATACTAGCAAACTGTTGTTAATATTTAGTGTTGTGGAACATCTACAAGATGAGTCAGTTCCTGTTCTGGTAGCTACAAGCAGTCGTTCCTTCACCAGCCTCTATTTTCTCAAAAGCAAAAACCATCTGACTCGAAGGTAGAAACTAACTGACTTTTTTTTTCCCCACAGTTGAGACTTCTCCAAAGCAATATTAACACCTCCTTCCAGAAAATGTCATCGTATCAAAGATTATGTGGAGAGGCCACCATACAAGTCCCTTTGAAGGGGTTGTTTCTATGGACCCTTTTCACGTGACGTCACGACAAACGCGGCCGCCATTTTGGACATGTACTACCAGTAGTTTACCACAGCCAGCATTGAGGAACGGCAGCAAAGAAAGTGTTTATTTTCAGCAAGACTTCCATCATGCCACTATATTGTTGTGCACCTGGATGTAGTAATCATCAACAAACAAGGCAAGGGTTATCATTTTATCGGTTCCCGGTAGATGGATAGCGGCCATAAACAGGAAAGATTGGCTGCCCTCGGCATACCAGCGCTTGTGCAGTGACCACTTTGTTGGAGGTAAGACGAATAAAATTAGCCAGAAAAGGCATTACATTGCTGTTAACATTCTGTGGCGGTGAGTGTGTAACCAAATAGGCTAAAATAACCCATTGTAACCTCTTTGTTCTTCGTAGTAGCTATTAGCTAACGACATGGCGTTGTGTTCCTTTGCTGTTGGTAGACTGTAGGACAGATCAGAGGCAGTGTCCTACAAACAGCGCTTAATTTGAGGGGGAGCAAGCCAGAGCGCGCTCCGGAACCTCGGGCGTTGGCTCCGGCAGCTATTTACACTGGATCCGGTGATCCGACACCTCTTTTGACTATGTAACAAAAAAATATATATATATATAATAATTAAATAAAAAAATGCAAGTTTATTTAGTGTTAATGTCTGATTTTGATATGTCTTGTTGGTGATTTCTCTCATGAAACGACATCCACAAAATATCTGCAGATGAACTTAATTTGCAGTGTTATTACAAAACATGCCCAGAAGCGCAGCGCCGCGCCCCCCTCTCCCCCTCTTTTTTTCCGCACCGGAGCCGCTCATCCTCTGCGCTCCAGGACCTCCCACTTTACAAATTAAGCACTGCCTACAAATAAGTGTTCAAACAAGAGTTTTCAGATCAATACCTGTGTATGGCGATGGGTTTTTAACGACATAGGTATAAAGATCATGTGGGCCGAAGTCAGGTAAAGACGAGGGCTTCGTGTACTTCCGTACGTCAGTGAACAATCCAGGCGGAAGCAGATAAACGTCGCTCTCTAAGCCTGCTAACCTCAGTTTTTGCAAATACCTCTCCCTCTGCTCGCCCTGTAAATGCCCTACGTCACTGGATAGCGAAGGTGTTTTCTGCATCTCGCTCCTTTTTCTTGTATGTTCTCCGTTTGTCGCCTTCCTCGCATTCAAACCAATTCGAGCCGAAGTCCGCTACATGTCCAGAATGGTGGTCGCGTTTACGAAGGTCACGTGACTGAAAAGGGTCTATAGTAACAGTAATGTATTAGTACAAAGAACATTATGGCTAGCACTACTGTCAAAGCATTGCTTACTCTTCGAGAAAATGAATCAACACCTTCTGACCAATCAGTGTTTAATCACGACTCACACATGACCAGCTACAGCTATTAATTAACTACAAATTAAAATTCCTTATCCAAAGAGAACAACCTTGTCTCTGCACATCTTGTGCTTGCAATTTTAGAAGAGTCAACGTTTGTCAATTCGCATTCAAAGCTATCAGTTATTAAGGTTAGCGTGAGGGGTGGAGCGAGTGTTCATAGCTATTCCTTATGACTTAATTTGTCTGAAAGCCAGCTAAATCCTGCTTGCTTGTCAAAACTCTATGAATTTTGTATGAGATCAGATTGTGCCACAGGACACAACATGGTCAAATGAGTTTCAGAGGACCTCCCACCAAGGAGAACATCACATCGAAATTCACCTCACGTCCTCTCAGAGAACCACTGCTTTCACCATCTAGGTTAGTTCAACTGATTATCAGACGTGACAAAGATGTATTACTTCCAGACCTCAATCCATTTTCCCCCCTTACAACGGTAACCTCTGGAGAGACAGAGCCATCTCTATAAATAACATGTTTCTTCTCATTTAAGGGTTACTGTCACATGTAGGGCCTTGTTCCAGGTCACTGTTTTTCCTCACAGCTGGTGTGATCCTTCACAGCTGGCTTTATAGGTCCCTGAGGTGAGAGTCAGGACAATGAGGGATGCTAGTATTGGCAACAGCATATGAGCATGGTGAAGGTCTGTGCTTGTGGATGGTGGTGGAAATGCCATGCTAATTGTATTGTATCTCAGTGCACTGGACCAGCCATAGCTACAGTATAAACCCTAACAGAAATGTTGTAATTAAATTTTAACAAGGCACAAATGCACAGTTTTAAATAGCAAGCCAAGTGAACTATGAAAACCATTTTCCAATCCTGTTCTCTCTTTCCCAGGTGGATAAAAATTGCTTGATAAAACAGAGTACTGGATCTACCTACTTAGTTTTGAAATGACAGAAATGTAGGCCATATATTAATCTCTCTCTTATTCAAAAGAATTGCTAATACTGCAAAACTTCAACAGAGCAACAGATAAGTATTTCCACAGGCAAAGAAAGGTTTACAAGTGCAAAGTATTAACCAATGTGAATTGTGAAATATTGCAAATGCAATACTAACCGAGTGAAGGTCTTTCCATTGAATCTGTTGATGCCAACACATTTGCATTATTTAAGTTTCAACTAATGAGTGTCCTACTCTTTTTACTTTTACTCTTTTCCAGACAAGATGTCAAAATAGATGTTCGATATAAGCATCATTGCCAGCATATGACATGGTAACTTTTGAAAAGTTCCCAAAAAACTCCAGATGTTTCTACAGTCAGCAAAAACAATGCTATGCTGAGGGGGAAATTGTAATGGTTTTAGCAGCTGTAGCACATCTCACAGCAACATACTTCAGAAGTACAATCCCAAATTGGAAAAAGTTGGGATGGTATGTTGAAATTGAAGTTAAAACCGAAAACAATGATTATTTACAAATCTTTGACATTGAAAATTTCATCACACATTCTCTATTGGGGAAAGAGGGGACACCCTCTTCTTTCACAGCCATGTCTTTTGTAATGTGTGCAGAATGTGGTTTTACATTGTATTGTTGAAATATCCCTGGAAAAGCTGTCGTCTTGAAGGCAGCACATGTTGCTCCAAAAGATCAATGTATTTTTCTGTATTAATGCTGCCATCCCAGAAGTGTAATTTACCTTTGTCAAGGGCACTGACACAGCCTTGTAGCATGACAGACCCTAGCTTTTGGACTCGTTGCTGGTAACAGTCTGGTCCTTTTTGTCTTTGATCCAGAGCGCATGGAGCACACATTTATTACAAAAACACCTGGTATAATGATTCATCTGACCACAATACACATTTCCACTGTGTGAAGGTCCATCCCAGATGCCTCTGAGCCCAGAGAAATTGATGGAGCTTCTGGACACAGTTAACATAAGGCTTCCTTTTTGCACAGTAAAGTTTTAACTGCCATTTGTGGATGTAACTATATATTACAGTGCTTGACAAAGGTTTGCCAAAGTAATCCTGACCCCACATGTTTATATTCACTATAGATGAATGATGATTCCTGATGCAGTGCCATTTGAGTGATGGGAAATCATGGGTGTTCAGCTTAGGCTTGAACCCTTGTCCTTTACGCACCTAAATTCCTCCAGATTCCTTGACTTGTTTAATGATGGTATGCACTGTAGAGGGAGACATATCAAAATCTCTTCCTATTTTTCTTTGAGAAACATTTGTTTTCATAATTTCACTAATTTTCTCATGCATTTGCTGACAAACTGGAGATCCTTGGCCCATTTTTGCTCCTCAAAGGCAGCTGGGCCATAGAAGGTTCACGCTGCACGCTGCATGCTGCACACTACACGCTACATGCGTGTAAAGAAAAGTGGACAAACGTAGCATGACTTGCTCTGGGCCATAGAACGGCGTTCACGTTGCACGCTGCACGCTGCACACTTCACGCGTGAAGCGAGAAATGAACATGCACACTTTTTTCTAGGCGTGAAGATGGAAATTCCAGTCAATGCATGCGGTCACCGCCGCGCCAGCCAATCAGAACAGGTCTAGGGAGATAACTCTATGCTTTCAGGGGAAAACTTCAGAAAAAATATAATTGAATGGTATAATTGGAAAATAGTTCTTCATCGGGATTGTCAAGCAGATTATAGAATGTTCGGTGAAATTCACCACGGGTTTCTCTCAGAAGGAAGTGTTCTCGGCTCCAAATTCTGTTCCTTTTTCTCTTCCTCTGTCTCAGTAAAAGCAGAATGAGGCAATCGTCGTCATCCGAAGAGTCCATATTGTTGGTTACTCGGTCAAAGTAGAACAGACGCAACACGTGAACATCCAAGCATGAAGTTTAATGGCCCAGGGTCCGGTTCTTCACGTGAACGTGTAGCGTGTAGCATGCAGCATGCAGCGTGCAGCGTGAACCTTCTATGGCCCAGCTGCCAAAGACCAGGCCTTTCCTGGATACTGATTTTGTACCAAATGATGATTACAATCACCTGTTGACATCACCCGTTTCAAATTGCATCATTTAATTGGCTATTAACCTCATTAATAACCCTAAATTGTCCCTGTCCCCACTTTTCTGGAATGTGTTACAGGCCTGAAACACAGGAATGGATGTATATTAACAAATTAAATGAAGTTGACCAGAAAAAAAACAAACAAAAAAACAAACAAAAATAACATGAAATCTCTTGTGTTCATACTATCTACAATGAAATCCATGTCAAAGTAATTTTTTGAGATTGCTGCTTTCTTTTTTTATTTTCATTTTTTTCTGATTTTGATATGTACCACATTCAGATTTCATACATTATAGCACAATCATTGTTGGAAGTATTTTTGTTTGTTCACTGACATTCGTTTGTTCTAATTCATTTGCACTTTTGTGTAGTCTCAAAGCTGTTTAGCGAAGTAGCTCAGGCTGAAATGCCATTATAGATGGCCAACAGTGTTAAGGCTCACTCACAACCTGCTGTACATGCTACTAGGGTGGTCTACGGTAAAAAATTTGGCAAAATCGTGTTTGAGACTTGCACGACACTTGCGTGTGTTCAGTGCCATAGAAGGTTGTAGACTGGCCATGGAGACTTTTGATCCTGCACATACAAATTCTACTGGTCTTGCAAAAAATCAAGAATGCATACACTACATCCAGGACCCATACTCCTTTTGTATGCCTGAACCAAGTCAGCAGCATGGCTAGTAGGGGCTTTGCGATGACAGTAAGACACACAAGTGACGCACGGTCATAGTACGAGTGACGTGCCTCAGAAGTACTACACAAGTACTCCACACTTTCTATTTGTGCAGCCCCCAAGACAGAAGTACATCTCACTTTCTAACCCTATGTGTGGCGTGCACGCAACGCATGCGACCCGCACGCAACACGAGGGGCAAGAATCTGGGTATATATATTGGGGAGGAACAAAGGAACCGATCATGTAAAGTGTAGCATTGTAAAAGGGAAGAAGATGGCTATTGCCATACCACCGCAATGACTGAGGGAGTTGGACCCTTATAGGCAGAGGATAGAAGCTGAGGAGCAGCATGAAGTGATATTGTTCTTCAGCCGAAAGACAGATGCAGAATGCTGCAGACACGCTGGTTTTATACCCACTCCTGGCTTGCATCACACGCAAGTCATGAGTGATTGTCACGTGCTAATCACGTGCGTCACACATGCTTCACAAGTGTGGCCCATACTCCTAGTGCAGGAAACTGGTAAAATGCAAGTCACACACACTCCACACTCACTGAACATGCACTGATCACGTACTGTATGTCAGACATACACTTTCCATGGGCTAACGTCGCAATTTTTCCCACGCCTTGAGGAAGTCAGGCGTGCAACCTGTACTTGACAAGTACTTTGCCCATACTCCTCCCCCAAACTTTCCCCCGGGTTCACCGTGACCCTGCGGCATGGCTGCGAGCTACCAAACCCTGCAACCCATGTGTGTCCAAAACACTTATGGTGGGTTGTGAGTGTGGCATTAATTGTCATGATTAATACATTTGCTCATTTTTTAAGCCTTCTTTACTTTTTCTATTTTGCAATTCTAAGAAGGGTGTCTTTTTAATGATATTTCCATTTCTGTCTTGCATCCTGCTTTCATTCAGCTGGTCAGCTTATATTCTCTTGTCTAGCTGATTACATTACTTGCAGTAGATGCAATAAATAACCCCTGTATTGATGGATGAGGAGTCATGAGTGACCAGTCACTGCTGTGCAAAGCCTGTGAATTTAAAGGCTGTGTTAATAAATGCATAACATCTTGAATGGTTTCAAGCCTCACTACCATAATTTATTTGATGGATAATTTATTTCACTTTTGATAGGCATGAATTTGAAGGTTTTTTTAAATAGTGATTTTAAGAAATCCTTGCTTTCTTAAATTTTTGTACAAAGTCATCATTGTCAGGGCAAATGCTTGGTAGCTGTGAGTGACATGACCATGACATGATGCTTAATAGATTTATTTTTGTATCAGTCACAGTAATACTACTCTGGTTTGTGTGCTCTGTGTGATCTTAAAGGTGGGGTATGAGATTTTGGAATAACGGTTCCTGCAAGCCATATTTTGAAAAGAAACATGCCCGCCCTTGCCATGCTCCCACCCCCCGCGTCTCCACCCCTCCTCCCCCTTATAAAGCCTGAGAAAAGCAGCCTTTATAAATAAAATTGAATGACATTGGATAGATAGATTAGATGGGACTGTGTGTGTCTACAAATAAATGGTTTCTTTACTTTCTTGCATCTGTATTATTGTGTGTGTGTGTGTGTGTGTGTGCGCGCGCGTGCGCGTGCATTAGTTTCCAGATGTTGACTGTTTGCCTGCACAGTTGGAGGTACTTGGGAAGGTACCAACAGATAAGTTGGTACCTTGATTACTTAAACTAAGATTACTTGGCCCATTACACAATAGAGCAGACACACACACATACGGTACACATACACACAGACAGCAGCCACTGAAGCTATTATGACTTGGACAAAGTGATCGAGACATTCAGAAGAATGGTCAGACAGCAGACACCTCGGTGTCAAAGGCCACAAAAAAAAGGGGCATCTGATGGAGTTCTTGTTTTAAAAAAAGGAAGACAGGAAAAAAAATGTCTCAATGCTAGGTGAAAGAAGCAATTGAATAAATCCAGTGTGAGAGCACAGGCATATCAAGACAGTGCAGTGATGTTAGGTTAGGATAAGTGACAGCAGGCTTTTCACTCTTTCAGTCTCTTCGGAATCAAACCTGCCCTGGAATCCTCATCGAGAGCTCACTGTCATCTTTAATTCATATCACTGAGAGATGTCTCTCTCTCTCTCACACACACACACACACACATAGACAGACAGACACACACACACACACCATCCTTATTGTCTACTGATCCGATCTGCTCTCTGTCTGATCTTTCAGAATTATTCAAATACTCAGGGCTTTTTTTCGCACCTCACATGTGATGGGCGTTAGACAATTTGAGTGTCAGACCTTAAGTACATTAGCAAATAGAACTTCGATGAGGTGGCTATGAAGGTGTTGATTTAATTTTCTGGGAGTGCAACTGGATGGTGAATCACAGGTTTATATTATGTTATTAATGCACTTCTAATGTTGTCGAACTTACTTAATCCATTATGCACTGCATTAATTTAGCAATATTTTATTTATGTTCATGCCAAAAATATACTTCACCAAAAATTACTCCACGAATATATTTATAAGTCTTTACTGTCATAATTAAATACAACCCCGATTCCAAAAAAGTTGGGACAAAGTACAAATTGTAAATAAAAACGGAATGCAATGATGTTGAAGTTTTAAAATTCCATATTTTATTCAGAATTGAACATAGATATCAAATGTTTAAACTGAGAAAATGTATCATTTAAAGAGAAAAATTAGGTGATTTTAAATTTCATGACAACAACACATCTCAAAAAAGTTGGGACAAGGCCATGTTTACCACTGTGAGACATCCCCTTTTCTCTTTACAACAGTCTGTAAACATCTGGGGACTGAGGAGACAAGTTGCTCAAGTTTAGGGATAGGAATGTTAACCCATTCTTGTCTAATGTAGGATTCTAGTTGCTCAAGTGTCTTAGGTCTTTTTTGTCGTATCTTCCGTTTTATGATGCGCCAAATGTTTTCTATGGGTGAAAGATCTGGACTGCAGGCTGGCCAGTTCAGTACCCGGACCCTTCTTCTACGCAGCCATGATGCTGTAATTGATGCAGTATGTGGTTTGGCATTGTCATGTTGGAAAATGCAAGGTCTTCCCTGAAAGAGATGTCGTCTAGATGGGAGCATATGTTGCTCTAGAACCTGGATATACCTTTCAGCATTGATGGTGTCTTTCCAGGTATGTAAGCTGCCCATGCCACATGCACTAATGCAACCCCATACCATCAGAGATGCAGGCTTCTGAACTGAGCACTGATAACAACTTGGGTCATCCTTCTCCTCTTTAGTCCGAATGACACAGCATCCCTGATTTCCATAAAGAACTTCAAATTTTAATTCGTCTGACCACAGAACAGTTTTCCACTTTGCCACAGTCTATTTTAAATGAGCCTTGGCCCAGAGAAGACGTCTGCGCTTCTGGATCATGTTTAGATATGGCTTCTTCTTTGAACTATAGAGTTTTAGCTGGCAATGGCGGATGGCATGGTAAATTGTGTTCACAGATAATGTTCTCTGGAAATATTCCTCAGCCCATTTTGTGATTTCCAATACAGAAGCATGCCTGTATGTGATGCAGTGCCATCAAAGGGCCTGAAGATCACTGGCACCCAGTATGGTTTTCCGGCCTTGACCCTTATGCACAGAAATTCTTCTAGATTCTCTGAATCTTTTGATGATATTATGCACTGTTGATATGTTCAAACTCTTTGCAATTTTACACTGTTGAACTCCTTTCTGATATTGCTCCACTATTTGTTGGCGCAGAATTAGGGGGATTGGTGATCCTCTTCCCATCTTTACTTCTGAGAGCCGCTGCCACTCCAAGATGCTCTTTTTATACCCAGTCATGTGACTGTGGCAGCGGGGGCATGTTCAAGCATCGGTCTGTGACTGGAAGGCGGAGTCAGGGAAGGTAAGTGGCAGAATCACTGCACCTGATGTTAATTAATGTGTTTGTGTGTCTTCCCCAGTGACCACGCCCTATTTAAGGAGAGAGCGAGAGCAGAGGAGAGCTCTCTCCTGATCCAGACACCAGATGTGCGTGCATGCGTGAGTGTCTGTATCTTAGTCTGAAAAGACCACTGAAAAGTATATAAAATAAAAAAGTATTTCAAACTTAGTTCTGTCCTGCCATCTTCTGTGCTCCACCCACTCTTACGAACTGCTACAGTGGTGCCGAAACCTGGGACCTGGAGCACAGAAGAAGAACAGCCCCATGGTGTCCTCCCCTTTCGCCAACCTGGTCCATGCCCTCGCCACAGCCCAGCAGAGCCAGCACCAGGCGCTAGTCACCCTCCGGAAGGAGGAGGAGCAACAGTTCAAGGCCCTGGTGTTGGCTCAGCAGGAAGATCGACAGGTGTTCCGGCACCTCCTCGCATCGGCGGGGTCCACCAACTCCACCGCCGCGGGCCCTCCCCACCTCACCCTAATGAAGATGGGCCTGCAGGATGACCCAGAGGCCTTCCTCACGCTCTTTGAGCAGGTAGCAGAGACCTCGGGATGGCCGGTGGAACAGTGCGCAGCGCGCCTCCTCCCTCTGCTAATGGGCGAGGTGCAGCTGGCTGCGCTACAGCTCCCCGCCAACCGCCGGCTGGCCTAGACGGACCTTCGCCAGGCCGTCCTCCAGCATGTGGGGCACACCCCTGAGCAACAACGACAGCGCTTCCATGCTTTGTGCTTGGAGGAAGTCGGCTGGCCATTCGTGTTTGGCCAGCAACTCCGGGACGCCTGCTGGCGGTGATTGAGGGCTGACAACCGCGACGCCGAGGGAATCATTGATCAGGTGGTACTGGAGCAGTTCATCGCTCGCTTACCAGCAGGGACCGCAGAGTGGGTCCAGTGCCACCGCCTGGCGTCGCTGGATCAGGCAATTGAGCTGGCAGAGGACCATTTGGCGGCTGTCCCGATGGCAGGACAGCAGACAACCTCTTCTCCCCTCTCCTCTCTCTCTCCCTCTCCTCCTGTGTCTCATCCTCGCCCCGTTCCCCCACCGCGGAGGCGGGGGCCGGCGCCACCCCAGCTGGCCCGCCGCACCCGTGGTGCCCTCCCATTTCTCCCTTCTATGTCTGTTTCCCCCCCGCTCAGGTGAGTGAGCCCCAGAGCACCAGTGCAGAGAGGAAGCCCGGGCCGGTTTGCTGGCGCTGCGGGGAGCCGGGCCACCTCCAACAGCAATGCTCGGTAATGGAGGTGGGTGCAGTGGTTCAGATCCTCGACGTGCCAGGAGCTGCCCTCGATTGGGCCAGAGCGTATCGCATACCAGTGAGTGTCCAAGGGGATACATCTCAGGCGTTGGTGGATTCTGTCTGTAATCAGACCTCAATATACCAAAGCCTGGTACAAGACAAGGCATTGGGGGGAGCACAATTGGTGAAGGTGTTGTGTGTGCACTGGGATGTTCACAACTACCCTTTAGTGTCGGTCCACATTCTTTTTCGAGGGGAAAAATTTAGAGTAAAGGCGGCAGTTAATCCTCGCCTTACCCACTCGATAATTTTGGGAACTGATTGGCTGGGATTTGGGGAATTAATGAGTCATTTAGTGAAGAGTGGGTCCTGCCATAGTTTAGCAGGGGGAGGTCCCAGTGTCGCGTTGGCGGGAGCAGCTGTCACAGAGCCTTCTACGTCATCTCCGCATCAGAGTGAGGAGCCGCCGGCTCCTCCTTTCTCTATTGGGGAATCCCTGGCGGATTTTCGATTAGAGCCATTGCAAGACGAGACTCTGAGGCATGCGTTTGACCAAGTGAGAGTAATTGATGGTCAAATGCTCCAGCCAAACGCCACCCCATCCTTCCCCTACTTCACAATTATGAAGGATAGATTATACCGAGTGATGCAGGACACTCAGACTATAGAGCAAGTCAAGCAGCTTTTGATTCCAAAGAGCCGCCGGGAATTGGTATTCCAGGCGGCTCACTGTAATCCCATGGCTGGACACTTAGGGCAGGATAAGACACTAGCCCGAATAATGGCCCGGTTCTATTGGCCAGGGATTCGCGGCGATGTCCGTAGGTGGTGTATGGCGTGCCGCGAATGCCAGTTAGTAAATCCAGCGGCCATTCCAAAAGCGCCTTTGTGCCCTCTCCCATTAGTCGAGACCCCATTCGAAAGAATTGGGATGGATCTCGTCGGGCCATTAGATCGGTCAACACGAGGGTACCACTTTATTTTAGTTCTGGTGGACTATGCAACGTGATACCCGGAAGCGGTGCCTCTTCGCAATATCACAGCACGCAGTATTGCGGAAGCGCTCTTCCGCATCATCTCCCGAGTTGGAATCCCGAAAGAGATTCTGACTGACCAAGGCACCTCGTTTATGCCACATACACTGAACGAACTGTATGGGTTGTTGGGTATTAAGCCGATCTGCACCAGCGTTTATCACCCACAAACGGACGGTTTAGTTGAACGGTTCAATCGCTCCCTCAAGAATATAATTAAAAAATTCATAAGTGAGGACACACGTAATTGGGATAAATGGCTCGAACCCTTGTTATTTGCAGTGAGAGAGGTCCCCCAAGCCTCCATGGGGTTCTCCCCATTTGAATTATTATATGGGCATAAGCCGTGCGGCATTCTAGATGTGCTGTGAGAAAATTGGGAGGAGGGACCTTCACCAAGTAAAAATGAAATTCAATATCGAGCCCTGCACTCCTGAGGGAGTCCAGCGGGACCCGACGTAAAGCAGTGCAGTGCGGGACAAATTTTGAAAGCTCATTGCGGGCGGGAGGGGGAGTGCACAATGCGGGAGCGGGCGTGAGAGGTGATAAGCTGCAGTCCCGCTAACTAAAAACGTGTTTAAAATAAAATTTATAAATTATTAATTTATGTCTATCATATATAATTTGTGCTGGATATTTTATTTGGCATTAATAAAAACATTTTAAGATGCCTAAATTTGCGGATGTGGTCTAATCTCGCGTACGTTTCCGATTCCTTTCCACTCTTCCATGTTTGAGATCTCCGATCATGGCAGAAGAGCAGAGCTCCTCTAGTGAAGCTCACAGTGCTTCAGAAGTAAGTGCTGCTTTAAAAAGAGGTTGGAATCATAATGCCACAGACTCGGAAGTGGGAGTGCGAGTGCGCAAAGCAAGAGCTGTCAATCAAAGTGAGAGCTGTCAATCATGAGCGCATGCAGCGCTCAACTTGGAATGTGTCCGCAGAATGTCAGAGTCTAAACAATAAACTTACAATAAACCTAATAATGCCACCTATAAATACACAACATGTAGATCTACATAACATTATCTGTGCCATCTCACAGCAGTTTGCTTAGCTATTTTTAATCAGGGCAAATAGCCTTATAGCCAAAACTAGCATATGATGCTTTAATTTATGGAGATGCCTTTTGTTTACACGTGATTTCCAAATGAGGGGTATTGCAATTTTATATTAGTCTAAATGAATATCTACACCAAGTTGCAAGCATCAGGGGAAGATTATGGATGCACCAAATTTGGCTTAACGGTCATTTAATGATGAAATGCTGTTCGCACTGTCAGCCAACTTCGGGTTGTTTCTCTGAATTCCGACAATAAACGAGACCATCCGAACACATCTGAAAACATCGTGGTTTGAACTGCGTTGGTTCAGATCAACTTGGTTCAGACCAAGTTGGTACTACAGCTTTGGGAAACAGTCATTTTTTGGATATTAGTTCGTTCAAACTTGCATCGTACCATATTGGTTTAATGCTAACTTGGTTGGTTGTTTGGGAAATGCACCCCTGAACGTGAGCTGTAGATATTTATGCTCAAATCCACTCAAAGTAGGGGGCGGGGCACCATCACGCTGTGTCTTTAAATTATATTAATTTCTTATAGGCCTACTTGTATTTCCTAGAATGTAAATGTGAGGAGTGACATATAAGCTATGTGCAATGTACAATATTCTTAATATCCACTGTAGATTTTGGTAGGTGTGTTGGGTATCTCTGTAAAGCCTCAGCTGCGCATGCCACCTGGCAACGCGCACCCTCGTTACGTGCGCTAGGTGAAGGATCAGTCAGTGGAGAGCTCAGCTAAGCTCAGCATGTTGAATTCCCCAAGCCAATGACAAGAACTTTCGTGAGAAATAACACGAACGTCTGCATCATGCAGGATTTGCGGGCGGGAGCGGGACAAAATATGGCAGGCGCGGGTGGGAGCGGGACTGAAAATCATAATTCTTTGCGGGAGCGGGTGGGAGCAGGACTGCACAATGCAGGAGCGGGCGGGAGCAGGACTGAAAATTCTGTCCCGTGCAGACCTCTAATTCAATACATTATTGACCTGTGCGCAAAACTCCACACACTCACACACCTAACCCAGGAGAATTTGCGGCAGGCCCAAGAATGGCAAACCCGCCTGTACAACAGGGATACGCGCCTTAAGGAGTTCGCACCGGGAGATAAAGTACTCGTACTGTTGCCCACATCGAGCTCCAAATTGATCGCCAAGTGGCAAGGACCCTTTGAGGTCACACAGCGAGTTGGGGACGTCGACTATGAGGTAAGGCGAACGGACAGGGGTGGGGAGCTCCAGATTTACCACCTCAATCTGCTCAAACTCTGGAACAAGGAGGTCCCTGTGGCATTGGTGTCAGTGGTTCCAGAGAAGGCGGAGCTGGGGCCGGAGGTTCAAAAGGGAGCATTGGCATCACATACCTCTCCGGTCCCCTGTGGAGACCACCTCTCCCCGACTCAACTCACGGAGGGTGCCCAGTTGCAGACCGAGTTTTCGGACGTGTTCTCACCCCTGCCCAGCCGCACCAACCTCATAGAGCACCACATTGAGACACCCCCAGGGGTGGTAGTGTGTAGCCGCCCTTACAGGCTACCTGAACACAAGAAAAAAGTGGTTCGGGAAGAACTCGAGGCCATGCTCGAAATGGGCATTGTCGAGGAGTCCCACAGTGACTGGAGCAGCCTGGTGGTCTTGGTACCCAAGGCCGATGGGTCGGTCCAGTTCTGTGTAGACTATAGAAAAGTCAACACGGTGTCTAAATTTGACGCGTACCCAATGCCTCGTATTGATGAGTTGCTCGATCAACTAGGCACAGCTCGCTTTTACTCGACACTGGATTTGACAAAGGGTTATTGGCAGATTCCCTTGACTCCATTATCCCGAGAAAAAATGGCCTTTTCCACACCATTCGGCTTACACCAGTTTGTCACACTTCCTTTTGGGCTGTTTGGGGCGCCCGCTACATTTCAGCGGCTGATGGATAGGGTCCTCTGCCCCCATGCCACCTATGCGGCTGCATACCTCGATGACATCATTATTTATAGTAATGACTGGCCGCGGCACCTACAACATCTGAGGGCTGTCCTTAGGTCGCTGAGGCGAGCGGGTCTCACAGCCAACCCAAAGAAGTGTGCGATTGAGTGGGTGGAAGTACGGTATCAGGGCTTCCACTTGGGCAATGGGCAGGTGCGTCCCCAAATTAAGAAGAGAGCAGCAATTGCGGCCTGCCCGAGGCCCAAGACCAAAAAGGGGGTGAGACAGTTCCTGGGGCTGGCTGGCTATTATCGTAGGTTTATACCTAATTATTCAGACGTCACCAGCCCGCTGACTGATCTGACTAAAAAGGGGGCACCAGATCCGGTCCAGTGGACGGAGCAATGCCAGCGGGCTTTTTCTGAGGTAAAGGCTGCACTGTGTGGGGGGCCACTTTTACACTCCCCTGACTTTTCTCTCCTCTTTATGTTACAGACGGATGCGTCGGACAGAGGGCTGGGGGCTGTTTTGTCCCAGGAGGTGGAGGGGGAGGACCGCCCCATGCTGTATATCAGTAGAAAGCTGTCAGTGTGTGAGGGGCGCTACAGCACTATTGAGAAGGAGTGCCTAGCAATCAAGTGGGTGGTCCTCGCCCTCCGTTACTACCTGCTGGGATGCCCTTTCACCCTCTGTTCGAACCACGCGCCCCTCCAGTGGCTCCACCGCATGAAGGATGCCAACGCGTGGATCACCCGTTGGTATCTGGCGCTCCAACCCTTTTACTTCAAGGTGATCCACAGGCCGGGGGCTCAGATGGTCATGGCGGACTTCCTGTCCCGTCAAGGGGGGGGGGTGGAGTCGGCTGCAGGCTGGACGGCCACCCGGCCTGAGTCGGGTGGTGGGGGTATGTGGCAGCGGGGGCATGGTCAAGCATCGGTCTGTGACCAGAGGGCAGAGTCAGGGAAGGTAAGTGGCAGAATCACTGCACCTGATGTTAATTAATGTGTTTGTGTGTCTTCCCCAGTGACTGCGCCCTATTTAAGGAGAGAGCGAGAGCAGAGGAGAGCTCTCTCCCGATCCAGACACCAGATGTGTGTGCGTGCACGAGTGTCTGTATGTTAGTCTGAAAAGACCACTGAAAAGTGTATAAAATAAAAAAGGATTTCAAACTTAGTTCTGTCCTGCCGTCTTCTGTGCTCCGCCCACTCTTACGAACTGCCACAATGACCTCTTGCTAGTTGACCTAATGAGTTGCAATTTGGTCCTCCAGCTGTTCCTTTTTTGTACCTTTAACTTTTCCAGCCTCTTATTTCCCCTGTCCCAACTTTTTTGAGATGTGTTGCTGTCATGAAATTTCAAATGAGCCTATATTTGGCATGAAATTTCAAAATGTCTCACTTTGGACATTTGATATGTTGTCTATGTTCTACTGTGAATACAATATCAGTTTTTGAGATTTGTAAATTATTGCATTCCATTTTTATTTACAATTTGTACTTTGTCCCAACTTTTTTGGAATCGGGGTTGTATTTTAATATGTTACATGTTGTTGTTGTTGTTATTATTATTATTATTATTATTATTATTATTATTATTATTATTATGACCATATGGAGACACAACTACTGTGAAATAATTCCTGGCCGACATCCTGTCTCTCAAATTTTACTTCACTCATTTACAGAAGCCTGGAGATTCAATAACTGGTTTTAGCAAAAACAAGTTATCAATTGCTTTTACTCCCATTTGTCCATTCCTTTTTGTACATAATATACATCCATAACATACACATATTAGCATCATATCCATAGAATTTCCTAATGCTCATCCAGGTCCTATTGCCCCACCCCCTTTTTTTTTTAAAGCAAGGTCTTTCTATACTAGAATCATGTTTTTATTAAAAAAAAAATGTTCCAGCAAGTTTGCATGATCAGGAATACTTGGAGTTTACCGTTGTAGTATGTCCCTGGTGTGGATGAAAAACTGAAGTGCAGCAGGTGGGAGAAGATGTTCACACAACTTTATTTCCGTATTTTGGGGAGAGATTCTCACACATCCCTCCTTCTCTACCTTCCATCCTCACTGCAAAACACACAGACACAATGTTAATTGACAGCAGGTGTACTGACTTTGCCACTCACCTTCCCTGGCCCAGCCCTCCATTCACAAACCAATGCCTGGCCATGCCCCCGCTGCCACATATCCCCACTGCCCAACTCAGGCCGGGGAGCCGTCCGGCCTGCAGCAGACTCCCCCCAACAGGATAGGACGTCCGCCACCACCATCTGCACCCCCGGCCTGGGGACCACCTTGAATTTATATGGCTGGAGGGTGAGATACCAAAGGGTGATCTGCGTATTGTCACCCTTCATGCGGTGGAGCCACTAGAGGGGTGCGTGGTCTGAACAGAGGGTGAAAGGGTGCCCCAGCAGGTAGTATCGGAGGGTGAGGACCACCCACTTGATGGCCAGGCACTCCTTCTCAATGGTGCTGTACTTTCTTTCATGCATCGAAAGCTTGCAACTGATGTACAGCACCAGACATTCCTCACCCTCCACCTTCTGGAACAGAATGGACCCCAGTCCTCTGTCCAATGCGTCCATCCCTAAAATAAAAGGGAGAGAGAAGTAAAGGGAGTGTATAAATGGCCCCCCACAAAGTCCAGCTTTCACCTTGGTGAAGGCCTGTTGGCACTGCTCCATCCACTGGACCAGATCTGGTGCTCCCTTTTTAGGGAGATAAGTCAGCAGGCTGGTGACATCTATTTGGTATTAGGTATGAATTCAATTAGGTATGAACCAACAATAGTAGCCAGCCAGCCCCAGGAACTGTCTCACCCCCTTTTTGGTCTTGGGTCTCAGGCAGGCCGCAATCGCTGCTGTCTTGTCAATTTGGGGATGCACCTGCCCATGACCCAAGTGGAAACCCAGATACTGTACTTCCACCCAACCAATTGCACACTTTTTCAGGTTAGCTGTGAGACCTGCATGCCTCAGCAACTGTAGGACAACCCTAAGTTGTTATGGGTGCTGAGGCCAATCATTGCTATATACATCAGTCAACTGAAAAGTGTAAAGGCCCAAAGGCCATATAACATCAGCCCCCCCAGAGTTTCTGCTGCACTGCGGCCAAAAATGCCTCAACTACCTCCAGGCATTCTACTCCTTCTGCTTCCACCAACAGGCTATTCCCAAGATCTGGCATAGGGCAACCATCATCGCACTGCCAAAACCAAACAAGCCCCTGGACAATCCAAATAGCTATTGTCCCATCTCTCTTTTCTGTGTCCCATTCAAGCTCATGGAATGACTCCTTCTCACCCAGCTGGAACCAATCATAGATCCTCAGCTACCTGACCAACAAGCTGGCTTCTGCCAGGGATGCAGTACAGAACACCAGATTGTCAACTTCACAGAAGAGATTGAAGCTGGCTTTGAAAAGGGCCACAAGGTAGGTGTCATCCTCATGGACCTTACTGCAGGCTATGACACTGTGTGGTACCAGGGCCTGATCCTGAAACTCCTCAGAGCTGTTCCCAATTTCCATCTGGCGAGGTTCATTGTGAACACCCTGGCCAACCACAGCTTTGTCCTGAAGACAAGCAATGGGCAGTTCAGTTGCCCATGTGGTTCAGAAATGGAGTTCCCCAAGGCTCAGTACTGGCTCCTATGCTCTTCAACCTGTCTATCAGTGACCTACCAACCACAACCTCTAAATAGTTTGTCTATGCTGATGAGCTTGCCCTCCTCCACTCAGATAGAAGCTGGCCAAAAGTACATGACATCAGACATAGGACTCCTGGCAACATACCTCAAGACCTGGAGATTGAAACTGAGTGTGATGAAAACTACCACAACCGCCTTCCACCTTAACACCAGGGAGGCTAATTATCAGCTCACTGTGAACCTCAGTGGGACACCACTACCCTACAACCCTTCTCCAATGTATCTCGGGGTAAAGCTGGACTGGCAGATGACCTACAACCAACATGTTGAGTCTCTGTGTGTCATCTAGGAACAATCTCCTCCATTGGCTGGCAGGCTCATCCTGGGGAGCCAACACCTCCACACTCTGGACTGGTGCTCTTGCCCTTGTCTTCAGTACCACAGAATATGCAGCCCCAGCTTGGTGCCAAAGTGTTCATACAAAGAAGCTTGACACAACTCTCAATGACACCCTGAGAATTGTCTCCAGCTGTCTGCATCCCACCCCCATAGAACTTTTACCAGTCCTTGTCGGTGTTGCTCCTGCTTCAGATTACAGAGAACATCACACTTTCAAACTAGTGGACAAGGTCCAGCAAGACCCCAACCATCTTCTACACAACACTGTCCAGAATAATGAACTGGGCCAACAACGTCTGCCATCCTGTTACCCCTTCTCCCAGCATGCAGCAACCTTGTGTGAAGCAAATCACAACACTCTGAGCACATGGAAAACCAGCTGGCAAAAGACCCCCAGACCCACCCAGTTCACAGTTCCTCTGAACACAAAGCTACCACCAGGTGGAGACCTCCCTCACAGGGCATGGGTGACATTCAACCAACTGCGCATGGGTGTTGGCCAGTTCAGCTCCTGCATGCACTGCTGGGGTCTGTGCCCATCACCAGCCTGCGAATGTGGATTACCTTCCCAGACTGCAGAGCATGTTATCAATGAGTGCCCCACCTTCTGCCAACCAGAGCACACCAAGCCAAACCTAACACATCCTGATCAATCTACAATTAGATGGCTGTAGAGCCTGAATGAGACTGTTTAGCTGCCTCATATGCAAGAAGATTGCTATATTGCTTTATTATTATATATTGCTAATATTATATATTGCTGCTGCATAGGTGGTGTGGGGACAGAGGATCTTGTACATGAGCTGCTGGAATGTGGCAGGAGCCCCAAATAACCCAAAAGGAAGCATGACAAATTGGTGTAAACCGAATGGTGTGGAAAAGGCCGTTTTCTCTCAGGATAGAGGAGTCAAGGGGATCTGCCAATATCCCTTTATCAAATTCAGTGCCACATAAAAGTGAACAGTGCCTAACTGATCGAGCAACTCATCAATGCAAGGCATTGGGTATGCATCAAATTTAGACACTGCACTGACTTTTCTATAGTCCACCCAGAACTGAACTGACCCATCAGTCTTCGGAACCAAGAACACCAGACTGCTCCAATCACTGTGGGATGCCTCGATTATGCCCATGTCATGCATGACCTTGAGTTCGTCCTGAACCACCTTTTTCTTGTGTTTGAGTAAGCGGTAGGGGTGGCTATGCTCCACCACCACTGGGGGCATTTCAATGTGGTGTTCTATAAGGTGGGTGTGGCCAGATAGGGGTGAGAACAAAATAGAATGTGGATGGACACTAATGGATAATCGTGAAAATCCCCGTGCGCACACAGAACCTTCACCACTTGTGCTCTCCCCAATGCCTCACCTTGCACCAGGCTTTGGTGGACTGAGGTCTGATTACAGCCAGAATCCACCAACGCATGATATGTATCCCCTTGAATGTTCACCGGTATATGATACACTTTGGCCTGATAGAAAGCGGTCTCTGGCACATTGGGATCTGGACCAGAGCTTCCACCTCCATCATGGAGCACTGACCCTGGAGATGCCCGGGCTCCCTGCAGTGCCAGCATACTTGCCCAGGCTTCACCTCTGCACCAGCATTATGGGAGTCACTTACCTGGGGGAATAAGACACAGATATAGAAGGGGAAGATGGGAGGACACCATGGGTGCGGCAGGCTGACTGGGGGGGAGCTGACCCCTGCCTCTGTAGTGGGGGAATGGGGTGGGGACAGGAGGAGGAGAGAGAAAAAGAGAAGAGGTGGCATGTCCACCTGCCACCAGAACCACCACCTCTGCCAACTTGATCAAGTCACTAGATCAAGCCTGACTTGATCTAGCGACACTGGGTGGTGGCACTGGACCCACTCTGCTGTTCCTTCTGGAAGCTGCATGATGATCTGCTCTAGTGTCACCAGGCCAATGATCCCTTCAGCGTCACGGTCGTCCGCCCTCAGCTACCACCAGCATCCCGGAGCTGTTGGCTGAATGCAAATGGCCAGCCGACCTCCTCCAATGTCAGGGTCCAGAAGTGCTGCCAATGTTGTTCTGGAGAGTGACTGACACACTGCAGGATGGCTCACTTCAGGTTTGCATAGATGAGCTGCCTGTCAACGGAGAGCTGCTGCACAGCGAGCTGTACCTCTCCAGTCAGTAGCGGTAATAGGCACGCCACGCGCTGCTCGACAGGCCACCCCCATGATTCAGCTGCTTGCTTGAAGAGCACTATAAAGGCTTTCAGATCATCGTGCGGCCCTATCTTGGTGAGGGTGATGTGGGGAGGGTCTGCTGAGGTGGCGGTCAAGGACCCCACCAAAGCAAGCAGGTGCCAGAATGCCTGGTGATCTTCCTGCTGGGCCAGCAGCAAGGCTTTGAAGCATTGTTCCTGCTCCTTTTGGAGGGCAATCAGCACTTGGTGCTGGTTCTGTTGAGTGGTAGCGAGGGCATGAATCAGGTCCTTAAATGGGGAGGACTCCATGCGTGGTTCCCTTCAGTGTCCCGGCTTTTGGCACCACTGTGGTATGTCCTTGATGTGGGTGGAATACTGAAGCACAGCAGATGGGAGATGATGTTCACACACAACTTTATTTCTGTATTTTTGTTGCTTTTCAGCTTCTAAGCTCATTCACTTGCTCACACACACACACACACACACACACACGTGCTATGGTCGTACAAGATCCTCTCTTGTCGCTTTCTCCCTCCTTCTCTACCTTCCATCCTCACTGCAAAACACACAGACACAACGTTAATTGACAGCAGGTGTACTGACTTTGCCATTCGCCTTCACTGACCCCAACCTCCCTTCACAAACCGATGCTTGACTACACCCCCATTGCCACAACCATATAAAGCAAAAGTGCTACCCTTCTTCAAGATTCAAGATGCTTATTTGTCATAGACACAATAACAGACACAGCAGTTTATTATTGGGTAATGAAATTCTTATTTTGCAACTACCAGACCAAACTATGCTTACTTATATAAAAAGAAATATATATAAAATATCTCATCTCATCTCATCTCATCTCATTATCTCTAGCCACTTTATCCTTCTACAGGGTCGCAGGCAAGCTGGAGCCTATCCCAGCTGACTACGGGCGAAAGGCGGGGTACACCCTGGACAAGTCGCCAGGTCATCACAGGGCTGACACATAGACACAGACAACCATTCACACTCACATTCACACCTACGGTCAATTTAGAGTCACCAGTTAACCTAACCTGCATGTCTTTGGACTGTGGGGGAAACCGGAGCACCCGGAGGAAGCCCACGCGGACACGGGGAGAACATGCAAACTCCACACAGAAAGGCCCTCGCCGGCCCCGGGGCTCGAACCCAGGACCTTCTTGCTGTGAGGCGACAGCGCTAACCACTACACCACCGTGCCGCCCCCTATATAAAATATGAAATATAAAATATAAAGTGCATATGAAATGTAAAATATAAAAGTAGAATGAAAATAAATGAAAATAAACATAATTTAAAAAAGAATGCAAACATAGAGGTAGAAATACTGTGCAATGTGCAGTGTGTTGTGCAAAATTGCAAATATAGAGGTAGATGGTGATTATAATCCGTGGTTCTAAAGCCTGATGGCCTGGGGGTAAAAACTGTTTGTCAGTCTAGTAGTCCTTGCTTTCACACTCCTGTAGCGTCTGCCAGATGGTAGGAGTGTGAATAATCTGTGTTGTGGGTGTGTTTGGTCCCTGATGATGCTCTGTGCCCTTTTTGTGACCCGGGTGTTGTAAATGTCCTGTAGTGGGGGGAGGACAGCTCCACAGATGAACTGTGCCATTTTAATGACATGCTGGAGAGCCTTTCTGTCCTGAGTTGTGCAGTGATGGAATTTGTCAGGACACTCTCCACTGTGCACCTGTAGAAGTTGCTGAGGAGTTTGGTGAACAGTCCAAATTCAGCTTCCTCAGCTTTCCTCAGCTTCCTCAGGAAGAAGAGTCTCTGTTGAACCTTCTTGATGGTCTGCTGTGTGTTGTGTGTCCAGGTGAGATCCACACTGATGTGAGTTCCGAGGAATTTACATGTTTTCACCCTCTCCACCTGTGTCCCATCGATGTGCAGCGAGGCGTGCTGGTCTCTCCTCCTCTTCCTCGGGTCAATAATCATCTCCTTGGTCTTCTCAGCATTCAAGGAGAGGTTATTTTCCTGGCACCTGCAGACCAGCCGAGCCACCTCCTCCCTGTAGGCTCTCTCATCTCCACTGGTGATCTGCCCAATGACAGTGGTGTCGTCAGCAAACTTGATGTTGGAAGTGTTACTCTGGGAGGGGGTGCAGTCATAGGTGAAGAGGGTGTACAGGAATGGACTGAGCACACAGCCTTGGGGGGTCCCTGTGCTCACTATCTTGGTGCTGGATGTTCTAGTGCCGACTCTGACAGCCTGGGGTCTGTTTGTGAGAAAGTCCAGGACCCAGCAGCAGAGGGAGGATGTCAGTCCAAGGGTGGAGAGCTTCTCAGTCAGTCTGCTGGGGATGACAGTGTTGAAGGCTGAACTGTAGTCCACAAACAGCATTTGAACATACAGTGGTGCCTGAAAGTTTGTGAACCCTTTAGAATTTTCTATATTTCTGGATAAATATGATCTAAAACATCATCAGATTTTCACACAAGTCCTAAAAATAGATAAAGAGAACCCAGTTAAACAAATGAGACAAAAATATGATACTTGGTCATTTAATTATTGAGGAAAATGATCCAATATTACATATCTGTGAGTGGCAAAAGTATGTGAACCTCTAGGATTAGCAGTTAATTTGAAGGTGAAATTAGAGTCAGGTGTTTTCAATCAATGGGATGACAATCAGGTGTAAGTGGGCACCCTGTTTTATTTAAAGAACAGGGATCTATCAAAGTCTGATCTTCACAGCACATGTTTGTGGAAGTGTATCATAGCACGAACAAAGGAGATTTCTGAGGACCTCAGAAAAGGCATTGCTGTTGCTCGTCAGGCTGGAAAAGGTTACAGAACCATCTCTAAAGAGTTTGGACTCGACCAATCCACAGTCAGACAGATTGTGTACAAATGGAGGAAATTCAAGACCATTGTTACCCTCCCCAGGAGTGGTTGACCAACAAAGATCACTCCAAGAGCAAGGCGTGTAATAGTCAGCGAGGTCACAAAGGACCCCAGAGTAACTTCTAAGGAACTAATGGCCTCTCTCACACTGGCTAATGTTAATGTTCATGAGTCCACCATCAGGAGAACACTGAACAACAATGGTGTGCATGGCAGGGTTGCAAGGAGAAAGACACTCTCTCCAAAAAGAACATTGCTGTTCATCTGCAGTTTCCAAAAGATCACGTGGACAAGCCAGAAGGCTATTAGAAAAATGTTTTGTGGATGGATGAGACCAAAATAGAACTTTTTGGTTTAAATGAGAAGTGTTGTGTTTGGAGAAAGGAAAACACTGCATTCCAATAAGAACCTTATCCCGTCTGTGAAACATGATGGTGGTAGTATCATGGTTTGGCCCTGTTTTGCTGCATCTGGGCCAGGACGGCTTGCCATCATTGATGGAACAATGAATTCTGAATTATACCAGCGAATTCTGAAGGACAATGTCAGGACATCTGTCCATGAACTGAATCTCAAGAGAAGGTGGGTCATGTAGCAAGACAACGACCCTAAGCACACAAGTCGTTCTACCAAAGAATGGTTAAAGAAGAATAAAGTTAATGTTTTGGAGTGGCCAAGTCAAAGTCCTGACCTTAATCCAATCAAAATGTTGTGGAAGGACCTGAAGCGAGCAGTTCATGTGAGGAAACCCACCAATGTCCCAGAGTTGAACCTCTTCTGTACGGAGAAATGGGCAAAAATTCCTCCAAGCTGATGTGCAGGACTGATCAACAGTTACCAGAAATGTTTAGTTGCAGTTATTGCTGCACAAGGGGGTCACACCAGATACTGAAAGCAAAGGATCACATACTTTTGCCACTCACAGATATGTAATATTGGATCATTTTCCTCAATAAATAAATGACCAAGTATAATATTTTTGTCTCATTTGTTTAACTGTGCTCTCTTTATCTACTTTTAGGACTTGTGTGAAAATCAGGTGATGTTTTAGGTCATATTTATGCAGAAATATAGAAAATTCTAACGGGTTCACAAACTTTCAAGCACCACTGTAGGTGTCCCTGTGTTCCAGGTGTGACGGGGCTGTGTGGATGGCTGCATTGACGGCATCATCAGTTGAACGGTTCTGACGATATGCAAATTGAAGGGGGTCTATTGTGTCTGGGATGTCCTTTTTGATGTGTGACATGACTATCCTCTCAAAACACTTCATTACAACTGAAGTGAGTGCAATTGGGCGATAGTCATTCAGGCATGTTATATTGTTTTTCTTTGGGAGGGGCACTATGGTGGTGGTCTTGAAGCATGTGGGCACAGAAGACATGGAGAGGGACAGGTTGAAAATATCTGTGAAGACCTCTGCTAACTGTGTGGAGCAGGCCCTCAAAGCACGGCCAGGGATGTTGTCAGGGCCGGCTGCCTTTCGGGGGTTAGTCCTCCTGAAGACCTTGCTTACCTCGGTTATGGTCACAGTGGGTGAAGAGCTCCGTGCTGCCTCTGCTGGTAGAATCCCTCTACGTTGGTTGGTTTTGAGGGTGTTGAAGTGAACATAGAACTCGTTCAGCTCATTTGGTGATGTGTTGTGGTTGGCTGTTAGATTAGATCTCTTACATCTAAAGCGCTAATGGTTAATGAACTCATTACTGATCAGGAGTTTAATGTACTTTGTTTAACTGAAACATGGATTAAGCCAAATGAATATATAGCATTAAATGAAGCGAGTCCTCCTGGATACAGTTATATACACCAGCCTCGTCTAACTGGCAGAGGAGGAGGCGTTGCAGTTATTTATAACAATTATCTAGGTATAACACAAAAACCTGGTTATAAATTTAATACATTTGAAGTTCTTCATACTCATATAATGTATGTAGCCTCGAAAAATAAGTCTACCCAGTTAATTCCATTGCTTATTATTTACAGGCCCCCGGGGCCATATTCTGAGTTTCTTTCTGAATTTGCAGATTTTCTCTCAGATCTGGTTATTTCCTTAGACAAAGTTTTAGTTGTTGGAGATTTTAATATTCACTTCGATAACCCAGAAGACCCTTTAAAAACAGCGTTTGTGTCCATCTTAGATTCAGTCGGGATTAAGCAGAATGTCATAGGACCGACCCATAATGGTGGTCACACCCTTGATCTAATACTAACATTCAGATTAAATGTAGACAATATAGTCATACTTCCACAGTCTGAAGTTATCTCAGATCATTATCTCATCTCATTCAAACTATATCTGAGTAATAATATATGCACCTCACCACGCTACTGTATTAAAGGATATGGGACATGAAACATAAATGCACGCTATATCAGTTTCTTTCCATTAAAAATATGAATTAATTGCATCAACAAATACAAAATCATCAATTAAATTCAGCAAAATCGTTATATTCGTGATGATTATATGGCATTTCTGCTCGACTTCCGATATGCATTTTCTACAACCGGAAGAGCCGCTGTCACGTGATCATACGTCACAAAAACTTTCGGGCACAGCACAAGTGGGTAGATGAATGGAGAAGTGGATGACAAGAAAATTGTTTTTATCGTCTTTAACGTACATTGAACATCATCGTGTATTGTGCTGCTTATGGTTGCAATAATTCCAATGGGAAATGCCCTGGAGTAAGTTTTTTTTTTGCATTCCCCAAGGACCCGAAGCTGAGGAAAGTGTGGGCTCTCCTGCGCATGCGCAGTAGTGATGTGTCGGTCGCGAACGATCCGGTTCAAAGAGCCGGCTCTTTGAAGTGAACGACGGGAGCCGGCTCTTCGGTGGGAGCCGAGTTGGGGAGCCGAATTAGTTTTTTGTCCTTAGGTGCCTCAGAGAGAGAGAGAGAGAGAGAGAGACTTTCACAAAAAAAGTTGCTGTCCGATTGCGTCTTTGTGTTGTCTATTACCATTCAAAGGAAAAAAAGTAGCATGGTGTACGCCTGCTTTTTTTGGTTGGGGGGGGTTTGATGTCATTCACAGCTGCGAAAATATGAAAATTGGTGTAATGCTTAAAGCTGTGGAGCGCAGGGGAGAGGAGTCTAATATTTTATTTAATAAAATATTTTGTTGCACTGTGTTTGTTAAAATAATTTCCAACTTTTCCAACTTTAGTTTCTTAGGCCTGATTTATACTTCATAATTTATTTTGTGGCATTTTGTTCAAGGTCGAGTGTGAAATAAAGCCATAAAGGATAAACAGTTGATGTCTTCTGTGTATTTTATATTGGTAATATAACACAGTTTTGCATTATGTTTGTGAGAAAATAATTTATTAATTGGTAAGTAAGTTTTATTTCTATAGCTAGAACATTGTTACACTGCTATACTTTACAAAGCTTTACAATGGCTACAAAAACTCATCTCATCTCATTATCTCTAGCCGCTTTATCCTTCTACAGGGTCGCAGGCAAGCTGGAGCCTATCCCAGCTGACTACGGGCGAAAGGCGGGGTACACCCTGGACAAGTCGCCAGGTCATCACAGGGCTGACACATAGACACAGACAACCATTCACACTCACATTCACACCTACGGTCAATTTAGAGTCACCAGTTAACCTAACCTGCATGTCTTTGGACTGTGGGGGAAACCGGAGCACCTGGAGGAAACCCACGCGGACACGGGGAGAACATGCAAACTCCACACAGAAAGGCCCTCGCCGGCCCCGGGGCTCGAACCCAGGACCTTCTTGCTGTGAGGCGACAGCGCTAACCACTACACCACCGTGCCGCCCGGCTACAAAAACTCATTCATTCATTCATTATCTCTAGCCGCTTTATCCTTCTACAGGGTCGCAGGCAAGCTGGAGCCTATCCCAGCTGACTACGGGCGAAAGGCGGGGTACACCCTGGACAAGTTGCCAGGTCATCACAGGGCTGACACATAGACACAGACAACCATTCACACTCACATTCACACCTACGGTCAATTTAGAGTCACCAGTTAACCTAACCTGCATGTCTTTGGACTGTGGGGGAAACCGGAGCACCCGGAGGAAACCCACGCGGACACGGGGAGAACATGCAAACTCCACACAGAAAGGCCCTCGCCGGCCCTGGGGCTCGAACCCAGGACCTTCTTGCTGTGAGGCGACAGCGCTAACCACTACACCACCGTGCCGCCTGGCTACAAAAACTAAAAAATAAAATGGAAAACATCCTATTGATAAAATATAAATAATAATGTAATTAATTAACTAGTTAATTGCAGCAATTGAATCAAAAATAAAATCTCAGGAGCCGTTTGGGAGCCGAAAGAGCCGGCTCCTTATAGTAAGAAGAGCCAAATGAGCCGGCTCCCGAAAAAGAGCCGAAATTCCCATCACTAATGCGCAGTAGGCTTCGTGCATGCACAGTAGGCTTAGTAGGACAAATCCAAGCGGTAGGATAACTTTACAGAACACCTGTTGAAAAAACTTTGCACCTACTGTTTCCCACAAACTGTGTTCGGACCATTTCACTGAGGATTCTTTCAACATTAATACTCAGGTACTGAGCGATATTAATTGCCAAGCCAAATTTAAGAGGCTACTTAAAGATGGAGCCGTTCCCAACGTCCCAATTCAGGAACAAGACGGCGGAGTGAAACCCGAAGTGCTACGGCCACCATGAGGTGCATTCGCTAAGCGACTGAAAGCCGAGATAAGGATTAGTATTATAATTTTGGGTGTATCAATTATTGATTATCATAATCCTGACTTGTTTCACCATTTTGAATGTTTTCATCTCGGACTCTGGAAGCATTGTATCTCAATCAATCTCGAAAAATATCAGCAAAAAAAAACTAGCTTGCAACGGACTTTAGCTAGATCTATGATGAACTTTCAATGTATGATACAAAAATAATACTTCTTTCAACAGATCATTAGCCTTTGAGCAGAATTGTTTTTAACTTACCAGGATGTGTTATCGAGCCGACCACCTTCAGTTTCATGGGGATTGAATGAACTCTCACTCTCAGAATCATCTGACCCGTCAGAGTAAAGACAAGATCCATGTTCATGTGAATTTCCAGCTATCGGTTCGAATTGATAGGGTCTAACTTCACATCTCTGTGAAACATCGGGAATATCACTGTCGATGGTGTCCATTTCGGTAACCTGTTTACATTAGATTCCCAAGCGCTGGCTCCTTGGAAAGTTTTTGTTACGTCACGGGTCATGTGACCACCTAGCTCATTAACGAATCCTTGTTTTACGCTGATGTATAAAAAAAACTTGAATAATGTGATGATTTTCACATTTTTTACGCCCTGCAGTGATTTAGATGGCATTTCTTATGTCCTTTATACGTAATTATGCCCAGAAAAAAATCCATGTCCCATATCCTTTAAACATACTTTCACGTCAACTACTACACAGAGCTTTATAAATGATCTCCCAGAGTTGTCAACTTTGATTGGATCACTGTCAGCCCCTGCAGAACTTGATCAGGCAACTGAATGCTTAGAGTCAACATTCCGCCATACATGTAGCTCCTCTAAAAAGGAAAATGGTCAGAGACAAAAAATTAGCACCCTGGTATAATGATGACACTCGCACATTAAAACAGACTACTCGAAAATTGGAACGTAAATGGCGTCAAACAAAATTGGTAGTGTTCAAATTAGCTTGGAAGGAGAGCTTCCTGAAGTATAGAAAAGCTCTTCGTGCTGCGAGATCAACATATTTCTCCTCCCTAATAGAAGATAACAAAAATAATCCTAAATTCCTATTTAATACTGTAGCAAAATTAACCAGGAATAAGTCCACTATCAACACATGCACACCTGCAGTATGTAGTAGCAACGACTTCATGAATTTTTTTAATGTCAAAATTGAGAATGTCCGACAAAAAATTCAAACTACTAATTTAAGGTCAGACAATGAAAGTGACCTTGTAGTTAACTATATAACTGTATCAGATCATCAGTTAGAATGTTTTACTCCCCTTAAAGAAACTGAATTACTTTCATTAATCTCTACATCAAAAGTCTCAACTTGCGTACTAGATCCCTTACCTACACATCTATTCAAACAGATAATGCCTGGAGTAATTGAACCACTTCTAAAAATAATAAATTCTTCTCTTACGATTGGCTATGTGCCCAAATCCTTTAAACTAGCAGTTATCAAACCCCTGATTAAAAAACCTGACCTTGATCCCTGTCAGCTGTCCAATTATCGGCCAATATCAAACCTCCCCTTTATCTCCAAGATCCTTGAAAAAGCTGTGGCACAGCAGTTATGCTCATATTTACATAGGAATAACATCCATGAAATGTATCAGTCAGGATTTAGACCTCATCATAGCACAGAGACAGCACTGGTTAAAGTAGTAAATGACCTACTGTTGGCATCTGATCAGGGCTGTGTCTCACTACTTGTGTTGCTTGACCTTAGTGCAGCATTTGATACCATTGATCATTCCATTCTTCTGGATAGACTAGAAAATGTTGTGGGAGTTAAGGGAACTGCCCTCTCCTGGCTCAGGTCTTATCTAACTGATCGTTATCAGTATGTTGATATAAATGGTGATATTTCTAGATGTACTGAGGTAAAGTTTGGTGTTCCACAAGGTTCTGTCTTGGGTCCACTGCTTTTTTCTCTTTATATGTTACCTCTGGGTGATATTATTCATAAACATTGTATTAGTTTCCACTGTTATGCTGATGACACACAGTTGTATGTCTCTGCAAAACCTGATGAGAGACACCAGCTTAATAGAATTGAGGAATGTGTAAAGGACATTAGACACTGGATGCTTATTAATTTCCTTCTGCTTAACTCTGACAAGACTGAAGTACTTGTACTAGGACCACATACAGCTAGAAGTAAGTTTTCTGAGTACACAGTGACTGTGGATGGCCTTTCTGTTTCTTCACGTGCAGCAGTAAAAGACCTCGGAGTGATTATTGACCCCAGTCTTTCATTCGAAACTCACATTGATAACATCACCCGGATAGCTTTCTTTCATCTCAGAAATATTGCACAGATAAGAAATTTAATGTCATTGCGTGACGCAGAAAAACTAGTCCATGCTTTCGTTACCTCCAGGTTGGATTACTGTAATGCCTTACTGTCTGGATGTTCCAATAAGTGCATAAATAAGCTCCAGTTAGTTCAAAATGCAGCAGCAAGAGTCCTTACTAGAACTAGAAAATATGACCACATCACGCCTGTCTTATCCACACTGCATTGGCTCCCAATCAAATTTCGTATTGATTATAAAATACTACTATTGACCTTTAAATCACTAAATGGTCTCGCACCACAGTACCTGAGTGAACTTCTGCTCCTCTATGACCCGCCATGCCTACTTAGATCAAAAGGTGCAGGCTATCTGCTGGTACCTCGTATAGTGAAAGCTACATCAGGGGGCAGAGCCTTTTCTTACAAAGCCCCACAGTTATGGAACAGCCTTCCAAGTAATGTTCAGGAATCAGACACAGTCTCAGCATTTAAGTCTAGGCTGAAAACATATCTGTTTAGTCAAGCCTTTTGTTAATGGTGTTTATGAGGTAAAGGTGTATATCTGGAGGGTCCTCAGACATAGAGTGTTTTGGTAAACTGGGATGTATGGATGCAGTCAGTCCCCACTCGCTTGCTCACTTGAGTTTGTTGACGGTGTAGTGGCTGGCTGCTTTATGTCCCAGGGCTCCCTCATGCCTGTGTTACCTTCTGGCTCTCTCCTTTTACTTATGCTGTCATAGTTAGTTGCCGGAGTCCCTGCTTGTACTTGGTGCAATATGTATACTGCTCCTACTTATTCAGGTGACATTGGGCATACCTAACAACCTGTGTTTTCTTTCCCTCCCCTCCCCCACCCCAAATCTGTCCCTCTGAGTTACATGGAGTCAACAGGAAATCTTTTGGTGGAGAGGGTGGAGACCTCGACTGGCTATCGTAGCCTGTAGGGAATCGGCCGAAAGACTTTCTGTCGCATGTCCCAGACCCGGTGAAATGTCACTGAATTGTCTTGGCCAGCCCTAAGGGTCCCATCTGCATCTCATCATTGCTGAGGAGTGTGCTCCCCTCACCCAATCAAGCATCCAGCCAGAGCAGGTCATGATATATTTTTTACCATAATAACATGCCATTGTTGTGTGTTATGCCTGATGTAAAGACACTCGTCTCTGCGAGCCTACCACACAGATTTAATACTTGTCATTTTTAGGGCATACCGAACAACCTGTGTTTTCTTTCTCTCTCCCCCCCTCCCCCAATCTGTCCCTCTGAGTTACATGTTGGTCCTGGGATTGAGATGCTGGCCTCTTCTGCCCCTCAGACCTGCTTGATCCATCCTGGTGCCCTGTGTCTGGTCGGAGTTTTATCGCACCGCTCCTGTGAAGGACGGCCCCATGAGGACAGTTGAGGGTTACACCTGGAGGATGCTCTGGACTCTTACAGTAATGCTTTTATGGCTGAGGACTACAGTTGTCTTGCTAACTTTAGGACTGCAGTTATCATGAACAGTTTTGCACTCAAGTTTCCATCAATGAAGAGTTATAACATCACCGAAACTGTCCTCATGTTAAAACTGTTAATATTATAGTCAGGCTGTCTGTTGTTGCCCAAATGAGGATGGGTTCCCTTTTGATTCTGGTTCCTCTCGAGGTTTCTTCCTCATGTCGTCTGAGGGAGTTTTTCCTTGCCACCGTCGCCACAGGCTTGCTCATTGGGGATAGATTAGCTCGTTTTAAGTTGTTCAAATTCTGTAAAGCTGCTTTGCGACAATGTTTATTGTTAAAAGCGCTATACAAATAAACTTGACTTGACTTGACTGGCTGTGACCCTGCTGTTCTTCTGCTGGAAATTGGTGATATGTTGCAGGCCCTGCCACATGCATCTGGAGTCTGAGGTGTTGTAATATCCTTCCAGGTTCAGTCTGTACTGCCTCTTGGTTTCCCTGATGGATCTGCGTAGGTCATATCTGGCCTTTTTATATCCACCTGCATCACCAGAGGCAAAAGCGGTGGAGCATGCATGTAGCATGGCGCGTACTTCACTGTTAATCCAAGGTTTTTGGTTTGGATATATTTTGCAGCGCTTGGTGGGGACAATGTCATTAATGCACGTGCTGATGTAGCTGGTGACCCCAGATGCATATTCCTCTAAATCCACAGAACAGTCTTTTCTCAAAGCAGCAGTCTTAAACACATCCCAGTTTGTAGAACTGAAGCAGTCCTGGAGCACCAGATCAGTCCCTTCATTCCAAACTTTAACGGTTTTATTCACTGGGGGGGCTTGTTTGAGAAGCGCCTTGTAGACTGGGTAGAGGAACACAGAGATGTGGTCAGACTGTCCAAAGTGGGGGTGGGGCACAGCCTTGTAGCCATTTCTCACATTGCAGTAGACATGGTCCAGGATGTTGTTGTCCCTTGTCGGAAAGCTCACATGATGGTGGTACTTCGGTAGCACAGTCCTGAGGTTGCAATGGTTAAAATCCCCAGCCACGACGAACACGGCATCTGGGTGTGTGGTCTCATGCTTGCCAATGATGTCATGTAGTAGTCCTAGCGCTGTAGTCCAGTCGGCCTCCGGCGGGATGTAAACAGCCAGCATAAACACAGCACTGAACTCCCTTGGTAGATAAAAGGGTCTGCACTTCACCATCAGCACTTCAATGTCCGCACAACAGTGTTTTTCAACCACCTGTACGTCCGTATACCATCTGTTGTTAACATAAACACACACATTGCCACCTTTGTTTTTACCGGAAGCAGATGTGCGGTCTCCGCGGTGCATGGAGTGGGTCTGTAGTTCAATGGCCAGGTCTGGCAGGCTTGCAGTAGTCCAGGTTTCAGTAAAAATCAGGGCATAACACTCTCTGATCTCATGTTGAGATGTTATCCTGGTTCTACACTGGCATCACAAAAATATCTGAGACAGGCAGCGATGACAATTTAATAGCTTTAGCACATTCTTTGTTGATGAGTAGCATCAAGTAAATCTTACAAAACCAAGACTTTCACCCCTAAGGGCCCCCCTCCTCTCTCTCTTTGTCTGAACCTCTGGTGGAGAGAACATTGTCGCTTTGATTGCTGTGTGGCTACAGGCTGTCCTCAGGCGAGCTGAGTATTTGAGCAAGAGCATACAGTAAATAATACCATCTAAAGAAAAGAGAGATGAAAATTAAATGACAATCTAATGACAATACCCAACTTTTTCATGGGTAGAAATGTCTGTAGAAATTAAGCAGATCCTCCAATCCAAAAAAGAGAACAGACAAAGGATAAGAAGTTTGTCCAGTTTAACACATTGCATTTTTTTTCCACTCCTTGCATAATTAGAATATCAGAAAAAGAAAAAAAACATCTCACAAAACTAGAGAAAGTACAGAGGGTAAGATCTATCTAGGGTCCATTTTTATGGCTAGACCTCTTATAATTTATTCCCTTATCATTGACCTGGCACGGTGCGGCACGGTGGTGTAGTGGTTAGCGCTGTCGCCTCACAGCAAGAAGGTCCTGGGTTCGAGCCCTGGGGCCGGCGAGGGCCTTTCTGTGTGGAGTTTGCATGTTCTCCCCGTGTCCGTGTGGGTTTCCTCCGGGTGCTCCGGTTTCCCCCACAGTCCAAAGACATGCAGGTTAGGTTAACTGGTGACTCTAAATTGACCGTAGGTGTGAATGTGAGTGTGAATGGTTGTCTGTGTCTATGTGTCAGCCCTGTGATGACCTGGCGACTTGTCCAGGGTGTACCCCGCCTTTCGCCCATAGTCAGCTGGGATAGGCTCCAGCTTGCCTGCGACCCTGTAGAAGGATACAGCGGCTAGAGATAATGAGATGAGATGAGATCATTGACCTCCAACTTTCTTAGCAGTCATGCACTTCTGCCATCCCCCCTTCTTTAATCTTCTCCCAAATGAGAGCTGACATGTATGAAATATGCATGCTCTTCATCAAACACACTGTTTCATTCAGAGTGCCCTCAGAACAGGGTGTTGGTCACATAATCTCCTTTGTAGAGAAGGAACGGGTAACTGTCACCGTATTTGGCTCCAGGCTAAGAAGCGTGTGTGTGTGGGGGGGGGGGGGGGGGAGAAGAGGTCTTAAGTCATGCAGAATGCATCAAAGGGCTGAACAAGGTCTTCAAAGGTAACATTCAAACTTTGACTGATTTCCCAGAGTGATTGTGTCATGTGATTGAGGCAGTCTGAAACAGTTATTTCTGCACTGATATTAATAAAGTACTAAAGGCTAAAATCAATTCTTGCTTTGCTTTGAGACACTGAATATACAGTGCACTCTATAGAAATGTATGGTTGAAAGAGGATAATACCATGCACTGCAGTATGAGGCACAAAATTGTGATATTGCTTGTTCTGGTAATATACCATAAGTTTTTTTTTTTCATAGTTCCACCTAAATTTGTAACTTTTTTGCTCAGAAGGAGGAACGATGCATTGAGCCCCCTTGACAGTAACATTTAGAAAGGGGTTCAATCTTAAAAAGAAAAAAAGTATTCTTTATGTGATACTTTTAACAGAAAATACATTAAGTCTGGTTCTAAAAGGTCTGAGGTCTGAGGCAATAGCATATGGTCACGCTTTTTAATGTTTGTGTTAAAGAATTTCTCAGATGGATGACTTGTATTCATTAAATAATTGATTTACTGGAAGGAGAGATGGAAGGATTAATTGATGGATGAGTGGATGGATACATGGGTGGATTAATTTAACGAATGATGTTTTAAAGATTTAATATTTTGTTTGGCTCACTGGGTGGATGGATGGATGAAGAGATTATCTGATGGATATATGGCTGGATGGGTGAATTGATGGGTAGATGGATGAAGGAATTAATTGATGGATGGGTGGACTGATTGAATGGATGAAGGCATGATCAAGGGGTAGGTGGGTGGATTGGTTTAATGGATGGATGGATCAAGGTCTAGAGGTGGGAATGTTAAAGGGTAGACCCTTTAACAAGATGGTGATCAATAAATCTGCCTACTGGTCCAGAATTATTATTCCTGTAACATGATCAGAGTTACTATTCCAAAAGAAACATGAACATATTTGGAAATCATAGATTTGTTCAAATATACATTTGGCCTGGCTTCACAATGGATGCGTATATGGCCTGAGCTCTTACTGTCCAAAGATGGTAGGAAATGAGGAAGGTAGGGAAGGGTTTCTGGTGGGTTTTGGTAGAATAAATGGGTAAACCTGATTTGGTTATTCTTTAAGTACAAAGAACCCTGCAAAAAAGGTGATCATTATCAGGAAATCAGCTGAGAATGCCCTGTCTACAAACATGGACACCTCAAACTACAATTCCCAAGTCTCACAGCACCCTCTGTCTCCCGATTATTGAACTCAGCTGACACTCTTTTCCCTAATCACTGCTCTCCCCGTTTAAGCCTCTCAGGATACTTCGCCACCATGGAATGTAGTGGAGGAAGCGAAACAGTCTGCACTTAATTCTCAGGGTTGCCTTCTAGGAGAACATCAGCAGATGCTAGCGGACCTCAACACACGGATGGTGAAACTAGCTTCTGTGATGTCGCAGGCCCTCCTAGCGCATCCCGAAGGTCCTCCTCACCCTGCGCTGCAAAATCCAGCTCCAGAAAGATTTGCTGACAACACAAATGCATGTAAGGGATGCATTCTCCTGTTTCACCATGCAAGGAGAGGAGCAAATGAAGTTTTATGAGCAGTTTCTCACCCAATTTAAGAGGGTCTTCAACCATGAAGCCAAGGAATTTGAGGTCGGAGAAAGCCTTCTCAATATTTCTCAAGGTTTCAGGAGCATGGCTGAATACGCCCTGGACTTCAGGACACTGGCAGCAGCCAGTGGGTGGAATGATCCAGCTCTGAAAGCTGTTTTTCATCAAGGCCTGCATCCAGAAATCCTCAGCGAGCTTGCCTGCAAAGATGAACAGTGTATGCTGGACTCACTCATTGACCTAGCCATTCATCATCTATTGACACACCGCCCCTCCATTCAGGGAAGTGTGCAACTGGTTCAGTCATCCGACAGCAGTTCACCCATGAAAGTGTCACATGCTTGACTGTCACAGTCTGAACATCTCAGGAGGAAACAGAAGGGTTTATGCTTTTACTGCGGGAGAGCCGAACACCAGCTCAGGCAGTGTACCATCCGCCCATCCTGTACAGCAGTCCCAGCATGGACTGTGAGTCCAACACAAACTTTTAATTTCAAATCATTTAAGGTTCTCTACTGTTAAATTTGGCAGACGCCACACATGTACTTTCTGCTTTTATGAACTCAGGAGCAGAAGGGAACTTTGTCAGCAACTCAGTTACACAGTGGTTTAACCTGCCAACCACTCTTCTCCAAAGCACACTCAGCATCCAAGCTATTGACGGAGGACCCATAGGAAAGGGTCATCACTAGGTGCACCACTCCCCTTCAAATGCAGGTGGGGGCATTGCATTCAGAATGCATCTCTGTCTATATCATCGCTACAGAAAACCATGACATTGTTCTCGGTTACCCTTGGCTACAACTTCATGACCCCTTTATCTCCTGGCAAAATAAAGAAATATGCCAGTGGTCACCAGCCTGCTTCCAAAGTTGCATAGCTCAACCATGAGTCAAAATTTCATCAACCTCAGTAGAAAGCCTTCAACCAAATTCCTTTGACAATGTCCCTGAGTGCTACCTGGACATCAAGGAAGAGTTTAGCTAAAGAAAAGCCTATGGGTTACCACCTCATCATCTGTATGACTGCATGATCAACTTGCTGCCAGATATGTCACCACCACGAGGCAGCATTTACCCACTCTCCCAGAAGGCACACGCAGCTATGGAGGAATATATTCAGGAGGCTCTCAAACAAGGCTACATCTGACCTTCCAGATCTCCAGGCTCAGTGGGATTCTTCTTTGTGGAGAAACAGGGTGGCAGTCTCCAGCCCTGCATTGACTAAAGAGGGCTTAATCAAGTCTCAATAAAGTATCCATACCATCTTCCACTGGTTTTGGCAGCTTTGGAACAACTCAGGTCTGTGACAATCTTTTCAGAGCTCAACTTATGCAACACATAATCTCATAAGAATCAAAAGAGGCAATGAGTGGAAGACCGCTTTCAGCACTACCGCCAGTCACTTTGAATACTGGGTAATGCCATATGGCCTTTCTTCAGTGCCTAGCATGTCCCAGTGTCTAATAAATGACATGCTATGGGACATGCTAAGCAAATACGCCATCGTGTATATTGATGATATCCGCATCTGCTCTTCAGATGAAGCAACCCACATGGATCATGTTCAAGCTGTTCTCACTCACCTGCTCAAGAACCACCTGTATGTCAAAGTGGAGAAATGTGAATTCCATCAGAGATGTATCTCTTTCTTAGGCTATGTCATCAGTGCTGAAGGGGTTAGCATGGACTCATCCAAGGTTTCAGTGGTCACATCCTGTCCCACTCCCAAGTCCATCAAGGCCTTCTAATATTTCCTGGGCTTCGCCAACTTCTATTGCCACTTCATTAGGGGCTTCAGCATGGTCGCCGCTCCCTTAACCACCTTGCTCAAGAAGGGTCCCAAGCAGCTCCAGTGGAACCCCACAACAGAAGAGACCTTTGAATGTTTGAAGCAAGCTTTCACCTTTGCTCCAATATTACAGCACCCCAACCCATCAAAACCTTTCATCCTTGAGGTTGATGCATCAGATACCGGGGTAGGTGCCATCTTGTCTCAACGCCTAGGGAAGAAACTGAGAACTCATCCTGTAGCCTTCTTTTCCAGGAAACTCACATCTGCTGAAAGGAATTATGACATGGGGAACAGAGTTGCTTGCCATAAAATTAGCCCTTGAAGAATGGCAACACTGGCTAGAGGGAGCTACTCATCCATTTATCATCCTCACGGACCATAAAAAACCTGGAATACCTCAGAAAAGCAAAGAGATTAAAACCCATGCCAGGTCAGGTGGGCCCTTTTTTCCCATGCATTTTGATTTCACCATATCTTTCTGCCTAGGCTCCAAGAACACAAAGGCTGATGCACTATCTCGAGTCTTTGCCATGCCTCATCAGGACACAGTCACACACTCCATTCCTCCTCAGCAGTGCTTTGGAGGAATGGAGTGCTTTGGAGTGCTTTCAGTCCATCACCTGGGACCTAGATAGGGAGATAAGAAACTCACAACCTCTGACCCTACCCCACAGCTTCTCACCGGGACTATTGTATGTACCAAAGCACCTCAGAGATAAACTCATCACCTGTGCTCATGCATCTCCCACCACCCTGGCAGCCAACTCACCCACCAGTTGTTAAAGAACAAATATTGGTGGGAGAGCATGATCACTGATATCAACCACTTCATCACTTCATGTGTGCCCAAGCCAAAGTTCCCAGAACTCCAACAGCAGGCAAACTCCATCCACTCCCTGTACCCCAGATACCCTGGTCCCATAGAGCCATCGACTTCATCACCGACCTCCCCCCTTCTCAGGGGAGCACCACCATAATGGTGATCATCAACTGCTTCTCAAAAGCTCTAAGACTCATCCCGTTACCTAGCATCCCCACAGCTTGTCAAACCACAGAACTACTATTTCAGCATGTCTTCAGATACTATGGCCTGCCTGAGGACATTGTCAGCAATCTAGGCCCTCAGTTCATCTCACAGTTCTGGACATGTTTCATGGAGAGACTGGGGGTATCTGCGAGTATCATGTCTGGATATCATCCGTAATCAAATGGCCAAGTGGAAAGAGCCAATCAAGAAATTGGCTGCTTCTTAAGGATTTTTTGCATGCATAACCAGGGGGACTGGGCACAATTACTCCCATGAGCCAAGTGTGCACAGAATTCCCTTAAACACTCTGAAACGCAGTTGACACCATTCCAGTGCATACTCAGCTACCAGCCACCTTTGTTCCCCTGGGATGACACGCCCAGCCAAGTACAATCAGTAGAGGATTGGTTTTCACACAGTCAGACAATATGGGAAGAGGTCCACCAACATCTTGAAACAGTCAATGCCCAATATAAGGAGTATGCAGATAAACATTGGGCAAACAATCCAGACTTTTCACCAGGTGACAGGGTATGGGACGCAATAAGGAACCTAAGGGAACCTAACACTTGTAGAAAGCTCCAGCCATGATACATTGGACCATTCAAGGTCCTTCATCGGATTAATGAGGTCTCGTAACATTTTTGGAAATTCCCCCTTACAGTAGGTTAGCACCCACATTTCACATCTCCAGTCTAAAACCTGCCATCCCAGGGCCCCTTGCTGAGAACACACCAGTTCAGGAGCACCCAGCTCTCGACATTGAGGGAGAACCTGTCTATCAGGTAAATATGATCCTCAACTCCAGACGAAGAGGAGGACAAACTGAGTACCTGGTAGACTGGGAGAGTTATGACCCTGAAGAACAGAGCTGGGTCACTGCCAAAGACATCCTAGACCCGCTGCTCATGCAAGAATTCCACACTCAACACCATGACAAACCAGCACCCAGAGGTAGGGGTCATCCCAAGAAGAATGTAGCTCCCAGAGGGAGCTACAACTCCCAAGTCTCACAGCGCCTTCTGTCTCCCAATTATTGAACTCAGCTGACACTCATTTCCCTAATCACCACTCTCCCCATTTCAGCCTCTCACACACACCACTTCAGTGTGAAGTATCATTCTGCTCATTTCAGTACATACCAAGCCTTGTTTCTCTGACTGCTCATTGTTCTCTGACTCTTTTCTTACCCTTTCTCAATTTTGCCCTTTATCTCATCTCTACCAAGTTGTTCGCCTGTCACCCGACCCTTGCTAGTCTTCGACCATGATTTCTGTCACTCATTTTGGCTTCATTTACAGTTTGCTTCTTGTTTTTTTTTTCTGCACATACATCCGTAAGTGCCTGCACTCTGACAATTATGTTGTGTTTGTGTCCCCCTGGCTGAGATATCAGTATCATGAGAACAACAGGGAGATTGTCAATCACTTCCATTCAGTGTATATTTATAATCTCTAAAGCGATCAGCTTCTGGTTGATGTTACCCATGGTGGTGGGGTTGCATTGCTAAAGGCTCTGAAGTAGCAGCATCAGCAGATTTTGTTCCAAGATTATCCATTTTCAAAATCACCTTCACAGACCTGAATGCTGCAGATGGTGCTTTCTGTGACTGGAATAACACCTTGACCTGAGCAGACCAAGAAGTCTAGATTTAACAATTGATCCAGACCAGACTAACCCAATCCCAGATAATGCACACATCTATCCAACAATGTTTTACACAATGTGAAAAATCAAATTTATATGTGTAAAATTTGTCTCAATAATGCAATAACAAGCTACAGGCTTGTTATGTCAGGATGAATGTGTTAACTGGGAAAGATGGAGGTTGGGTGTCGAGTGTGCAATGCTGGTGACTGCTGTGTTATTGAACAGAGGAAAGAAAATTTAGGTTTGGTGTGGTGTTTAATAATTAGCCCCAGGTGACCTATGCTGTGCAGTAATTGTGTGATCGATTGCACAGCTTTTGTTTGTGTAATAGAGGCAAAGAGTGGGAGTAAACAATTCCAGTACCAAGCAAATAAGGTCTCACCCCATGCACATTCGTCCACCCACAGGTCAATGTGATAGAGACACTAGCAATGCCTCAAACTATAATCATCATTAATGAAGGACTGCAAAGGAAGTGTGATTACACAACCATTGCTTCTTTCTCTGTCTGAGCAAAGGGGTCATTTCTGTGTCTCCTTCGTTAGAAGCTATTAATTTTCCATGATTTCAGCAGGTCCTGGCTTCTTATTTCTCCATGGATGGATTTGATTTGATCAATTGGAGAACCATGATCAGTTTCTTCTTTAGTCCAAAGATTTTACATTCATTGTACTAATCCCTTGTTCAAGTCCTTTATTGGACCTGATATGGACTATAAATGTGCTCGATGACCAAGTATGATGGGTGCGATGCTCACATTCTCCAGTTCCCTCGTATCGATCCTCCACTGTTCTGTCCTATCAATACCTCCTTGTGTGTAATATAGCTGTCTGTCTCAATGACATGTTTATTTACAGGATAGGATGAATAACACAATTCCTTTGTGGGCCAATTAAATTCAGAGTAAGGAAATGCTCCCGTAGCCTTTTCTGTGTAATCTTGACTATGCGACTAATCAAGTTAAAAACATGAGCGGATGAGGAAAGCTGGAAGTGTGTTTTGCTTTCACTGCCTCATTTGTGTAATTGTGGTATACTTGCATGAACCTGCATTGCAACTTGCCAGTCTAATTGATGTGCTTTTAAATTTTGTCAGGCACCATGTCCCAGGAGTGAAGAGGGATGGAAAGTAAAGCCCAAGAAAAAAGACGGAGATAGCATTTGAGAAGAATCCCTTAATCAGTCTTCAGGGAGTGAGAAAGATGACAAGTGGAGTTGTGTTCAGTTATGTGGGCTGTGTTTTTTTTTTTTAAGAACAAAACACCACAAGGGCCTCTTGTCTTCACCCAAGACTATGGCCAATTCTTTTTCTATCGAAAAGAGAATAATAGTGCTTAGGAATAATGAATCTAGTTAGTACAGTATAGATCAAACACAATGCCTTTGTCCTTAATTGGTTGTGAAACTTTTGATGAACTTCAACATTTGTTTTTTAAGGATATCTGAATTGTTTCTTTGGTATGTCCTGTACATTTCTTCAATGCTTGATGCTCTACCTGTTATACCTCAAGTGCCCTTGACTGTTTGTTTATTTGCACCAATTTACATGTGTGTGTGTGTGTGTGTGTGTGTGTGTGTGTGTGTGTATATATATATATATATATATATACACACACACACACACAGTGGTGCTTGAAAGTTTGTGAACCCTTTAGAATTTTTTATATTTCTGCATAAATATGACCTAAAACATCATCAGATTTTCACACAAGTCCTAAAAGTAGATAAAGAGAACCCAGTTAAACAAATGAGACAAAAAATATTATACTTGGTCATTTATTTATTGAGGAAAATGATCCAATATTACATATCTGTGAGTGGCTAAAGTATGTGAACCTCTAGGATTAGCAATTAATTTGAAGGTGAAATTAGAGTCAGGTGTTTTCAATCAATGGGATGACAATCAGGTGTGAGTGGGCACCCTGTTTTATTTAAAGAACAGGGATCTATCAAAGTCTGATCTTCAGAACACATGCTTGTGGAAGTGTATCATGGCACGAACAAAGGAGATTTCTGAGGACTTCAGAAAAAGCGTTTTTGATGCTCATCAGGCTGGAAAAGGTTACAAAACCATCTGTAAAGAGTTTGGACTCCACCAATCCACAGTCAGACAGATTGTGTACAAATAGAGGAAATTCAAGTCCATTGTTACCCTCCCCAGGAGTGGTCGACCAACAAAGATCACTCCAAGAGCAAGGCTTGTAATAGTTGGAGAGTTCACAAAGGACCCCAGGGTAACTTCTAAGCAACTGAAGGCCTCTCTCACATTGGCGAATGTTAATGTTCATGAGCCCACCATCAGGAGAACACTGAACAACAATGGTGTGCATGGCAGGGTTGCAAGGAGAAAGCCACTGCTCTCCAAAAAGAACATTGCCGCTCATCTGCAGTTTGCTAAAGATCACGTGGACAAGCCAGAAGGCTATTGGAAAAATGCTTTGTGGATGGATGAGACCAAAATAGAACTTTGGTTTAAATGAGAAGCATTATGTTTGGAGAAAGGAAAACACTGCATTCCAGCATAAGAACCTTATCCCATCTGTGAAACATGGTGGTGATAATATCATGGTTTGGGCCTGTTTTGCTGCATCTGGACCAGGACGGCTTGCCATCCTTGATGGAACAATGAATTCTGAATTATACCAGTAAATTCTAAAGTAAAATGTCAGGACATCTGTCCATGAACTGAATCTCGAGAGAAGGTGGGTCATGCAGCAAGACAACGACCCTAAGCACACAAGTCGTTCTACCAAAGAATGGTTAAAGAAGAATAAAGTTAATGTTTTGGAATGGCCAAGTCAAAGTCCTGACCTTAATCCAATCAAAATGTTGTGGAAGGACCTGAAGCGAGCAGTTCATGTGAGGAAACCCACCAACGTCCCAGAGTTGAAGCTGTTCTGTATGGAGGAATGAGCTAAAATTCCTCCAAGCCGGTGTGCAGGACTGATCAACAGTTACCGCAAAAGTTTAGTTGCAGTTATTGCTGCACAAGGGGGTCACACCAGATACTGAAGGCAAAACTTCACATACTTTTGCCACTCACAGATATGTCATATTGGATCATTTTCCTCATAAATAAATGACCAAGTATAAAATTTTTGTCTCATTTGTTTAACTGGGTTCTCTTTATCTACTTTTAGGACTTGTGTGAAAATCTGATGATGTTTTAGATCATATTTATGCAGAAATATAGAAAATTCTAAAGGGTTCACAAACTTTCAAGCACCACTGTATATATAAATGTATGTATGAGTGTTTAGTCTACGTCTAGTTCTTATCTAGAGTGTTTATACTGTTTATATTGTTTGGTTTTTTTTCAATTATTCTATTTTTATTTTTATTTATTGCATTGCCTGTTTGCACCATGGGTTAGAAAGGACTGAAATTTCATCTGTGCTGTATGTCGAGCATGTATAGCATATTTGACAATAAAGTTGATTTGACTTGACTACAACAGAAAGTTTTCATTTCAGAAAAGGTTTCAAGTAGACAATTTTGGGAAGCAAGAACCCTTGTAGTGTTTTATGAAATTAGTACATATTTTTAATCCTTAGGAATATTCATTTCATGATTTCAGCTCCGTGATACCTCTAATATGATGAAGTTTTTAAGACAGATGACTAAAGATTTAAAGTTTAGTCAGATACTTGTTTAGCACCATCTCTCCAGGGCTTTCTCTATGATATATTAAAAAAAGACTAGCACCCATTAATAAAATTGTCATATTGCTATTGCATTGTTCCATTTGCTCGACATTTCAATTTGCCATGATATTTGACATGGAGTCACGAAGGTTCCTGAGACCTAGAAGGTAAGGGACTCATGATTTAGTAAAGTTCTTTATTAAATTTCCCTGCCTTCTTGTTGTGAAATCTTTTAGGAATCACATCCTTGTAGAGGAGTAGTCAGGTTTTGGCAAGCCCAAGTGGTGAGATTTTGATCTTATTGCCTCCCCCCCCACACACACACACACACAGAGACTGTATTGTTATTATTTTACTCTCTATCTGGGACGTTCCTATACTCTTGCAGAAGAGTATGAGATTTGACAAATGCAAGGAAATAAAATGTAACTTTTGTAGTCCTCTGAGATTAATACAATAAAATTGCTGGTAAATTAAGAAATCTTTTAGAATGTTAAAGTGATCTAGTTAAAGGCTGTTAATCTCCAAGTGCCTCTCCATTTATTAATTGACTTGCACAGAAATTGGTTAACACTAACAGCACAAATGGTTTTGACTCATTTTCGTATTTTTTATAAAATAAATTATTTGATGCTGTAAAGGCTTTTCCCCCCACATCAGCTTTAAAATAAACAGTATAAATGATGTGTTTTTTTCATCCAGGACAGAACAGTGATGATGGGGTACCTTGAAGGCAAAATCATGTTATACACACTCACCTAACATTTTACTGTCACCAGTTGGTATAAATAGTATAAATGCTTTTGACTTTTGTAAATTGTTTTTAATAGCTATGAAGAAGAGCTTGCATCTGCTGGTCATCCTGCTTTCAAACAGTTGGCTTTCAAAATGGCATTTGTATCAGGGATGGAGTAAATCTATCATTGGCCATGTATTCTATACTAAATCAAAAACTACTGAGCTCTGTGATGGACTGGAATCCCATCCATTCCTCTCTCACACCCATTACTCCTGGGGTAGGCTCCAGATCTACGGTACCATGACCCTGACCAGGGCAAGACACATCATATCCATCATTTTAGCATATCTTTCAAAGGCATATTAGCGCTGCTTGATGAAACAGGAGATGAGGGCTATTTTTCCCCTCACCCAAAGATAACTGAAGAGAAAATGATGTGACATTACGGTAAACACCTGCAGCCCTTGTAATCAGGACATGTGGTGCTTGTTGCATTGTCCTACAGATAATGGGAATAAGCAAAGATGTGAATGATCTGTGTGTGCTGGGCTGACGGGGCCATTTATGGATAGGCCACCTGCTATTGCAGCCAGCCTAAGAGTCCGCTCCATTTTCAGATGGCCATTAGAGAGCACAGCTATTTGACACATTTTGAGAGATGCAATTTCACAGATGCACTCACTTACACTTGAATACTGCCAGGCTCCTTGTCCTCTGAGTGGCTGTCATCAGGTCCTATTAGTGTTTATCTGGATGATACAGGCCCAGAACCTCCTGGAATACATTAATATTAATGTGTGGTGCATCAATCACAAGTAGAATTCATTGGCAAGTGAAAAAGACAAAAGTTGTATGGATATCCATGGAGAGACTGAGCGAAATGGTGCCTGTGGCAAATATGGAGCAATACAATAAACTGAAACCCAATTACTCATGGTTCACTCAACAAATTAGAAAAAAATATATTTACCATCATACTCTTCATGTGGTATTTTTTAAGCCAATAGTATTGTCTTGGAATAATTGTTTATTTGTTTTTATTGGATATAAATACATCTATGGTTATGTTTCCATTGGGTATAATTATGACTTGCCTTTGCCTCCATGCATCTTCTTTTTTTTAATATAGACCCTTTTCAGTCACGTGACCTTCGTAAACGCGACCACCATTTTGGACATGTAGCGGACTTCGGCTCGAATTGGTTTGAATGCGAGGAAGGCGACAAACGGAGAACATACAAGAAAAAGGAGCGAGATGCAGAAAACACCTTCGCTATCCAGCGACGTAGGGCATTTACAGGGCGAGCAGAGGGAGAAATAACAACAGTAACGACACATTAGCAACGCCGTACAGAAATAACGGTTTATGGCACAGACCCTTTCGGTTCTCGCTCATCTAGCTACTACAATGACTGCTTAGACTGCAACAATAATACCTAACACACATTTAAGTATCCGTCGTAAAGACGTGAAACTCGTCGAGTGACGAGTGTGTTCATTGATAAGCTAACACAATCTAAAAGTAGACATACCATCACACTGCCCTGGCGCTGTGTACAGTTTACCTTCTATGGTTTGTGCACTCACTATTTGCCATTACTTTCTCCAACCGTTGTTACAGATTACAGGGAATGGCCTGGATTTAAAAGACAAATACATGTTCCTTTTGTTTTGAACACTTATTTGTAGGCAGTGCTTAATTTGTAAAATGGGAGGTCCCGGAGCACAGAGGATGAGCGGCTCCGGTGCGGAAAAAAAGAGGAGGGGAGGGGGGCGCGGCACTGCGCTGCGCTTCTGGGCATGTTTTGTAATAACACTGCAAATTAAGTTCATCTGCAGATATTTTGTGGATGTCGTTTCATGAGAGAAATCGCCAACAAGACAGATATCAAAATCAGACATTAACACTAAATAAACTTGAATTTTTTATTTAATTATTTGTTGGTTTTTTTTTTGTTACATAGTCAAAAGAGGTGTCGGATCACCGGATCCAGTGTAAATAGCTGCCGGAGCCAACGCCCGAGGTTCCGGAGCGCGCTCTGGCTTGCTCCCCCTCAAATTAAGCACTGTTTGTAGGACACTGCCTCTGATCTGTCCTACAGTCTACCAACAGCAAAGGAACACAACGCTAGCTAATGTCGTTAGCTAATAGCTACTACAGAAGAACAAAGAGGTTACAATGGGTTATTTTAGCCTATTTGGTTACACACTCGCCGCCACAGAATGTTAACAGCAATGTAATGCCTTTTCTGGCTAATTTTATTCGTCTTACCTCCAACAAAGTGGTCACTACACAAGCGCTGGTATGCCGCTATCCATCTTCTCCGTCGGTCAGCATCTACCGGGATCCAATAAAATGATAAACCTTGCCTTGTTTGTTGATGGTTACTACATCCAGGTGCACAACAATATAGTGGCATGATGGAAGTCTTGCTGAAAATAAACACTTTCTTTGCTGCCGTTCCTCAATGCTGGCTGTGGTAAACTACTGGTGGTACACGTCCAAAATGGCGGCCGCGTTTGTCGTGACATCACGTGAAAAGGGTCCATAGGTGACTTATTTTTAAAATATATTAACCTTGTAATTGACTCATCACCAAAATAAGGTTAGGAGAAAGATCTTTGCTTGAAACAATCTGAAAAAAAGAGAACCTGACATGAACTGGTCTAGTTGCTCCTTTTGCCCAGTATTCTGGAGATAGACTCTGGATCCATCTGGATAAAATAGGAAAGTGAAAGGAAGTGTGTGTATCTTATTGCTCAGTGCTCGCTGAACTGAAATGCTCTTGCATGCAATAGTTTCACTGCACACCAGATTTGCTGCTCCATGTTTATTTATAGATAGACTTTTGTGTGAGCTCAATTCCTGACATCTTGCATCTATTAAAGATCCAGTTTAAACACCATAAGCTGTTGTCACAGTTTACTTTGCGTTGCATTTGGATGAATATGCTATCTGCTTTGTTTTGATTGCTATCATGAAATAAGTCCAGATCGCTGTCATTTCATGTTCTGTGTTCATTTGAGCTACAGTGTACCCTAGGCTTACATAAGATAGTATTATGTACAGTGGCATGCAAAAGTTTGGGCACCCTTACTGAAAATGTCTGTTACTGTGAATAGTTAAGTGAGCAGAAGATGAACTGATCACTAAAAGGCATAAAGGTAAATATGATACATTTATTTTCAGCATTTTCTGCAAGATTTGTGTATTATTTTTGTTTTGTGCAATTGGAGAGTGAAAAAAGAAAAGGAACACCATGCAAAAGTTTGGGCACCCTAATACATTTGAGTTCTCAGGTAATTTTTACCAAGGTTCCAGACCTTAATTAGCTTATTGAGCTGTGGCTTGTTCAAATTCTTCATCAGGAAAGGTCAGATGATGCAGATTTCAAAGCTATATAAATTCTCTGACTCCTCAAACTTGTCCCTAAAATCAACAGCCATGGGCTCCTCTAAGCAACTCCTTCACATTCTGAATAATAAAATAATTGATGCTCACAAAACAGAAGAAGGCTACAAGACATAGCAAAGTGTTTTCAGGTAGCCATTTCCTCAGATTGTAATGTTATTAAGAAATGGCAGTTAACAGAAACAGTGGAGATCAAGGTGAGGTCTGGAAGATGAAGAAAACTTTCTGAAAGAACTGCTTGTAGAATCTATTTAAAATGTTTATGCTGAGTATATTATATTGGAATATATGTTTTTCTGGATATGAATTAAACACCGCTACAATTTGGAAAGGCAAATAAAACCCTGTTTGACTGCAAAAGACCTTCAGAAAGATTTAGCAGACCCTGGAGTGGTGGCGAACTGTTCTACTATGCAGCAACACCTGAACAAGTTAGGTTTTTTTTTTTTTCTTTTTTATCAGACATCTAATTTTTGGGTTTGTTTACCTGACATGTTTCGACGTACAACTTCCGTCTTCCTCAGAGTGTCACCGGATGTTAATTGGTGACGCATCTTTTATCAGCTGCTGTTTCTGAAGGCGTGGCCTTCCTGTCTGGTTTGACAGGTCGGTCACGCCTTCTACTGTCTGTTTGTCCCCTGCAAGATGGCACTCCAGGTGTGGGAGAGCATGTATGCTCCCTCATCCCGGTTGATGGTCCTCGGGCTTCGCTTACGGATCTCCATGGCCTCCCTGATCCAGGGCTGATGTTTGTTATCTTCTTCTTTTGTTTAGAAGATAACAAACATCAGCGCTGGATCAGGGAGGCCATGGAGATCCGTAAGCGAAGCCCGAGGACCATCAACCGGGATGAGGGAGCATACATGCTCTCCCACACCTGGAGTGCCATCTTGCAGGGGACAAACAGACAGTAGAAGGCGTGACCGACCTGTCAAACCAGACAGGAAGGCCACGCCTTCAGAAACAGCAGCTGATAAAAGATGCGTCACCAATTAACATCCGGTGACACTCTGAGGAAGACGGAAGTTGTACGTCGAAACATGTCAGGTAAACAAACCCAAAAATTAGATGTCTGATAAAAAAGAAAAAAAAAAACCTAACTATATTTAATATAAGACATAATGAACGTAATCGAAAGAACACCTGAACAAATATGACCTTCATGGGAGAGTCATCAGAAGAAAACCTTTCCTGCGTCCTAGCCACAAAATTCAGCATCTGAAGTTTGCAAATGAACATCTAAATAAGCCTGATGCATTTTGGAAACAAGTCCTGTGGACTGATGAAATCAAAATAGAACTTTTTGGCCACAATGTGCAAAGGTATGTTTGGAGAAAAAAGGGTGCCAAATTCTAGGAAAAGAACACCTCTCCAACTCTGAAGCATGGGTGTGGAACACGGGCGATTGCTCTAAGACAACGAGGGAGGCTCAGCCTCCTCTAAAAATGACGAACATCGTGTAGGATGAATTGCGCTAGGCTTATGTTATAGCCGACCTTATAACATTGCTATTTCAGATCCAGAATCATAGAAATATATGTGCTCAACCCAACTACATTGCGAAATCATTCAGTTATAACTTTCTCCAGTTCGCCTAATGTGTGCGTGAGTTTCTCCCCCTTGTGACAGCACGATGCAGCCCAGCCTCAGTGGATTGAGAGCTATGTGCTTGTCAATCTCAAAATGCAAGACGATTATTGGACAAATACTGCGAAAATGCCCGCCCACTGAGTCTCACGGACTCTCAGCCTCAATGGACTTCAACGGCATTTGGGAGCTATGCACTTTTCAATCTCAAAATGCAAGACGGTTATTGGACAAATACTGTGAAAATGCCCGCCCACGGACTCCGAGCCTCACATGGGAGGGACATGGCAGTTTCCGCGAGGAAACTGGTGATTGGTGAAAGTGGCCGGATATTTTCTTTGATTGACAGCTCGTTTCAACTATAGACAGGCAGCGGTACAGTGTTGCCAGATTGGGCGGTTTCCTGCCGAATTAAGTGCATTTTGGTGGGTTTTGAACATATTTTGGGCTGGATAACGTCAGCAGTATCTGCCAACATCAGTTCAGTTCCATGCGGATTCGCAAGTGCTGTGGTGTATTGTAAGAGATCGGCTTACATTTCGATTTCATTCATTACATACGGTTTCTACCAGCTTTTTTAGTTTGTATATATTTTCATTGTAAATAAAGTGTAAATATAGTGTTGTCAAGTTTGCTATCTTAGTTCCAGAAATTTTGTTTATTTGAGTGACTGAACTTGAGGGGGCTAGTCAGCTAGCAAGAAAGCTGCACACGGATGCCAAGCATTGCTGATTTAATTTTGGCGAAGCCATTTGCCAGTCTTCCTTTCGAGGAAAAAATTAAAATTAAAGAGCAGGGTAGACCAACGCCTCAAATTGACTTGGTGAAAAAGATAGGGAATAATACTCATTCCTTTCAGCTCTCCTGGTACGAGAAAGTGAATTGGCTAACAGCAAGTGACCCACATCAACAACAGTAAATAGGCTACTTTAGTAATATCTCATGGATGGACCAAAAATATAGAATCTATTTAAAATGTTTATGCTGAGTATATTATATTGGAATATATGTTTTTCTGGATATGAATTAAACACCGCTACAATTTGGAAAACATTTTTAAACAAAAACACAGCCGAGGTCAATTTTTAAACAACATGCCACGATTTTAAAATATAAAATGTTAAAATATACACACACACACACCCCCCCCCCCCCAACACCACCATCATGTATATTGGACAGTAGGCTAATGGGCCAAAAGAACCTGTTATTTCACAGTTTATAACCCTGCTAACAATCAGCCAGATCAGAGGCAAGAGTATGGGCAAAATTTATGTTTTTTCTTTTTAAAATCTGGAAATATCGTAACCGACCAGCCTCCCCTGTTTGAAAGACTACCAGCCACCACTGGTGTGGACCGATCATGCTTTGGGGTTGTGTTGTAGCCAGTGGCAGAGGGCACATTTCAGTGGTTGAGAGAAGCATGGATTCAAATAAATACCAGCAAATTCTGGAAGCAAACATAACACCATCTGTAAAAAAGTTGAAGTTAAAAAGAGGATGGGTCCTACAATAAGACAATGATCCAAAACACACCTCAAAATCTACAATGGAATACCTCAAGAAGCACAAGTGGAAGGTTTTGCCATGGCCCTCACAGTCCCCTGACCTAAACATCATTGAAAATCTGTGGATAGATCTCAAAAGAGTTACATGTTGGTCCTGGGATTGAGATGCTGGCCTCTTCTGCCCCTCAGACCTGCTTGATCCATCCTGGTGCCCTGTGTCTGGTCGGAGTTTTAACGCATTGTTCCTGTGAAGGACGGGCCCATGAGGACAGCTGAGGGTTACACCTGGAGGATGCTCTGGACTCTTACAGTAATGCTTTTATGGCTGAGGACTACAGTTGACTTGCTAACTTTAGGACTGCAGTTGTCATGAACAGTTTTGCACTCAAGTTTCCATCAATGAAGAGTTACAACATCAACGAAACTGTCTTCATGTTAAAACTGTTAATGTTATAGTCATGCTGTCTGCTGTTGCCCAAATGAGGATGGGTTCCCTTTTGAGTCTGGTTCCTCTTGAGGTTTCTTCCTCATGTCATCTGAGGGAGTTTTTCCTTGCCACCGTTGCCACAGGCTTGCTCATTGGGGATAGATTAGGGACAAAATTAGCTCATGTTTTAAGTCATTCAAATTCTGTAAAGCTGCTTTGCGACAATGTTTATTGTTAAAAGCGCTATACAAATAAACTTGACTTGACTTGAAAAGAGCAGTGCATGCAAGACAGCCCAAGAAACTTGTAGAACTGGAAGGCTTTTGCAAGGATGAATGTGTGAAAATCCCCCAGGTAAGAACTGAAAGATTATTAGCTGGCTACAAAAAATGTTTACAAGCTGTGATATTTGCCAAAGGGGGTGTTACTAGGTACTAACCATGCAGGGTGCCCAAACTTTTGCTTTCGGCCCTTTTCCTTTTTTGTAATTTTGAAAATGTAAAAGATGAAAATAAAAAAAAAATTGTTTTTGCTTAAAATATAAAGGGAATGAGTCATCTTTAACTTTATACCTTTTGGAGATAATTTAATCTTCAACTTGCTTAACTGTTCACAGTAACAGCAATTTTGACCAGGGGTGCCCAAACTTTTGCATACCACTGTAGTATCAGATATTGGTATTGAAGCCATTTTACAAGTACATGTAAATGTATATGGTATCACAGTGATCCACAATAATAGAATCTAAATTGGTGCATTCTTATCAGGGTGTTTTTTTTGTTTTTTGTTTTTTTTAAATTCCATTCCTGTGCTCCTGAATAGCATTTTCCCAAGTCCATCCAACTGCTTTGAATGATTTATGCCTTGCACTTGCCTTTGTAACCACTGTTTACATTCAGAATATGGCAGCAATGAATACACCAAACATTTCAAGCCAAGTCAAGTTTATTTGTATAGTGCTTTTAACAATAAACGTTGTCCCAAAGCAGCTTTACAGAATTTGAATGACTTAAACCATGAGCTAATTTTATCCCTAATCTATCCCCAATGAGCAAACCTATGGCGATGGTGGCAAGAAAAAACTCCCTCAGATGACATGAGGAAGAAACCTCGAGAGGAACCAGACTCAAAAGGGAACCTGTCCTCATTTAGGCAACAACAGACAACATGACTATAACATTAACAGTTTTAACATGAAGTCAGTTTCGTTGATGTTATAACTCTTCACTGATGGAAACTGGAGTGCAAAACTGTTCATGACAACTGCAGTCCTAAAGTGAGCAAGTCAACTGTAGTCCTCAGCCATAAAAGCATTACTGTAAGTGTCCAGAGCGTCCTCCAGGTGTGACTTTCAACTGTCAACATGGGGCCGTCCTCCACAGGAGCGATATGATGAGACTCCAACCAGACACAGGGCACCAGGATGGATCAGGCAGGTCCGAGGAGCAGAAGAGGTCAGCATCTCAATCTCAGGATTGACATGTAACTCAGAGGGACAGATTTTTTTTGGGGGGGGAGAGAGAGAGAAAACACAGGTTGTTAGGTATGCCCAATGTCACCTGAATAAGTAGGAACGGTATACATATTGCACTGAGTACAAGCAGGGACTCCAGCAACTAACTATGACAGCATAACTAAAAGCATAACTAAAATTTCATTAATGTTTTAATGAAAAACTGTTAGAGAACTCGCGGTCACTTCACCATGTCAGTCAGTGTCTATAGCTCTTGGTCTTCAAATTGGCACATGCAAAGAAATGAGTAAATTATAGAGGATCTCAGCATACTCATGCAATTTGAAAGGATGATTTCAACCTAACCTGCATGTCTTTGGACTGTGGGGGAAACCGGAGCGCACCCACGCGGACATGGGGAGAACATGCAAACACTGCACAGAAAGGCCCTCGCCAGCCACAGGGCTCAAACCCGGACCTTCTTGCTGTGAGGCAACAGCGCTAACCACTACATCACCATGCCGCCCTGCTGATGGTAATATTTGATTTTTTTTAAATTCCTTTTTTTATCTTCATGAATATTCAGTGGGAACAATTGAATATGAGCCAGCTTTTATCAAGCAAAGTATGCACCATTGTCAATATGCCAACACTCGCTCACTAGCCCCTACCTTGTTATTCTGTTATGTTTTAGTAGCTTTGACAAAGCATATGCCAGCACTTCCTTTTGGCTTATAATGAGAGGTCTGCAGCATTGACTAAGTACAATGACTATGGAATAATCTTTTGGAAAAATAAGTGTTAATTGTGATTTTACATTCTGGATTTTATTGCTTAGTTCTGTTCAATCATTCCATGTTGAATGGGCAGCAGGTGTGTGAAAGAAGAATGTATTACATGCAAGATTACTGTGCCTGATCAACGGAGTGGTCCATTTTATTTAATAATAAATGAAATTTATTAATGTTAAGTTATGCTATTAACTGTAACTCTGTTCAGTGATCCAGCTGATTTAATCCAACTTGAGTAAAGTCCCAATGAAATTGCTAGGTTAAAGAGTCATCTGAGGAATGGTCAGTTTGTCCACGGGTATTTCACAATTAGGTGTGTAACAATTCACCCAATTCATGATATTGGGTTCATGATTCAGTTTTTCCACAAGATTTTGAAAAACAAAATATTACCAAAAACTGTCCTGTTTTTTTTAATTCTTTATCAACTTAAATATTATTTTTTAAAATGTAATAAAACTTTTCATTTTCTTTATAACCAACAATTATTTATCCACATTTGTAAAGGTTGATGTAAAAATAACAGCCTATTAACTATATTTCTTTTTATTAAAAAAAAAAACTAGCAGGTTACCCAGCATTGCCCTGGTTTTGCAAAATTCTGGGTTGCCCCCAGACTTCCATGTCAAATTTGGTGAAGATCTGTCGAGAAATGATGGTAACCTAAGCCAAACAAAAATCCAAACATCCACAACCCAGGGGCCCACTGGGGACCCCCTGGGGCCAATACATTAATTTTGTTTATATCTGCAAAATTCTAGGTCATCCCTGGACCTACTTGCCAAATTTGGTGAAAATCTGTCAAGAAATAGTGACATTAGCTCAAGACAAACAAACAAACAAACTTTGCCACTTAACCATATAGATGAAAGTTAATAGAACTTTTCTTAATCACCTTTTATGAAGATTTACCTTTATTTGCTTCTCTTGTCTTTAGTTTTCAGCAGACTGTAAAGACAGTTCCAATTTCTTAGATCTGTCTGTACAGTCAATCACACAACAGCTCTTTCCCACTTTAAATCTGCGATTTGTTTGTTCATGGCAGTAGATCTGTGTTACTTCCCCCAGTGGTGAAGTAATGTGCTTTCTCATGATTGTATATCACTGCACCTTCTGCTGTCTAAACAAGGCAATTAGAGATGGGAAGCCTCAGGCTGCACAGCCTGGTATTAATTGCATAATCATTTATGTTGTCACTTTTTGAATCATCATGCATTTGTATCGCAATTTACTGTTGCATGCCTATTCACAATGTATGACTGAAATGTCTTGCCTGGTGACCTTTTTTGGAGGGTGCTTTCTCTCCAACCTGCAGGGAAACAGGTTTTCAACAGCTGCTTTGCTTGCAGTTGGAATAAACTCACAAGAACTAGAAAAAAGATCTTGGCTTGGAGGAATTTAATCTTGTTGCACAACTGCCTGAGGACAAAGACCATTGACTTTCCACTGGGGTTCATGTACATAGCCTCACCAAGTCCACCAGTCAGGCAAGAAAAAGAAAGATCAGAGATGTGGTTTGACATAGATAAAGTATCAGACTGCATTCACTCTTGGAAGGGAGCCCATCTTTGGATGCATACTCCCTACAATTATTCTCATTGCTTCTAAGTAAAATGCCATCTATTAGTGCCCCTAAGAGTCATCAGCATGCACTCAGCATATCATCGGAGTACTTAATTATGAACATCAGCCTCTTACTCCATGTTTGAAAATATTAATTGTAATGTAAGTGCACCTGCAGTAATTATGCCCCCTTCAGCGGACAGTGTGTTCCTTAATTACTGGCTATCAAACCAGAATTTTGGCTTTGTTGCATGGAGATGAGTATAAAACACTGTTTGTTTTGGAAGTGCATAATTAAACTGTTGGATTTTGTGGAATACCTAGACTGTGGCAAATGTTGATTGCAGGAAGAAAACAGTCCTTTTAAAAGCCATTCTGCCTTCACTTTTATACCTTTATCCACCCTAGTCAAGTCAAGTTTATTTTTATAGCGCTTTTAACAATAAACATTGTCGCAAAGCAGCTTTACAGAATTTGAACGACTTAAAATATGAGCTAATTTTATCCCTACTCTATTGCCAATGAGCAAGCCTGTGGCGATGGTGGCAACTCCCTCAGACGACATGAGGAAGAAACCTCGAGATGAACCAGACTCAAAAGGGAACCCATCCTCATTTGGGAAACAACAGACATGACTATAACATTAACAGTTCTAACAATAAGTCAACTTCGTTGATGCTATAACCCCCCCGCCGACGGAAACCTGAGAGCAAAACCATTCACGACAACCGCAGTCCCAAAGTCAGCAAGTCCACTGCAGCCCGAAAGTCAGCAAGTCAACTGCAGTCACCAGCCACAAAAGCACCACTGCAAGAATCCAGAGTGTCCTCCAGGCGTGACCCCCAACTGTCCACATGGGGCCGCTCTCCACAGGAGCGATGTGATGAGACTCCAACCAGACACAGGGCACCAGGATGGATCAGACAGGTCCAAGGAGCAGAAGAGGTCAGCATCTCGATCCCAGGACCGACATGTAACTCAGAGGGACAAATTTGAGGGGGGGGGGGGGAGAAAGAGAGAGAGAGAGAGAGAGAGAGAGAGAGAGAGAAAACACAGGTTGTTAGTTATGCCCAATGTCACCTGAATAAGTAGAAACAGTATACATATTGCATTGAGTACAAGCAGGGACTCCGGCAACTAACTATGACAGCATAACTAAAAGGGGAGAGACAGAAGGTAACACAGACATGAGGGAGCCCCGGGACATAAAGCAGCCAGCCACTACACCATCAACAAACTCGAGTGAGCAAGCGAGTGGGGGACTGACAGCATCCATACATCCCAGTTTACCAAAACACCCTATGTCTGAGGACCCTCCAGATCTACACCTTTACCTCATAAACACCATTAACAAAAGGCTTGACTAAACAGATATATTTTCAGCCTAGACTTAAATGCTGAGACTGTGTCTGATTCCCAAACACTACTTGGAAAGCTGTTCCATAACTCTGGGGCTTTGTAAGAAAAGGCCCTGCCCCCTGATGTAGCCTTCACTATACGAGGTACCAGCAGATAGCCTGCACCTTTTGATCTAAGTAGGCGTGGCGGTTCATAGAGGACCAGAAGTTCACTCAGGTACTGTGGTGTGAGACCATTCAGTGCTTTAAAGGTCAATAGTGGTATTTTATAACAAATACGAAATTTGATTGGGAGCCAATGCAGTATGGATAAGACAGGGGTGATGTGGTCATATTTTCTAGTTCTAATAAGGACTCTTGCTGCTGCATTTTGAACTAACTGGAGCTTGTTTATGCACTTATTGGAACATCCAGACAGTAAGGCATTACAATAATCCAACCTGGAGGCATGAACTAGTTTTTCCGTGTCATGTAGTAACATTAAATTTCTTATCTTAGCAATATTTCTGAGATGAAAGAAAGCTATCGGGGTAATGTTATCAATCTGAGTTTCGAATGAAAGACTGGGGTCAATAATCACGATGAGGTCTTTTACTGCTGCACGTGAAGAAACAGGAAGGCCATCCAGAGTTACTGTGTCATCAGAAAACTTACTTCTAGCTGCATGTGGTCAGAGTACAAGTACTTCAGCCTTGTCAGAGTTAAGCAGAAGGAAATTAATAAGCATCCAGTGTCTAATGTCCTTTACACATTCCTCAATTCTATTAAGCTGGTGTCTCTCATCAGGTTTTGCAGAAACATACAACTGTGTGTATTCAGCATAACAGTGGAAACTAATACAATGTTTATGAATAATATCACCCAGGGGTAACATATATAAAGAAAAAAGCAGTGGATCCAAGACAGAACCTTATGGAACACCAAACTTTACCTCAGTATGTCTAGAAATATCAACATTTATATCAACATACTGATAGCAATCAGTTAAATAAGACCTGAGCCAGGAGAAGGCTGTTCCTTTACCTCCCACAACATTTTCTAGTCTATCCAGAAGAATGGAATGATCAATGGTATCAAATGCTGCACTAAGGTCAAGCAACACAAGCAGTGAGACACAGCCCTGATCAGACGCCAACAGTAGGTCGTTTACTACTTTCACCAGAGATGTCTCTGTGCTATGATGAGGTCTAAATCCTGACTGATATATTTCATGGATGTTATCTTTATGTAAATATAAGCATAATTGCTATGCCACAGCTTTTTCAAGGATCTTGGAGATAATGGGGTGGTTAGATATTGGCCGATAATTGGACAGTTGACAGGGATCAAGGTCAGGTTTTTTAATCAGGGGTTTGATAACTGCTAGTTTAAAGGATTTGGGTACATAGCCAATCATAAGAGAATAATTTATTATTTTTTAGAAGCGGTTCAATTACTTCAGGTTTTATCTGTTTGAATAGATGTGTAGGTAAGGGATCTAATAAACAAGTTGAGGCTTTTGATGCTGAGATTAATGAAAGTGATTCAGTTTCTTTTAGGGGAGTAAAACATTCTAATTGCTGATCTGATACAGTTATATTGTTAACTACAGGGTCACTTACATTGTCTGACCTTAAATTAATAGTTTGAATTTTTTGTCGGATATTCTCAATTTTGTCATTAAAAAAATTTATGAAATTGTTGCTACTACATACTACAGGTGTGCATGTGTCTATAGTGGACTTATTCCTGGTTAATTTTGCTACAGTATTAAATAGGAATCTAGGATTATTTTTGTTATCTTCTATTAGGGAGGAGAGATATGTTGATCTCGCAGCACTAAGAGCTTTTCTATACTTCAGGAAGCTCTCCTTCCATGCTAATTTGAACACTACCAAATTTGCTTGACGCCATTTACGTTCCAATTTTCGAGTGGTCTGTTTTAAATGTGCGAGTGTCATCATTATACCAGGGTGCTAATTTTTTGTCTCTGACCATTTTCCTTTTAAGAGGAGCTACATTAGCTAAGGTATGGCAGAACATTGACTCTAAGCATTCAGTTGCCTGATCAAGTTCTGCAGGGGCTGACAGTGACCCAATCAAAGTTGATAACTCTGGGAGATCATTTATAAAGCTCTGTGCAGTAGTTGATTTGAATGTACATTTAATACAGTAGCGTGGTGAGGTGCATATATTATTACTCAGACATATTTTGAATGAGATGAGATAATGATCTGAGATAACTTCAGACTGGAAATGTGACTATATTTTGTATGTTTAACCCAAATGTTAGTTTTAGATCGAGGGTGTGGCTACCATTATGTGTCGGTCCCATGACATTCTGATTAATCCTTACTGAATCTAAAATGGACACAAACGCTGTTTTCAAAGGGTCTTCTTGGTTATCAAAGTGAATATTAAAATCTCAGACAACTAAAGCTTTGTCTAAGGAAATAACCAGATCTGAGATAAAATCTGCAAATTCAGAAAGAAACTCAGAATATGGCCCTGGGGGCCTGTAAATAATAAGTTATGGAATTAATTGGGTAGACATATTTTTCAAGGCTACATACATTATATGAGTATGAAGAAGTTCAATTGTATTAAATTTATAACCAGGTTTTTGTGTTACACCTAGATAATCATTATAAATAACCGCGACGCCCGCTCCTCTGCCAGTTAGACGAGGCTGCTGTGTATAACTGTCTCCAGGAGCACTAGCTTCATTTAATGCTATATATTCATTTGGCTTAATCCATGTTTCAGTTAAACAAAATACATTAAACTCCTGGTCAGTAATGAGTTCATTAACCATTAGCGCTTTAGATGTAAGAGATCTAATATTTAATAGCCCCACCTTTAGATCAAAGGTGCTGGCAGAGGCTGTACAGTTGGTATGATCTAATTTTATATTGATTAGCTTACTGGAACAAACTCTCTGAATATTTCTACCTTTTTGTTTAGCTCGGGGAACAGACACAGTCTTGATGTAGTGGACCCTGAATGACGACTCTGTGCAGCTAGCAGACAGTCGGTTTAGCCTGTTCATCTACTCCCTGGCCTTAGCTCTGGATTGTCAGAAATTAACTAGGCCTGTTCTGAGACTATGACCTATGCTACAGGAAATGAGAGCAGCACCTTCCCGAGTGGGATGGATACCATCCCGCCCTAACAGGCCAGCAGTGCCCTCAAAATTACCCCAATTATCTATGAAGCCCATATTGTTTTCAGAGCACCATCTGGACAACCAGCAGTTCAGCGACCATAACCTGCTGTAAGCTACATTGCCACAGCGCATTAGGATGGGGTCAGAGCATACTACAGCATCAGACATCGCCTTCGCTAATTTAAACACCTCTACAAAGTTACTCTTAGTAACCTCAGACTGACAAAGGCATATATCATTCGCTCCTGCATGGATAACTATCTTTGAGAACCTATGCTTGCCTAGGACCCTAAGCTTACCTGCTATGTCCAGCGCCCTGGCTCCCGGTATACACCTGACTAAAGCTGCTGGTGCCCCTAAAGGCTGAGCTAATTTCACATGCCGTATGATAGAGTCCCCTATAACCAGAGCTCTTTCAGGTTTCTCAGCGGGTGCATCACTAAGGAGAGCAAACCTGTTCGACACATGACTCAGAGAGGAGTGGTGCTCTCGTGGGCAAGCCTCAGCGGTAGCTTTGGCTCTATGCTTATGCTGCCGAGTCCCTGGAACAGATATCAGTTTTCTATTTGTTTAAGATCAGTATCTGTCAAGTTTCAAAAATAGCTTGCAATTGTTCACGTGTATCATCCAACACATTCCTCTTTCTTCGGTTTTGATAGCCACATCAGCTGTAGTTAGAAAGGGTTCAGTTGTCAGTAGCATTTTCCCATTTGGGATTCAACAGAACATTGATGGAAAGCAGCAGCCATTGGCAATGTTTATTTGCTTCCATTGTTAGCTATGTATCCATCAGTGGTAGTCTGAGGAAGAAACTGGCTAACCCTGTAGTTTTAGATTCCAATATTCAACATGGAGGCCTATTAAATCCACCACATATTGAGTGCTGGCTAATTTAATCCAGTCATCTGTTGAGACCCATGCAGTCAAAAGCTGTGGGATCTTGACATAAAGGGCAGTTCTTGTGGATGTATTGGGGAGAGAGAACCCTGTTTCAAATACCTTGCTCTGTGGTATCCGAGACTCCACTGAGCATCATCAGGAGAGTTAGGGAGTTGTTGGGAGATAACGATATCATTAGAATAAGGTGGACTAGCTCCCTAGTGCACTTGTTAGGGTCCCACTCAGTGCTCAAAAGCAATAACCATACTGGGACACAGAGTCCTGAGCCAAGGCTATATACACCCTCAGGAATGGCCAGGGCAAAACAATTATTCATAACAGCTCATTTAGCTGTGATAAGTCATGTACCTGAAATTGATTACAGAAATTGTTGGATAACAGTAATAGAGGATGTGAAATGCAAGGAGGTTGGGTGATGCAAGTTGAGCTGATATTTATTTGTTTATTTTTTCCCAACATCAACTCACTAGTGGTGTAATTGAGTGGGGTTATACAGTAATGTCCCACAGCCTGCAAGCAGTTTATGTGTTAAGCTTTAGTTGTAAGATCAAGTGAGAAATGTGTTTATCTTATCTGAATTAGCCCTCTCTTTGATGGTGGCTAAGTTGTGCCTGGAGAAAATGCATTTTAAAAGCTGAGCTATTTTCCAAATCTCTGCTGTCTCTCTAATTAAAGATGAATTATGCGATAGATGTCTTCTCCATGCATTATTATTATTATTATTATTATTATTAGGTATGGTGTCTGGCTGAAATATTTTAACAACACCTGATACACTTAAAATTAATGCTGATATTAATTAGTCTCATCTGTAGCAATATTTCATGTTTATGAAGACTGAACTGAAGTTGGTGCTAAATAGTTGAATGCTTTAGCCTTTACTTTTACCTTTTAGCCTTTAGCCTAGACTCAGGATTTTATTTCTTTGGAAATCCACCAAACAAGCTAAAGCTATAATTGGCTTATGGTATAGGTTGCATTCAGTCACATGACTTTTGCTTGCAAGTTTACTTCCGGTGAATAAAGTGGTGGTCAGACTGCCATTTGGCTGCCATTATGCAGAGAGCTAGTGAAACCATCTCCGACTATTTATTCTGCAGTTATTTATTATTTAAAGACTTAATTTATTTAATGACACTTTATTTCATTTATATTCACAGTTTAGAGGCCAATTCCTGGTCAAGATACCTTCAGAAAGTTGCTCTTTGTGATGAGATAGATCCGTACATGTTAACAAAGAAGGATTTTTCCTATGATTTGGAAAATTATCCATCCGTTGAGTTCCAGCATCTCAAACTACCTGGTGCTGCAGACATTGGCCTACACAGACACACAGATAAAAACTTGGAAGAGCATGGAGGCCTACATTTTTTTTCTTTTTATATGTGGCTGAGTTAAAGATCTTGGGATCAGAAAACTACAAGATAAATCCTGTATTGTTTATGCCCAGGTAAGTACAACCTTGTTGTAGCATTTTTGGGCTTTTTGTATACACCTTTGCAATTATTGCTTGGACGCTACAAGTTTTAGTATCGGGTATAAACAAACCACAGCCACTTGATTCTCAATCCTCCCCTACTCTTCTCTTCTAGGTAAATCATTCACAAAGATCCACAGAAACACCTTTAAACACCTGGGCATTGGTGAAATAGGAAGGTGAAGTTATCATGGCTCACTGTAACTGCATGGCCGGGTAGGCAGTTTTGTGCTGTTAAGGGCCTCTGCATGCTCTTGCGACAAAGCTTTCGCAGATAGCTTTTCGCAGACAGTTGTAATTTATCGTTGAGCAGGGAGTAATAGGCGTGCGCGATGTTATTCACCGCCACAACGCAAGGGGGCGCGAAGTCGCGAAATCGCTAGGAGTAGTTGGTGGGTGTGGTTAGTGGAGTGTTTATCCTCCGGTTACTTATAATGACTAGAACTGGAGTTGTATAGATGTACGTACTTCCTCATTTCCTCGATCAACCGCTCTTCGTGCTGCTCCATCTTCGCTCGTGTTTTTAAAAATGGCGGTCGTGAAAACAAACCAAACTGGGAAAGTAGGGAAGCAGAAGTGCGTGTACAGCGGATGTAGAGTGGACCAATCAGAGCCCTCTTGTCTGCGACGCTGTCTGCGAGGCTTCTGTGGTGGTCACAATTTTTAGGAGGTGCGCGCAGAGCATCTGCGAAGGGGGGGGGGCTACGCAGACGCCATCTGCGGCGCCATCTGTGAGGACTGCATTGTCAGCATAAATTGGCCTTAACTCATGAGCTCCGCTTTTGTGTTTACATGGATTGTCTCAATTATCTTATCTCTCAGTTCAGTGTAGGAGCCCAATCTACATCATCATCCTTGTAAAGATTGCTCAGACATCCTGATAATTGAAGTGAATATGTGCTTTAGTTAACAATATGGCAACCACGGTCATACAGTAAACAAAAACACATCTGAGGACTTAAGTGTCTCCTGAACTTTAAAACATCACGAAATAACAAAAAATGGCAATAAAATTGATTTTGCACATCCAAATGAAATAAATCAGAGGAATTTACAAACCTTTCATGAAGTGATCACTGCAAACTAGAGTGTTCTTCAAGTCTGCTCCCTTTGAGGTTCAAAACCCACCTTTCTCATCAGCTTTTGGCAAAATCCTTTGCTCCTTCATCCTTTATCACTTCACAGGGAACCTGGAAGAAACTTTTATCAGTTTCATGATTTGTTTGATTCAAACAGCACAAAAAAAACCAAGTGTATGGAATTTTAACTACTAGCAAGGTGCCCCAGTGATAGTAATACTTTGTGAACAGTGAGCTTAGCTGACCACCACTTCATGTCTTGCATATCTAATCAGGCGGATGCACTGATCTCTGCATAAAATACAGTGTCTGGCAAAAGTATTCATCCCCCTTGGTGTTTGTCCTGTTTTGTCACATTACAGGCTGGAATTAAAATGGATTTTTGGGGAGGTTAGTATCATTTGATTTACACAACATGCCTACAACTTTAAAGTGCATATCATGGGTAAATTCAGGACCAAGATCAATGTAATTCTCCTATTTTATATTAAACTTTGGTCAAATATCTGTCACGTTTTGCATTTTGTGCAATTTTTTTTTACCTTGTGCAATACCAGAAAAATTCAGTTGAAATCAAGCCATTTGAGGTGAATTGGTCCTCCTCTGAAAAAACTTGACATTTGGATTTCCCAGGAAACATTGATTTTTGTGACGTCACATGCAGGATGTCTCCCTCTGAATCCTACGTCAGCACTGGTTTGTTTATGAGAAAATGACCTGGTGGTTTTCTGCAAATTTCTTCAATGTTATCATGTAATTATTAAAATGGTTAACAGATGTATCGTAGGAGGGTGTAGCAACACCAATCTTGATGGGATTAGTACTCATCGTTTTCCAAAAGACCGGACAATGAGAGAGAAATGGGAGCGCTTGGTCTACACAGGCTGTGCACTGAAACCGTGCAAGCTCTCACAGCCTGCTGGCGCTTCTGCAGGTAATGTCACGAATCTGGCTCCAGACTCCCTTGGGATTTTTCCAGACGTGTTTTGTTATTTTATTTTTTTCTGCTGTAGACAGATGTACAAAATTACCCTTCTGGATGAGTATGTAAAGGGAAATACTTTCAAATAAAAAAAACCACAAAATTGGTCCAGGATATGCACTTTAAAGGTGAAAATTGTTTTTGTATTGTGACACAAACAATAATTAAGATGAAAAAACAAAAATCTGGAGTGTGCATAGGTATTCCCCCAAAAGTCAATACTTTGTAGAGCCACCTTTTGTTGGAATTAGAGCTTCAGGTCTCTTGGGGTACGTCTCTTTTAGCTTAGCACACCAACACTGGGATTTTTGCCCATTCCTCAAGGCAAAACTGCTCCAACTCCTTCAAGTTAGATGGGTTGCATTGGTGTACAGCAATCTTCAAGTTATGCCACAGATTCTCAATTGGATTGAGGTCTGGGCTTTGATTAGGCCAGTCCAAGAATTTTAGATGTTTCCCTTTAAACCATTCCAGTGTAGCTTTAGCAGTATTTTTTGGGTCATTGTCCTGCTGGACCCTTCATCCCAGTCTCAACCCTCTGGCCAACTCAAATAGGTTTTCCTCCAGAATTGCCCTGTATTTAGTGCCATCCATCTTTTATTCAATTCTGACCAGCTTTCCTGTCCCGTCAGATGAAAAATATCCTCACAGCATGATGCTGCCACCACTATGCTTCACTGTAGGAATGGTGTTCTCAGGGTGTTGGGCATGTGCCACACATGGCATTTCCTATGAGATTTCCTAAAAGATCAATTTTAGTCTCATTTGACCAGAGACTTCTTCCATGTGTTTGGGGAGTCTGCCACATGCTGTTGGGCAAACTCCCAATGTATTTTCTTAAGCAATGACTTTTTTTCTGTCCACTTTTCCATAAAGCCTCACTCTGTAGAGTGTACAGCTTAAAGTGGTTCTATGGACAGATACTCCCATTGCCGCTGTGGATCTTTGCAGCTCCTTCAGTATTAGCTTTGGTAGGTGGCCTTCTTGTGCCAGGTTTGTAGTGGTGACATAATCTTTCCATTTTGCTATAATGTGCTCCCTGGGATATTCAAAGTTTGGGATATTTTTTATAACCCAACCCCGATCTATCCTTCTCCACAACTTTGTCTCTGACCTATTTGGAGTGGTCCTTCATTTTCATGTTGCTTGCTTAGTAGTGTTGCAGAGTCAGGGTCCTTCCAGAACAGGTTGATTTATATAGACATCATGTGACATTTTGATCACACACAGGTGGATCTTAATCAACTAATTATGTGACTTATGAAGTGAATTGGTTGGACCAGGTCTTATTTAGGGGTTTCATACGGAAGGGGGTGAATACCTCTACATACTCCAAATTTCTGTTTTTTCATCTTAACTATTGTTTGTGTCAAAATAAAACAACAATTTTCACCTTTAAGGTGAAAAGGCATGTTGTGTAAATCAAATGGTGCTAACCCCCCAAAAATCCATTTTAATTCCAGCTTGTAATGCAACAAATCAGGACAAACACCAAGGGGGATGAATACTTTTGCCAGACACTGTATCTGGATAGCTCATTGGCCAGTCAGAGTGAAGCCATTTGGCCGCCATGTTACCATGCACATCGGATCGGTATGGTCATATCTCTGCCTAGGAAGCTACACAAACTGGACATGTTATTCATTTAATTGTTGAGAAAAATGTTCATTGTAAATGATCATGGTAGTCTGAAGGAAGTGAAGAGGAGAATTGCCATGGCAAAATCTGCAGTGACAAACATGACTGAGATATGGGAAGATAAATCTGTCACAAAAGCCATTAAAATCAAGCTTATGGAAACACTAATATTCCCTGTGATGACTTATGGATGCAAATCTTGGGAATTGAGTAGAGCAGTGAAAGACTGGATATCATTGTTTAAGTTATGGTACTGGCGAAGACTCCTGCGCATTTCATGGTGTGATTGCAAAACAAATGAGTGGGTGTTAAATGAGATCAGTGTACAAAAGCGATCGCTGTTAAACTATTCAGTTGCGCAAACTGATGTATTTTGGTTATCATTACAGATGGCAGGGGGACAATCTAGAAAAGATAATTTTGCAAGGAAAAGTGGCTGGTAAGAGGAAGCACGGCAGGAAAAGATCAGATTTGTTGATAACATCAAGGATCTGACAGGCCTTCCAATCAACGAACCCATGCAGTTGCCTGAAGATAGGGAAAGATGGCGAGCTTTGTCATTAAGAGTCACTATGGGATGGTGACCGGCCTGAAGGACAGTAGTAGTTGAGAAAAAAACACAACCTGGACCTGTTATTCATCTAATTGTTGAGAAAAAAAGACAAACTGGACATGTTATTTATACACATGTGTGTATTGTGTGTGTGTGTGTGTGTGTGTGTGTGTGTGTGTGTATGGTTGTGTGAATGGTTGATTTTTGGGGGGTGTTTGTGTTTTAATCATTATGTATAGTATTCAGTACATTTTATCATCATGGATACATTCTGGAAGATTATTATTATTATTATTATTATTAATAATAATAATAATAATAATAATAATAATAATAATAATTTGACCAAATAGAAGATACATAGACAATACTTGCATAACAGAGAAGAGAATAAAGTGCATATTACAAAATGACAGAACAATTCTTGTTTACACAGAGATGGAGACAGCATGCCGGTCAGGGTCCACAAAAGTAAAGTCATTTCCTGTTGTCTGGAGGCATGTGAACCCTCTCATACTGTTCCAGATCAGCAATTTAAAAAATAAATAAATAAACAAATACATTCTATTGCACAGAATGAAAAATGAAATGAAACTAATCATGCAAATAATGGATGGAACAGAGAGTTACATGCAGATATTACAAATTAACTATTTAGAAACAGACTGATATAAATCGGTAACTATAGTTGCAAATTATACATAATCAATCAATCATCTAATAATAAAATTAAACAAGTCCTAAATTAATTACAATTCACTGTATAATTATAATAAAAACAATATATTATTCTAATATTCCTCCATTGATTCAAAAATATTTCCATACAAATTAATATTTCCAAAACATTAAAATATTTTGACATAAATGTCAAGAAAACCTAAATAACATCAGACAATATCTATGTATAACTATATTAAGCAAAAATAAGATCAATATAACAATTCAATAATTAAAAAAGCCAATGTGTATTAAAGAAAATGAGATGTGAGATATTAGTGTGAGCACTGAGGAATAATCTAAGTTATTGAACTCTATCAGGATTGATTCATGTGTAATGTAAATTATGTGACCAATAAATACTGTTAAGACATGATTGTGAGAATGAAGTGAAAATGGCAAATAACAGAAGAAAATTATCCTGTTACAACAGCTGCTGTAATTACAAAGGAAGAAAAAATTTACACCGTATAAGAGAAAAACTGAAATAATCTCCATAAAAATAAGTATAGTCGTAAAAGAGCCATTCAAAAAATTATCAGAGACTGAACTGGAAAAGGGAAAAAAACAATAACAATGAAGGAGAGCACTATAAATGTAAATGTAAAGAATGGGGCTAAAGTTGAGAAAATAAGAGAAGGTAATGAAAGGGAATAAAGTCAGGAAATACTTTTCTTGGAGCAAGTTTGATTGGATACAATGGTTTAATATGTAAACTAAATACACATGATGTGTGGGGTAATATGGCGGCCAGATGGCTTAACTCGTCTGTACAGCACATATTGGCAAATGAGCTATCCAGATATTTTACGTTGAGATCAGTGGGCAGAAGTGATGTCAGATGCAACCCACTTACTGTGTACTAGGTCAGGGGGGCTTAATCAAAGGTAAGAAACCTCCTTGACAGATGGGAATCTTTCATAACATACCTCAACTCACTACAAACTCTGTCTCTGACTATTTTTATTTCTTAATTTGTATATTAAAATTATTCATGTTTTAAGTGTGGACAATAAATCAGTAATTTGTTTTTCCATATGACTTACTATAAAGTTATAAAAAAAAAGAGCATGCCCCAAATGGTTGAAATATACCAGCTTTCATGTACCAGATGTATAGAAAGTAAATTTGATATGCAAGTGATATGTGATTTCTATATGTAGGATTGGCAAATAGTTTTCTATTGGTGCTCTTTATATTCCAGAAACATAAATTACAAATAAATAAATGGCTCACCAAATTAAACCTCAAACTGCTTTCATATCCTAGTAGTTGTAGCAACGTTGATGTTGGATTGTTTTAATTACAGGTATCGTGATTATCTGAACTGATCACACTTTGTGTGACTGTCACACTTACTCCATCTATGAATGTGTATCTTATGAATGTGTATGTAGCTAGGAGCTACATACCTCCTAGCAAAACCAGCCATACCTAGGTTGACAAACCCAATGATCTACCATGTTCCATTGCTACAATTCCCATTGTTTGGAGGGCTGCCAGTAGGATTTTATTAGCCAGGGCATCTTCAATTCAGGCCATTATCCCATTATAGGACAGGAGAGCCAGTGCCATCATAGAGATGCAACTCACATTCATCAGAGAGTCAGACGACTTGTTAATCAGTGTCCTTAGCAGAACTGCTGATCTCAACCCTTGCTATTTCTGGATCTGACATTGCTGGCAGCATGTATGACCTTTTTCTTGGGTTGCAGCTTCAATGTGTTTTTGAATGTGCACAGCCACTCTTTAACAAAACTGGTACATTGTGGAATAGACCAGACTCTCACTTGGGCAAATGCATAATGAAATTGGTTCGGCATTCGATAGACACCAGTAGTGTTTGCTAGGGGATCAAGGACACACAAAGTATATCACTGTACTATTGCATTATAATGGACAGCTTTTGAATACTTCAGTGGTGCTTGAAAGTTTGTGAATCCTTTAGAATTTTCTATATTTCTGCATAAATATGACCTAAAACATCATCATATTTTCACACAAGTCCTAAAAGTAGATAAAGATAACCCAGTTAAACAAATGAGACAAAAATATTATATTGGTCATTTATTTATTGAGGAAAATGATCCAATATTACATATCTGTGAGTGGCAAAAGTATGTGAACCTCTAGGATTAGCAGTTCATTTGAAGGTGAAATTAGAGTCAGGTGTTTTCAATCAATGGGATGGCAATCAGGTGTGAATGGGCACCCTGTTTTATTTAAAGAACAGGGATCTATCAAAGTCTGATCTTCACAACGCATGCTTGTGGAAGTGTATGGCACAAACAGGAGATTTCTGAGGACTTCAGAAAAAGCTTTGTTGATGCTCATCAGGCTGGAAAAGGTTACAAAACCATCTCTAAAGAGTTTGGACTCCACCAATCCACAGTCAGCCAGGTTGTGTACAAATGGAGGAAATTCAAGACCATTGTTACCCTCCCCAGGAGTGGTCGACCAACAAAGATCACTCCAAGAGCAAGGCGTGTAATAGTCAGTAAGGTCACAAAGGACCCAAGGGTAACTTCTAAGCAACTGAAGGACTCTCTCACATTGGCTAATGTTAATGTTCATGAGTCCACCATCAAGAGAACACTGAACAACAATGGTGAGTATGACAGGGTTGCAAGGAGAAAGCCACTGCTCTCCAAAAAGAACATTGTTGCTCATCTGCAGTTTGCTAAAGATTACGTGGACAAGCCAGAAGGCTATTGAATAAATGTTTTGAGGACGGATGAGACCAGAATATAACTTTTTGGTTTAAATGAGAAGTGTTATGTTTGGAGAAAGGAAAGCACTGCATTCCAGCATAAGAATCTTATCCCATCTGTGAAACATGGTGGTGGTAGTATCATGGTTTGGGCCTGTTTTGCTGCATCTGGCCCAGGACGGCTTGCCATCATTGATGGAACAATGAATTCTGAATTATACCTGCAAATTCTAAAGGAAAATGTCAGGACATCTGTCCATGAACTGAATCTCAAGAGAAGGTGGGTCATGCAGTTAGACAATGACCCTAAGCACACAAGTTGTTCTACCAAAGAATGGTTAAAGAAGAATAAAGTTAATGTTTTGGAATGGCCAAATCAAAGTCCTGACCTTAATCCAATCTAAATGTTGTAGAAGGACCTGAATCGAGCAGTTCATGTAAGGAAACCCACCAACATCCCAGAGTTGAAGCTGTTCTGTATGAAGGAATGGGCTAAAATTCCTCCAAGCCAGTGTGCAGGACTGATCAACAGTTACCAGAAACGTTTATTTGCAGTTATTGCTGCACAATTGGGTCACACCAGATACTGAAATCAAAGGTTCACATACTTTTGCCACTCACAGATATGTAATATTGGACCATTTTCCTCAATAAATAAATGACCAAGTATAATATTTTTGTCTCATTTGTTTAACTGGGTTCTCTTTATCTACCTTTAAGACTTGTGTGAAAATCTGATGATGTGTTAGGTCATATTTATGCAGAAATATAGACAATTCTAAAGGGTTCACAAACTTCCAAGCACCCCTGCTTTGAATACTGCTCATGCTAATTGCTATCTGTGTTCCAAAGCAGTTAAGGTACTCATTCTTCCTCTCTTGCTGTGGCTGATCAGCCAAGGCTTTTGCTCATTTCTGTGGCAGTGCTACAACAGCCAATGTTTTCATATATATATATATTTTTTTAATGACACTTAGCCTCCTGTAATTTTCTGTTTCTGCTGCAGCAATGCTGCAGAGGAGATTACCTTATTTTCTTAGAGGCCTTAACAATGGTGTCTGCTTTTCACATCAGTCCCAGCTGTGACAGCACACTGTCAAAAAAGGTACTGAATAGTCAGAAGTAATCCCCTAGCCTGCAAGCTATAATTCATACATCACAATTGATTAATGACAAATATTAGTGTGCTGTTTTTTTGCCTCCTTGTTTTTATGCACTCCCATACCTCCTAGCAAAACTAGAATGGCAAAGTGAATGTAATGTAGGTACCTTTGCAGAGTCTGTCAGTTGGCTAGTTTATACAGTATGTACCTTATGAGGAGCATATGATATGTCACTGGTGCTAAAATGATCTGCTCTAATCTGCCTATTCTACCCATGGCCCAACAAGAAGATGAGCTTTTCTCATTTTAGCACACAGGTGAAATGGCAGTCCCTCAGGCCTTTATGAAGAAATATACCTTCACTTGTTCATCACTTGATTTATTCATTGGTGAAGGCATATTGCTTATTGCTTAGACACATCCTTCTCCTGTAGTTTTTTCTCGAGAAAATGAAGCTACACAAAACAGCATCACATGCCTGCCATATTGAGAGCTTATCATGCCTGTGCTAGGCCTTACATATTGATCAGATTCTCCACATAGAGATTTGCCATGGGTCTTGCTCATTAATAGCTCAAAAGTGTTTCAAGGGTGACTGACAGGAAGAAAAGGAAAAAAGACTGATATTTAAATTGGTTGGTTTCATATTCTGTGCTCAATGCCTTTGGTGCAAAATTCAGATATGCTGTTGATTTTATCACAGCTGACTCCAAGGTTTGATCCTCTGTTCTAGTTATTGTCTGTGTGGAGTTTGGCCTGCTCTCCTGCAGTGAAACCATGTGATGTGATGTGATGCTCCAGGAAACTACTTATTGATTCTCTTTGATACTACATATTAAGTATATACTAGTGCTGTCATGCAATCCATTTAAATGTATTCATATTTTAAAAATGTGGGTGTAGCCTAAACAAGGGGTTCATTTTTACTTGAATATGAATGCTACCATTATGTCCCAAACTTTAAACAAGCTCCTTGCCTAATTTCCCCCACCATGACCAGACAGTTACTAAGTATGCTGTAAATGCATTGCAAGCCCTGTACATTCTTGTGAAATGAATATGGTCTTTTTTTGTTCAACAACCTTCTTAATAAACAAGTTGAGGCTTTTGATGCTGAGATTAATGAAAGTATTCACTTGTGCCCACATAAAAGTAAGAACATCCACCTTGCGCAAATTTGCTAGTGTCCTGCAATTTTTTTTGGTTCCAATGCATACCTCTCGTATCAAACAGATGCCCGGTGAACATTTCTGTGGGGTGGGGGGAGAGGTGTATTTGTATTTGTGCACACAGACTTACTTGATTTAG